>NC_092868.1:37286572-37466901 GCF_032062135.1 Pyxicephalus adspersus | reverse complement strand
CTCTAACACATAGTGCACCTGCCTGGCCATGACTCTAACACATAGTGCACCTGCCTGGCCATGACTCTAACACATAGTGCACCTGCCTGGCCATGGCCCTAATGCATAGCCCTTCTTTAGAGTAATGTAGGCTTTGCTTTACATTTAGTTTACTTGAAATTTCTATACAGTTCAATATTACATTTAAATTAATTTTAAGCTATATTGATGATGATGTTTACCCCTTAATTCCACCAAACCTTTACCAATAACACATTCCTTGCTCTCACTGAAGTCATATAGGTTGAAAAATTAGTCACTGAGTTATAGTCATGTTAACCAATCATACTGACGCTGCTAATGTTTGCCTAATCATGAATCATTCAATGACCTTTATTCATTCAAAAGCTAAGCTGTTATATAAGCTTCTGAATAGTGTTGGTTGAATAGCTCACTATTCAATTCGGCAGCTATTCGCTCAAATATATAAAAAAAAATTGGGTGGTCGAACATCGAATTCGAACACCAATAAAGGCAATAAGAGGAAAAATTTGGGTTTTTTTCAGCACTGTGTAGAGCTTCTACAGCAGGGGTCCTCAAACTGCGGCCTGCGGGACAAATTCGGCCCGCTGAAGTTGTCCATCCGGCCCGCCGGCTGCTGAGGCTGCTTCTCCTGCCTGAGTTCTGGCTGCCTGCCATCTGCACTCCAGGGAACCCGGTCACGTGGCACCACTGTTGCCGGGGTAACGCTGGAGCTGTCGGGCTAAAGCCATCAGGCAGAGAAGGTATGAGCAGAGACTCACTGCTACCTTCATTTCTCACTGCACTGGTTCTCACTGCAGCACAAATGTACATGATCAATGTACATTTGTAAATAGTATAAACATACTATGCACATTGATCATGTACACATGTGCTGCAGTGTGATCCAGCCGTATGAAGGCAGCAGTGAGTGACAGGTAGCAGACACTGACAAAGTTTTTTTAGCAGCCCTTTTTTAATTAATAAAAAGTGTGGGGTAGTGTTGGGTGTAGGGTAGGGTGTATAAAAAGAAGCAAATTAATGAATTGCTTGAGATTATTCATTTGCATGGAAAATGTAAGATAAATTTGCATTTTCAATACACACAGTGAAAATTCAAATTTATCTGTGCATTTTCCATGCAAAGGAATAATCTCAAGCAATTTTAAAGCCAAAGTAAACGCCACTTTTTTTTTTAATGATCGGCAAGTGTGCTGTGCATATAGTATTGTTCTTTCATGTTTTTTATACAATAAATAAGTTTTGTGCAGTGTGCATAAGAATCTTCTCCTGTTTTTTTTTCAAACTATAGTACGGCCCCCGACAGTCTGAGGGACCGTGAACCGGCCCCCTGTTTAAAAAGTTTGAGGACCCCTGTTCTACAGCCTCCAAACAGATGTAAAAAGATACATTGTAAAAGGATACATAAAAAGATACATTATAAAAAGATACATAACACTATTACATACCCCTGTACTTCACATGAAGATTAAAGAGCACCTGTCAAATCAATTTTAGGCTAAAGCTAGGTACACACTTCCAATAACTATGTAAAAATGTTAGAAAATGAACGATTACGACCGATCAACGATTATGCACGATTATACTTGAACAATCATATTGTGCACAATTCTGTACATGCTGTAACAATATGATCATTCATATATAATCCACCAACAGTGTCCACACGCTAGATACAATCGTTTGAACGATGCAGGTAGGGACATGTAAAGGAGAAAGTGTACTGCAGAAACATGCACAATCACTGAACGACACGATACTGTACACACGATAGATAGTGAAAGATTGTCGGCCAATCAGATCCACCGTGGCAGTCGTTCATTTCCGATGACAATCCTCGATCGTCGGCGTCCTTGGTCACTTTTTTTTGGCCAATCGGTTGTTCATCGGTTGTTTCTAACGATAATTATTGGACGTGTGTATGCAGCTTTAGTCTACACGGACTGCATTCCCAAGGGCTAATCTACACCGGGACGTTTCCTTCAGGCACGATTTTGAGCGTTATCTTAAACGTTGCTTGCAACATTTAAAAAATTAAATTGCTGGATAAACGCGGGAAAACGCAAGCATTTTTAAGCTTTTATGAAAGCTTCCATTGAAAACAATGGGGGCTTTTATAAACATTTTAAGCAGGACTTTGGAATCTGGAAGCCCCCTTTAATAAGGAGACTCCCAGATCTCCACCGCCCCACCCTGGGGAATGAGTACAGGGGTGCAAAAAATCCCCTTACTAAGTCCCTGAAAGGGTTAAAATGTAAATAAAAAATAGGACAAGGCTTTAATTTAAAATTATTTTATTAATGTGTGTGTTTGTGTAATTTATTTTTTTTATTTTTTTTTTTTTACAGGTTATCCCAATGACAGGAGGATTTCCAGGGTTGCAATGAACAGAGCCCTGGAAATCCTCCTGACAGTGAGGGATTGCAGGGCACTAGGGGTTAAATGAGAACAAGCCTCTCCATTCACCCCTAGTGCTCTGGCTGAGGTTTTATATTTCTCAGCCATTCAGCACTAGAGATGAATAGGGAGACTTGTGCCCATTCATCCCTAGTGCTCTGTGATTGGCTGAGAAATAGGAAATCCTGATGACAGCTCAAGCATCATCAGGATTTCCCTTTTCGTCAGCCAATCAGGGAGCAGAGCAATCAGCAGAGCTTTACTATGCTGACAGCTCTGCTCCCTTGATCGCTCCTGCAGCGCTAGAGGAGCTGTGACATGTATTACACATACAGAATACATGTCACAGCTCCTTTAGCGCTGCGGGAGTAATCAGGGGAGCAGAGCTGTCAGCATAGTAAAGCTCCACTGATTGCTCTGCTCCCTGATTGGCTGAGGAAAGGGAAACCCTGATGATGCTTGAGCTTTCATCAGGGTTTCCTATTTCTCAGCCAATCACAGAGCAGTAGAGGTATGAATGGAGATAGTATCTCCATTCAACCTCTATTGCCCTCGTATTGCCTGCGATTACAGCTAATTGAAGGCACCTGCTTTCAATTAGCTGTGACCGCAAAGTTCCCACGGTCCAGGAATCCCACAATGACATTATGATTCATGATTCATAATGTCATTGTCGGATAACCTGTAAAAAATAAAAAAAGGATAAGTTTAAAATAAAAAAACACATACGAAATAAATAATTTAGGAAAAAAAAATTTTTTTTTTTCCTCCTGAATTTTTGCTGTAGAATCCCGTGTTTTTTGGGCCGGGTATACCCGAATTCAAACAGCCATATTCGGGTCGAATATAGGGACAATACTGAATTTCAAGGTTGAAAATCTTGATGTTATTAATTCTGTTATTTCATGTCCATGCTGTAATTATACAATTTGTCCACAGGGTGGTGACATTGGATAGTATATAAAAACTGCAAAGCCTTTTATTGAACTCCAACATTTTAGTAATCATAAATAGAAAAAAGACTCACTTATATGAATAGAATTCACAAAGAAAAATTATTTATATTGTTTTCTTTATATATTTAGATCTTAGCCAAGCTAAGTTTTGTGTTAAGTTTTAAATTAGAAAATAATATTTTTAATTGGTGTGTATATTAACAAAACAGTTATGTCTCGCTATCAATGCAACTTTAATGATATGGCCATGTTTTAATCATTTTGGAGATACCAAATAGGTATATTTGAATTTAAGTACAGATATCTTACAGCCATAAACAATGATTACATACAGTATATCAGTCTTCAAAGTGTGTAATATTTTGTGGTAATTACGTGCAATAATAGGTATTGTATATTGGTCTTTCGTTACATAATTAATCTTGTCTTAACCACCTGGGGTGCCAATAATGAAGAAAAATTTCCTGTTTCCCTTATCCCTTTTCTGGAAAAGCTGTATCTTTACTAAGTCTCTGTTAGTTTAATAATCACACAGATCCTAAATAACAAGATAATTATTATCAGAGAAAAGAATTAACAATTAATCAACAATTATTCAAATAAGTTAAATGATAATCACATAACATGCAAAGCAAAATGATACGTTACGCAAAGAGTCGGTCCTCTATAACCTCTACCCTGGCTGGGTTTCACGAAGTTTGGAGAGAGAAAGAGAGAGAATGAAAACAATTGGGGACACCTATGCATCCACCCCTTACTCAGGTGTCCTCCCACTTCTGGAAACACACAGCTGATATTCTCCAGTAGGTGTCACTGTTATATTGAGGGTAAGTCTGCTGACTCAGCTTACCAGCTTGTTTGGCACCTTTGGGTGTCATCTGATAACGGCAATGTTTACACCCCTGGTAGGATATTTGGAGAAGTCCTTGAAGTAGATTTCTTAATGCACACCCCCCCCCCCCCATACCCAACAACTGGTATGGTATGTCATTCCTGCTCACAGAGATGTTATCACTTTGGTGATTGCTTGGTTCCAACCTCCAAATGGAATCATCTTGTTAGTTTTGTCCCCAGAGGCCTTTCAGAGTCAACCCCCATCAAGTTTCATCAACAGCAAGTTTGAACTCATCATCTCCAAAAAGTATTGTTTATACCGTTTTTATATCATTCATGTATATCCAAATTGTATATTGTATATTTTAGATAGTAGTGCATAGTGAACAAAATTATTAACTTTTTTCCAGAGTCCATCATGACTTTGGCATGGACTTTTCTGCTATCCTATTTAATGTACAGCGCTGCGTAATATGTTGGCGCTATATAAATCCTGTTTAATAATAATAATAATAATATACAGTAATCATCTAGCTTAAAGTATACTGTGTATTGTCTTGTAACCCAACGCGTTTCGGCGTAGTTATATTATATTGGAGCTTGCCTCATTAGAAGTGTGGTGCATAAGGAGGAGAAATTCCACAAAAAAGAAGGGGGACCTCAGGAGTAGGAATAGTTTACTTGGAATTGCGGAGAGAGAGGCTGCCTCAAAGGGTCATACGGGTGTAGCAGAACATCACAGGAACAGCAGACTAACCTAGCTCCGCTATTTAACATGGCTGTGTATATCTCAGGACAGGGTAACCAGAGAAACAAATCATTTTGTATATAAACCAGCTCCCATACATATAAGTTTCTGTATATTTAGCTTTTGCCTGGATTTCAACTTTGACCTATTTCAATAGAATTTAAACTCAAATGGCAATTCTGATGATAGTGACTACTGTAAAAATGATTAAATTAATATAGCCGTTTGAGAAAGCTTCTGGAAGAATGGATTTGTCTCTGTATAGGAATATATTGGTAGATTGGGTATTCTTGTCCCTTAATGCCAGTTGTATCACTTATATTGAGTACAATATACAATACATTGCAATATATTTCACATAACTAACGATTCAGGCAACACATAATTGTCTCCTTCAATATATATACAAGAAAGGCTCATGGTGGTAAGCAGTAACAGATAACAGAATTTTTTTATTGCAGTCCTGGGTCGTAGTCATCATGAAATGTGTGCTGACATGGCGGAAAGCCTCTTAAAGGACAATATTTGTGAAACTGTTATTAAACTGATATGTAAGAAAACCATCTGTCTGGTGAGATTTAAGTGATGGAGATTATAGCCTTCAGCTGATTCAACAAAGTCAACGAGAGATAATAGTAAACAATTATGAGCCAAACAAACCCGTGCTTCTGTTTGGAAAGAGATAACAGTGCAGACATGTGTAAGAAAGACATGCCTAAAGGGCTCATTACAGGGCCCAGGCCGCACATATTTACAATGGTCATTGTTCAGATTTGTAGGCTGCGTGTGCCACTGGCCTAATAAAAAGGAAAAGCCTCTCTTTACATGGTTATCATAGTAATAGTATTTACAGGCCCTTGTAATCTGACAGGTTTAGTAAGTTTGAACTTAAACGGAGCCTCTACCTTTTTGAGAATATGATGGTTTCTAATAAAGCCAATCTCCAGTTTGGAGGACACCTGTGAATAATATTTCCCCTCATCTAGGTTCAGATTCACTACATTGCAATGAGGTTGATTTACTTAATCAGTAAATCATGGATGGAGGTATTCCCTTCTGAGGGAATTGTCCTTTTGCTAAGTTAGTAAGGATAAGTAAGGATAGCCAATCACATACAAAGAAATATTAAACATTTGCACGTAGTTGAAATTAGGGATAAGCGAGCAAATTTATTCACTTCGGTCTTGTGGCGAATTGGGACGTTCTTGCTTACCAAACACATAGGCTGTTAGCTCCGCTCCCCTGATTGCTGTTGTAGCCCTGTAGTATGTGTTCCTGGATAGAGTTTCGCTATCCAGGAACACAGTGTGAGTCTCGCTGGCTGTTCATGAATAAGTGCAGCGTGGGAAAAATCCTCTGACCTGAGTATCGCTTCTGCATTTATGAATGGAGCCGTGACAATCCTCCCCTCAGTGAGAGATCCCGGGCACTACAGGTCAGAATGAGGGCATGCACTCCTATAGGCATTTCCTGGATTCCGATGGTTTGGCGAAATTTTGATGAAATTTCGCGGATTCATTGGAACTTTGAGGATATTTGCGATGAATGCCAGAGTCATTCTTGTACATCCCTAGCTGAAATCAGCAGAACTTTCTTCTCATTCACTATACTTGGGGAAAATCTCCTTTGCAATTTTTTTTGTTTAGTAAATCAACCCCACTGTCCCAGTCTATGTGATAGAACAGTGATTTTCAACCACTGTTCCGTGGCACACTAGTGTGCCGTGAGAGATCTTCAGGTGTACCGTGGTAAATTATCCAATTACCATTGTCGAGTGCCTGTGCTGTAGTGACTGGCAGAGTAATGTAATACTCTTCCATGTCAGTGGGTGGCAGTAGGTAGCTCAAGCGCCTTGTTTATTTTTAGAGGCGAGAATTAGCTACAAAGTGTAATTTTGTAACACTTTTGATTTGTGGTGTGCCGCAGGATTTTTTTAATGTAAAAAATGTGCCGTGGCTCAAAAATGGTTGAAAAACACTGTGATAGAATATCCATGTTGAGTTCAGTTGCCTATTCATGACATAAAGAATGAAACATCACAAAGACAAAGATCACAGTCATAATGCAGGGAGTTTCTAAAGCTTCACACTAAGCAAGTAATGTCTCCCAACACTCATCGATTGGGTTTTCAAAGCTTAAGGCTACTGATCCAACGTTTTGGATCTTATTATATAACACTGTGTACACATGTTCAATACTTGTCATTGGAAAGGATCTTTCATGATCCTTACCAACGACAAAAGACTGAATAATGCGTGAGCGAGTGCTGTACATACAGCGCCGTTCTGCTCTATGGAGAGGGGAAGGGGGGGAGCAACATAGCGGCACCCCGCTGTGCTCTCTCCCTTTCATTACTATAATGATTGTTCGTTGTTCGTGGATCTGCCAGGACAGATCCATGAACAGCAAACTACGAGCGCTGTACACCCGCCAGATTCTCATCCGATACTAGCCCTGATGACGTGTATACATAGGCTAAATCTTCTTCTCAGTCTTACAGCTCAGTCCAGGGAGCCTCACATGCATCTCTAAATGTCCTATTCTTTCTAATTCTTTCCAATGTCCAAGGAGACACTTATCCTTTTTTTGTGTGGGCTACATGTATAGAGCTTCAATATACTGCAAGTAGAGCCCCATTTTCAGCCACTGCCCACTTCACTTCTCATTCCTCAGATTTCCTTAGAAACAATGTAAACTCGATCATCTGCATGTTTAGAAATTGTTACAAGTTACACATGCAAAACAACAATACATCAAGAGATTAAACAATTTCAGCATTTCAACAGCAATATTGCTATATTTAGCCTATTGATGCATTCCTTGTTGTTAAAAGCAGAATGAAACTTTATTTTAAATAAAATTCGATTCGAGTCGATTATGTAAAAATAAATTATAGACTGTTAGATTATGTTAAAAAACATTTAAGTCAAATGTATTCTAGTTGTACACTAATTGATGCCAGGTTCCAGAACAAAATAAGTCCTATGCACCAATTTGGGACATACATCATCCATTGGAGAAGACTGGCTGAAGACTGATGATTCCAGACCCAAGATAGGATGGTAGTGGGTGAATGTGGATGTTGCTGGGCATACCTCCACAATATGGCAAAAACTTATGGGTCCTGTAGTTGCGCTTTTATTTAATTAGTCCCACTAACTAGAAGCTTCAATGATCACTGGAGGTCCTTGGGGGATATGATCAGAGCCCGGAGAACTTTCAGAACTCTTAGATTCTTACAGCATCCCCAAATCATCTCTCATCATCAGCTAAGCAGTTACTTCTCTGGCGGCCATCTGCAAACCATACATTTACTTTCAGCAGAACAAAATCTGTATTGGTTTTCCTATTACAGGTAACATTATTTACTGAGTCTGTCAGTCTCTGGATTTATGTTCCGCTTTAATTATTAGGATTTATCATTTAATCTCCTTGCCGTTAAGCCCGACCTTCGTACGGGCTCAAACAAGTTGCTCTTTTCGTTATGCCCGAGATTTTCCCTACATTAAAATCCCCACTTACCCAGGTAAGTGGGGATTTTAATGTAGGGAAAATCTCGGTCCCCCTGTGCTCATCCAGCGTCGGGTTCGTGTTCCAGCGTCGTCCTCCGTCAATCGTCGTCCGTGCTGATCTTCGCCTAATTTCCTTTAATTTTATTAAAAGTATTTTTTTTTACATGATTGTGTGTTTCAAACATTTTTTATATTCATAATATCTACTAGAACCCTTGTTCGTACATATTTCTGTAAGTTACAGGTCTACCATTTAAAAAAAATGAAAAATTTTCATGAAAAACAGTGGATCACTTTTGGTACAGAAATCTAGACCTCAGAGTAACGCTCAGGTGGTTAAAAAAGAAGGCATAAAAATGATAATTTCCTACCACTGATTACTTGTCTAAAAATGCATACATGTAATCTTTAAAAGAAATGTCTGTGCTGTTCCTGTCTGCTTCACCAAACCATAATCTTGCGTCACGCATGATAGATTGAATAAGAATTACTTTAACCAATATTTGCATCAAAATTGACTGCATAAAATATTCAGCACCTTTTCATGTTTGCCAGAAACAAACACTTTAATAGCTTTTTAATTAAACAGAAAAAAGTGCATATATTTTGCATATGTCATAACAAAGTTCAAGTTTATAAATTCCTATATGTTTAGTATGTAATCATATATTTGTAGGTTCTTTGATAGCAAAAAGAGTCAAGCAATGGCTGAATTTATTAGATGTGTTTAAAAAAACTGTGTTGGCCATGACATTTGCAGGGAAAAAAATGTCAAAAAGTCCTTACTGTGGTCATTGGAACATTATTCTATGTAACAATGTAGCACACTTGACTTATAGGGTTTAAATAATGGTGCAAGCACAGATTCTACCTGATAAGAATGTGTTCTTTGTGTGTTCTTTATTAGTACACATTGTGTATTCTATTTTCTTCTCATAATCCAAATCTAGAAAGGTCTTAAGGGCAATAAACAGCTACTGACACATCATGTTACTGTCACTAATACATTCCTAGATATATTAAAAAAGTTTCAGACTGTAAATATAGTTTACTAATTTCAGTTTTCTTTACAATACTTCTCCTGTTTGATTTAAAAAATTACATACTAACTAATAGAAACTAAACTGTCTTTTAAGCATTCCTAACCCCAACCTTGGGATGACATGTGGATATTATATCTGACATTAAAACTGGCTGGGGAAGAAGAACAAATCCATTCTCACCTACTAGCATATTGGGCCTGATTTATTAAAGCTCTTCAAGGCTTGAGAGGATACACTTTTATCAGTGAAGCTGGGTGATCCAGCAAACCTGGAATGGATCGGGTCCAGGATTGAAAACATTTGTTAACAAATAGTAAATGACTTTAAAGAAATGCATTTCAGGTTTTCTGGATCACTAGAAAAAGTTTTTGGTCAGATTCATTATTATAGATTTATTAGTTTAGTTTATGTCTATAACTACTTTAGCTCCATTTTCTATTTCATTAGCTCTATTGTGACAGTTCTCTTTTGGCCACAGTGAATTTTTAGGTGATTTTATATATTTGTTATAAACAACACTAGGTGGTAGTAGTGCACTGTTCATTTATGCTATTAGGCTTTTTAATGTACATTCTCCCATGGCAGGAGAATCTGGGATGATGGTTTTTTTGTAAGCGATGCATTAGAAACCCTTTATTAACTTAGAAATACATGTGAAAGACTGAAAAGAGATCATCAAATACATCCAACATTTATGAGCAAATGAAAAATACTAATTCTGCTAATAATATATAAATAATATTAATAATAAAAACATACAAATAAAAACTATTTATTTGAACCAAGTCCAAACAAATTATTTGTTTAGCATAACAGAAAAGAGAATTGGCTCCTGAGTGTTGTAATGATGTGTGAAAGCACATCTAATATATATGACCGATAATGATCTTAGCATGAAGCTATATGTGGCAGAATTATTTAATTTGCAAATTGCCTTTTCTTAATTAAATAAAAATGTTTTCTAAATGGCTCCTTGTATTGTTGATTATACAAGTAAGATTGTGTAGTTTTCCCAGTGTAAACAATTTGAGGTTTATATATGGATATATACAAGGAATACATGTGCATTCTACAGTATGAACAAACATTAAACACATTTTATATATATATATATTATTGCATGATAAAAATTTAGATTTCCACCACATATATTTATGGCCACAAAGAATGGATAAAGCCCAGTGGGCAATGGGCTAGCAAGGCTCACATATAAATCAAACCTAGAATTAAATACAATATATGCCAATAACAAGAGGTACAGGGTGTCTAAAATAATAATGGGTTTTACACATGCAATACACATAAAAGGGTTTATTTAATAAATGAATATATGCTGTTCACATTGTGAATTATCCTCTTTTGAAGAATATTTTACTTTGCTTAGAAAAGGGTTGACTCTATCTTATTCTAAATATGATCTAATATTTAATGTTCCTATTCTGTGTGAAAATTCGTAGACCATTCCCCCATCCTACCTTTTACCCCGGTTTTCAACCAAAATCACTCCAGTGTACTGCCACTGAGGGCCCACACGTTCAAAATCTTTCAAAGGGGACATTTGATGCACACTAAAATTGCCCTTTGTGTTGATCTGTTAGGTATGTCCTATGGATTTTATTATTGTACTTGGATTTTAGTACTGTCATTAGATTATTTGAGTGTTGGTATGTTTAGGATCATTGCCTTCCTTTTCAATGTCTTTTTGCTGTTACTGTACATATTGGTATTTTGATTTCAAGGTGAAATCTTTCTCTCCTAGTAATTTCCCTTCAGTTATCATTGGCAGTAATCAGTTACTGTTACATGCTTCACACGCAAACTGCAGAAAGTTCTTCACATTCATAATGCAAATGAAATTAGTAATTGCATAAAACAAGTAAACCGTCAGGATAATTTGTGTCACATAAATAAAACTATTATTCACTTCTCATGAATATTCATTGACTTCTGTGTTACAGCCAGAGCAGCCAAGGTACAGTTTAAGCAGAAGACATACAAGACGGAAGGAATATTAAAAAGTCTTCTTTTTTTTTCTGTAAGCAGGCAAACCTTCACATCATCTATTCTGGACTAAGCAACAAGTATACCTTATTCCCCTCCCCAGTTGCAAATACTACCCCAACCTTTGGGGTATTTGGTACTTCCAAATATGAGGGAATAAGACCTTGTGACAGCACCAATACAAATACAAAATACTAATGCTTTCACATAGGTAGGCTCCATAGACTCCATAGAATGGGTTAACTTTAAAGGGCAGTTCAAAAGAAGACATGTAGCCTTTAGGGTTCAATAATTACCATTGCAATCTCCTTAGACTTTGGTCCATACTCATGCAGAATACACTATGTTTTTTTTTTTTGGGGGGGGGGGGGGGTTAGATAGTAACTTGAAAGCAATTAAAAGTGAAGTAGCCTTTTTAAATGTCCAATATCTGATCTGTTTCTATTGTCACAAAGTAACCAGTTGGATTCCTAAAGCAGAACTGTTTCTAGAAACTAAAAAATTGCAACCAGCCAGGTCCTTTGCACAAAAAATCTTATCTAGCTGATCCCAATTTTGGCACTGCCATTTTTGCCTGATCTTCCTGCTGGAGTTGGGTATTCAGGGCCAGGATGATGTACCTCCCATGCACATACTCATGTTCGTTCAGTCATTCAGCCCCGGGGATTCTGGGAACAGACAGGTAATTATTTTTCATTGCGGATCGGATACCGTATGTCCCTTTCTGCAATAAAGACCTGCCTGCTAACCATTATTAGGATGCCTCCTGAATCTTATTGGTTGTTTTATCTCATTGGATCTCATTGACAACTCAAACAGATCCTTTTTAAGGTTTGAAAATATCTGGCGTAAGCCTCCTATAGTAAATAAATGTAAATATATTAAGAATATAGCCCGCTTCAAGTCAAAGTAGAGTTCAACAAAGAGACCTACTGTTTCACAACATGTGCATAAAAGAAAGAAATGGGAAGAAATGTCTTGATGCTGATCAAATGGAATTGGTTTAGGCACATGTTATTATGTTTCCCTATTGTCTATGACATCAGACGTTAAACAACCATGCAGCATTCACATGAGCAATCAATGCATCCAAAAAAACATTAAACATGTGAATACCATGCATTACTTCTACATGTTACATGGTTCTAAGCCCTATTCCCATGAGTAAATTACATTACATTTCAAAAGGGCAGTGTGAAGAATACAGGACATTATTCTATTTAAAAAAAAACTTAGAAAGTCTCATAAATGCCTAACCCCCTGGTGAACTATTAAATATGTCATAGGATTTGTGTACAAAGTGTATATTGGATTATCTTCATACAGAATCTGTATTGAAGGAATATTATTCTATACAGCTGGGTACTTTTATTTCCTGGAGACAATATTAATGAATTATGATAGGGAGTAATTAATATAATCTCATGATTCTGTTCACAATATTATTATATTTTTAGTGTGTTCAATTATTTTTAAAAAAAACATTCTTCAATAGGCTCTAATAATACCACTGAATAGAGAGGTGCTCTGATTCAGGACCAATACAAAAAAGCAAAAGCAGTAATATCTTGCAATGTGTAGTCACTGAACATTTAGGTCTTATTTATTAATGAGGTGTTCTTTTCTTTTTATTCTGTCAGTTAAGTAAGGGTTTATGGATAGTGGGGCAGTTTTTTTGCATTTGTCATGCATGTTAAATGTAGGTCTCGGATATCTGAAGACTTCAATACATGACTTTAAATGACAGTTTTGTGTCTGATTGAAAAAGCTGAGTTTGACAAGAATGCCCATCAACATAAATCCAAGTGAAATTGAAAGTAAATTGATTGCCCTTTCTTTGGCTTGGCTTTGATATTTTTGGAATGTTAGCATTCATGTTGATGATCCTTGATGATCCTCCTAGCAACTGAAATTACAAGCTTTAATATAGAAATAAATATATATATATATATATATATATATATAAACCCAGTCACTTAAATCGAATATAGGCCTTGACATGTTAATGTAGTTTTCAAAAGTTATTTTCAATATTTTTAGATAATACTTAGATATACTTGGTTATCCAGCTTTTAAGGTCCTTGTGAGCACTTCCTGTAATATGATGACAATATCTAGTCAAAAGTTCCCTTTTCCTCAGAAAGAAGGTTGTGAATGCCTATGAGTCTGACAAGAGATGTAAACAAAATACCCAAATTAAATAAACTCTTAAACTTATTTTGTTGTAAGGAGAACATTAAATAAAAGGAATTAGTTGCTAATGACTGTTATTTTGTCCTAGACTAGTTGTCCCAGCAAATTCAGGCCCAGAACTGACTAATGTTCAACAAAGTCTCTAAAATTTCCTAAATAATATTTGTGGATATTCCTAATAGCTTTTTCAACAATCAAAGTGCATGCATTTACAATTAGAGGATTTAGCTTGTGCCATTTAAGACTAACATGAAAGACGTGGGAGGGCATTTGCTTTTAAAACTTTTGAGAAGGACTATAGTTTTCTATATAACGTACTGGCAAAGGCTATGCCTTCTGATACAACTCGTTGTGGGATGATGACAGTTGCGTGTCCATATGAACAGCTGACATATTTTGCACAAACAAAAGACAGTATTTTAGCAGGAAACCTCATACCAACTGTAAAGCATGGTGATGGAAATGGTATGGTTCAGGGTTGCTTTGCTGCTTCAGGGTTCTGGCATTTTACATGATGATCAAGTTATCTATGAAATCCACACTATATCAATGTGTTCTTGATGAGAATGTAAGAACTTCTGTACAAAAGTTGAAGTTTAAGGTGAAATGGATTTTGCAACACAAAAAATGGTCCTAAGTACAATAGCAAATCCACCAAGAGGAAATTGCGAGTTATGGACTGGCCTAGTCAAAGCCTTGAATTTAATTTAAAGTTTTGAAGAAGATTTAAAATGGGCAGTTTGTGAATGGAAACCCAGAAGCACATGCCAGATTGTATGTGTATTTAGTCTTTCCACTGTACAGAATTTCGCCAAGTGCATTCCTACATAAATGGACGGGAGAGTTATTTAAGTCACCCGCCATTCTGACCAGCGTTCATTTAGCCTGACTTTCTGGGCTTTGACATGAGCTTATTTACAATTTCACTTCCTGTCTTCTGCCTGCCTGACCTTGGCTTGTCCATGACTACGATTCTTGCCTGCTAAAACCTCAGTCTGCCTCGTATCTGACCTGTCACCTCTTCCTGCCCCGACACCTCCCCCCCTTATAGTGGGGAAACCTTTAAGGCGTTAACCTGCTGACATCCTGCAGCAAAGTATTCTGGTGTCCACTAGGGATTCCGGATGGTGTTGTAGTGAGCAGTTCAGTATTGCTTGCTGCTGTCTGCTATGTTCTGTGCAAACACTGCACATTATACAGCAAAAAGCCGCATGGAACTGCCTGGTTCCACCACGGGTATGGCACATATGCCTTTGAAAATGTTTGTTGAATGAATTGAAGTCTTGAACAAGAATATTTTCCTGGTTTCATTCAAGTATATCACCTTTATCCATATGCACTGTTTAAATAAAGGACTAATATTTGCCTTTTTAAATATGTCAATAATTTCCTTGGGTTGTGCATACTTTTTTCACATGACTGTATGTATTTTATCTGTGTATTTAGCCTGGAGTTCAGCTTTAAAGAGATAGAATTGATAAAAAAGAAAGACACGTAGGGAGGATAAGACAGAGAAAAAAATGAGAGAGAAGGGAGATATAATGAGATTTATTAATGTATGCATGCAAAGAAAAATGAATAGGAAATAGTGGCTTTGGTGCAGATCAAACAGATATCAGCTGGAAACGAGCTACAATGTGTCTGTGCCTTCCTCCTGCTTATAATTGAGGGCTTTGAACAACAATACAAAATTCATATCAGTAGTTGGCTAGAAAAACAATGTCAATAAAAGTGATTCACTCAGTGGATTTCAGCTTGGTTGGTCCACAATAGCAGATCTAATTATACTGAATTTATCACATTAGAAAAATGTAAAAGAAAAAAAATTAAAACAACAAAAATAAAAACCACTGGTAAAATATTTCTAATTGTATGACATTTGCTTACCTCCCAATATCTTTTTATAACGAATGGTGGTTGGATAGTTCTGATTAGTTCTGATAGTTCTGAGTGGATTTCATATCAGATGGGAGCTATTCTGCCCTTGGACTGCAACTCAGAGAGAGATCAAGTGCTGAGTTTGTATATCACACATGCTAGCTATTGTGGACACAGCGGTGATCATGCCAAGACAAGCCACGCTGGCTACAACTTTTATGGATAATCAGAAATGATGTCAATGCAGCTCTCTATAATATGTAATGGGTGGATGTCATCCTGTAGAAGTGGTATTACTAGCCAGATGGTATTTGTGTGCAGACCATCATAAAGTCATGATTGAGTCCTGGGCCTCCTTGTTTTTCTGTGGACTCCAATTAATGAACGGGACAGATTGGGGACAGTAAGGCTGGATATGAAATGGCCAAATGATATTGGATTTCCTCTATTCAGGAAATGAAATGGACTCTGTCTTCTAATGCACAATATAGGAAGCAGTGTGCAGTAAAATTAGATGACACAATTTCAGTATATAGGAGTAGCCAATACTATTTTGCAAAACTTAAATTAATTCTTGAGCTTTAGCTTTAAATTAATATTAATTAAAAAAACTGATTTAAACACCCTATTCGAAAACATAACATGTTTTCCCATTGTGTGTAATTATTAGGAATTTCATTTCAACAAATGTAGCAAGTTTTCACTGTAAAGCAAAGAATAGAATTAACAATTACACAGAATTTTCAAATCATTTGGCTGTCATGAGCATACAAAGTAATGAATAATATGCACAATTGTAGCTCCATCATTGCACCAGTCTGTTTTAACAAACTGTGATATGATGCCAAATATTTTGTTTCTAAATTGATTATGAATTTAAACTGATTTATTTAAAAGATTTGGGGAGTTGGACAGTGCTGATGTAGAAGCACGGAGACAAGAAAGAAATTCCAAAACACCTGTTTTATATGAAGGCTTTGGTCTGACAGACTGGTATAAAAGTGGCTTACAATAATAAGGCCTTACATGGAAATTTGTAAAAAATAATGTTTCATACAATAAAGATGAAAATTATAGTAAAGTCCTTGCACTTTAAAATCGGGGTCTTATTTTTGAATGTGGCTCCTCCTCCCTTGCCAAAACACAGGATAAAGCCTAAAAAACACTCGCATATTGGATTAAATAAAAAGTTAATGGTGGAAAAAATAACCTTATCCATAACTTATGGTACATAAATTGGTGGAATATACTACCTTTTCCACCAACTTATGTATAGCATACCTAGGTCACGGTGTGTTTTGGTTGGCAATTGTGGTTTATATATTCACATTAATACAATAAACAAAAAATATCAAAACGGCAAGTTTCAAACCATAATGAATTTAGCACAGTAAACAATATTTTGGTCATTCCCTGATTAGGCCATCAGGGTATATTTGACCTATGTATTCTATACAGAGATATTCTGTATATGGAGTGGCTGGTTAAAGTCACCATAGCCAATGTTGAATGAACAGTAAGATAACCGTGAAACACCTCTTTTCCCGTGCGTTTCGCCTTATGGCTTCCTCAGGTAATACCGAGAGGGGTTACATTATTTGTACTGTGATCTAAAGTGTGTAGAAGGTCCAGTGGATTTACAGTTTTTCAGCATGTAGGAGGTAAATAGCAGGCCTTGCATGAAGTACTTTATTAACAGGCAACAGTTAAAGAGGAACATTCATTAAAATAACAAAATGACAAATACCTTTACTTTTTCAGAGCCCTCAATTCCTCCACATTTAGATTCAGTTAGGTCCCGCGTCTTTCTGGATTTATCTTCCCTCTTCTTCCATCGTTTTCCAACTTCTGCCTATGTCACCCGATTTCACACTGTGCAGGTAAGAGAATGTTTTCTCTTGTAAATTTAGGAATTTGTGAGATTAAAAGACCCTTCTGACATAGGTATCCCAAGAGGCTCTGGGCTTCCCATTCAGTCTTTACAATAAGATATTCAGCTTTGCCCGTTTTAAGATGACTAACCATTGGTCATGCATTCTTTGTAGAAAACCTAAAAGTATGATCGCTGACCAGAGTAGAGTAACAGCAACAAGTGCTAATCATGATTAGATTTTAATATGCTTTCCGGATGCAATCTGGATCTATATACAAAGTCTAGCCCAGAGGTTTAAATTGTTCATTATCCCCCCACGTCTTTGTGAACAGCGTAAGCAGATGTTATTGGATTTATTATTCTTTGTTTCACATTGGTTTCCTTAACACAATGATGTTTGGAATTTTTATTTTCCCTGTTTAAACTGAGCAGCTGTCACGTCTTTTGTTTGAAATCAGATAGTTGTATTCATTTTTCCGTTGACTGCTTGCTTTATTTTGCTATGTGATGTATACAACTTTCTGATAATATTCATGAACAATTGGTGCTTACATATGGTGTGCCCATAATAATTTCTATAGCTTCCAAGGAAAGATTGCAAATCTATATTTAGTTTCGTATTTTTTCTTCTATTTTCTTTTACTTCTTTTAAAGCTGTCTGTTATTGCTTTTGTGGCATCCAACTTTACAGCATTGGAAACTGTCAATTTACCTGTGTGCTTCTATTTCTGTTTTATTGTTACTGACGATTAATGTGGGTTTAATTATACACATAACACAATTAAACATACCGTATTTTCCGGTGTATAAGGCGACTGGGCATATAAGACGACCCCCCACTCTAACCAATCATTTGGGGGTCGTGTTATATGCCCAGTATTGTACTGTTCCTTCTGCCTGTCAGATCTCACTATTGTGAGAGAACTGAGAGGCAGAAAGAACTGTACACTACTAGTTCTAAGTAATGAATGGGCACGTTCCTTTAATGAATGGGCGTGTTCCAGTGAAGAGCCAATCCAGGCTCTCCACTGGAGAGCCAATCCAGGCTCACGTCCTGCTTTTCAGCTTACACGAGTACTGCTGTGAAGCAACGCGAGCCTGCCCAGGAGGACTCGTGTAAGCTGAAAAGCAGGAAGACAGAAGGAGGCACAGGAGGACTCGCAGGGACGCCAAACCAGAGAGGGGACTCGCGGGGACACCGGGCGCTGCAGGTAAGTACTGGTACCCGGCGTACAAGACGACCCCTGACTTTGTCATAGATTTTTCGGGGTTAAAAAGTTGTCTTGTACGCCGGAAAATACGGTATTTTGTTGCTGTTGCACATGTATTACAGCTCTCCATGTCCCTATCTGTACATTAAAATACGTGTCCTATTGGAGAGGGCACAAAGTTTTCATGTCATTAGGGATGCTATGTAGTGTTCACGGACTGATATTTTAGAATAATTGGAAGTCTTTCAGGCTGTGAACCTTGAAAGGGTGCAGAAACACTTACAATTATTCTAGCTTGTTTATATACTGTGTTATGTTTCAAGCAGGTTATTCCGTGCTCCTGCAGGCTTCCACCCCTTTGTACAACTGACTACCAAAGGCCCTACATAACGGCAAAGTCAGAGAGTAAAGAAGACTGTCAGAACTAAGAGATTGAATAATAGGGAAGCATTATGTATTTTTTTCAAGTTTTCCTAGACAAAATAAGCAATCAATGCGGGATGTTAATGAATGTGGAAAGAGAGGCCCGCAGCAGGGTAGGCGGAGGGATGGCATGACAGAGGTGCGCGTGCTGCCGGAGAAGAGAAGAAGGGGGGGATGTTAGGATTGAATTACAATAAACAGATAGAGGGATTGAGAGGGTAAGGTCAGAAGTTTAAGGGGAGGGGTGAAATAGATAAAAAGAGAGGACACAGAGCAGACAGCATATTTTTTGAGAAGAAGAAATTTGGTAGGCATTATGGAGCCAGTAGACGCATTAATGCAGCAGCTTAGGGCTGCGGCTGCCTCACAAGGTGAGGCTTGGCTGCGGGATAGGGTAGCTGAGGCTGTTGGGGGGGTTAGTAGGGAGAATCAGTCAGTTGGTGCAGAGGGGCTGCGGCCTCGGGGAGTTAGGGCTCCGGTGCGCCTGAGCCCAGAACCTTTTGGCAGAACTCAGCGCCACGCTGGGAGCCCCATTAGGGACCCTTCTAGCAGGGCAGTGGGGCGCCGCCTGCCCAGGTCTGCCACTGGTCTAGGGAGGAATCCCCGTCGCCGGCGGAGTTCTGGTAAGGGGGCTGCGGCTGGCAGGGGGCGTAGCCCCCTTTCTGATCCAGGAGAGGCCTTGAGAGGGGAGGCCTCTCCTGCAAATGTCCGCCTGCGTCCTGCAGGGAAGAGGAGGAGGTCGCCTGATAGGGGGGCTGTGGCTGGCAGGGGCAACGTGCAGGGGTCCAGGGGGGGACCTCAGTGAGTACTGGGGTTCTTAGGGCTGGACCCCTTAAGAAGGTGCCAGAGAAGAGGAGGGCTGCGGCTGGCAGGGAGCGCAGCCCCCGTTCTGTTAGGGCGCACGAGGCCTGCGTCCAGGCCTTACCTGAAACCGGGGCCTTGAGTGCAACGGGGGTCCCCGTGGATGGCGAATGTGGCTGGCCCCTCGGGGGCGCAGCCTGGATGGTCCGGGAGGCACGAGGTGGTGCGAGGGCGGTGCGGGCCCGGCGTCCAGCCGGTGTGAAGGAGCCGGGCCGCGTGTCCAAAATGGTGGCCGCGAAGAAGAAGCGTCGCCAGGATATGACGCGGGATGTCGCGTCGCGTCATTTGAGGAACCAGGAAGTGAAGAGGAGCCGGAGGCTCCCTGATCGGAGGGGGAGCTCTCCACAACGGAGGGGGAGGATGAAGCAGGCCAGGTGCTGGAGGCGGTGCGGGGCCCAACGAGTGCCGAGGCAGGATCTGTGGACCCGGGTGGAGGGGGGGAAGGAACCAGTGGGGGCAGTGCAGTGGGTGGGGGTCCGGGGGGTTCAGATGCAGGGGGGGTAGGGACACAACAAGGGGTGGGGGATGCGGCGAAAGGGGAAGTATATGTATGCTTCGAGGGCCCTTTAGGAGCGCATTTGAAGGAGGACGTCAGGGACAGGATCCTCAAGGGTGAGTATGTGGACATTTTTACTTTGCTCCCTTTAGAAAGGTTTAACTTGGATAGGAGCGTGGGGGGGGGGGGAAGGGCGCAAGTAGGAGAATGAGGCACGTAGGCATAGACTGATACCGCGAACGTTTTTTAACTGGATGCAGGCTTTCAGTATCTTGGCGAGTGTGTTGGGGGAGAAGCAACCTGAATTGTGCGCCTCCCTGTTTTGTTACTTGGACACAATTAGGGAAGCGCATAAGATGTTTGGAGGGTTGGCATGGCTGCGCTATGACGAGCAGTTCCGTCAGCGGAAGGCTGTCAGGCAGTCTTTGCGCTGGGTTCACAAGGACATTGGGCTTTGGATGAAGCTGATGTCCGGCCCTAGGAGTGGGGGTGGGGGGACGCAGTTTTTTCCAGGGGGGGCCGGCGGCCAGCAAACAAACGGCGGCTAGGGAGGCGGCTAAGGTGCTAGAGGCGGGGTTTGTGGAAGGGTTTTGGATCCCAAGTGAGGTGGGGGGGTTGCTAAAGAGGCAAGGAATTTGCAGTCCGCGTTGCGGCATGCGGATGTAGTGGCGGACAAATTAGAAAAGGAGGTGAGGCTGGGGAGGATGAGTGGTCCATTCTGGGAGCCGCCGCTGGAAGGTTTGATTGTGTCACCGCTGGGTTTGGTGCCTAAAAAGGAGCCAGGTAAGTTTCGCCTGATACATCATTTGTCTTTTCCGCCGGGGGAATCGGTAAATGATGGGATACAGCCAGAAGCTTGCTCGGTGGTGTATACTTCCATTGACGCAGCAACTGCATGGGTGAGGAGGTATGGGCAGGGCGCGTTGTTGGCTAAGGCGGATATTGAGGCGGCTTTTCGTTTGTTGCCGGTACACCCGCAGTGCTTCCGTCTGCTGGGATGTAAATGGGAGGGGGCTTATTTTGTTGATAGATGTTTGCCAATGGGATGTTCCATTTCTTGTGCGTTGTTTGAGAAATTTAGCATTTTTTTGGAATGGGTGGTGCGGTCGGTGGCTGAGGTGGATTCAATCATCCATTATTTGGATGATTTCTTGATGATTGGTCCAGCAGGGAGTTCGGTGTGTCGGGTGTTGCTAGCCACGTTAGAGCATATGGCGGACAAGTTTGGGATTCCGTTGGCAAGGGATAAAACAGAAGGGCCGAGGACAGTGTTAACTTTTTTGGGGATTGAGTTGGACACGGTGGCCATGGAAAGTCGGTTGCCGCGGGAAAAGTTGGTTGATCTCCTTGGGGAGGTGGAAAAGGCGTGTGGGCGGCGGAAGATGCAGCTGCAGGAGGTGCAATCCCTACTGGGAAAGCTCAATTTTGCGTGCAGGGTGATTCCAATGGGAAGGATTTTTTGCAGGCGCCTAGCGGCAGCTACTGCGGGGGTGAGAGTGCCGTCCCATTTTGTGAGATTAACCAGGGAGGTGGGGGGGGACTTAGGGGTTTGGAAAAGATTTTTGGAAACATTCAATTGGAGAGCGTTGTGGTTACATGGGCCGGTGGGGGCGGTGGACATGGAGCTGTTCACTGACGCAGCGGGTGCTGTGGGTTTTGGGGCCTATTTTGGGGGTAGATGGTGTGCAGGGGTTTGGCCGGAATCCTGGATAAAAGGGGGTTTAGTGAAGGATCTTGTGGTGCTGGAATTGTTTCCTATAGTGGTGGCGATTGAGTTGTGGGGGGCGGAGTTGGCCAATAAAAAAGTCCGGTTTCATTGTGATAATTTGGGGGTTGTGCAAGCGCTGAATAAGTTCTCGGTGTCTTCGTTGCCTGCGGGGCGTTTGATGAGGCATCTAGTGCTAAGATGTATGCAATTTAACATTTTTGTGTTTGCACGGCACATTCCGGGGGTGTGTAATGTTATTGCTGATGCCTTGTGGTGCCAGAGGCGTAGCAGTGCGGTTGCCCTTGTCCGGGCCATTTGTGGGGGATTGCGCTGGGATGGTAAGAGGTTGGCTGCAGCGGTTGGTGAGTGAGGGCACTTGGAGGGCTTATTCGGCAGTGTGGGCGGAATGGACAGGTTTGTGTGGGCTCTTGGGGGTTGGTGACAATGAGGGTGATGCAGTGCATGTGTTGTTATATTGGTTGGTTCGGGAGTTTTCTAAGGGTGTGTCAGTGTCGGTAATTAATAGGTTAATGGCGGGGATGGCCTTTTGGTTTAAATGGCAAGGGTGGCGGGATGTGACCAAGGAATTCATTGTGCGGCAAGCGTTAAAGGGGTATAGGAGGGGTTGCAAGGTGCAGGATAAGAGGAGGCCGGTTTCCTTTGGTTTGTTGCAAAGGTTGGTGGGTCAGCTGGGGTTAGTGTGTACAAGAGAGTATGAGCGGGTATTGTTTAAAGGGGCGTTTGTGTTGGCATTTTTTGGAGCTATGCGGATCAGTGAGTTGGTCAGCCCGTCGAGGATTCGACCGGGTGGGATTTTAGTCAATGATGTGGTGTGTTCCAGGGAGGAGGTGAGTATGTGGATCAGACGTTCAAAGACGGACCAGAAGGGTAGGGGTTTGTTGGTGCGGGTGTTCAGGTTGGGGGGAAGGTCAGGGGTTTGCCCAGTGGCGGTGGTGGAAGAGTTGCTGAGGGTCAGGGGTTGTCAAGGCGGTCCTTTGTTGATGCATGAGGATGGGACATTCTTGTCCCGGTTTCAGTTTATTGCGGTTTTTAAGAGTTGTTTGCGGTTGCTGGGGGAGGATGGGGAAGTTTTTTCTTCTCATTCTTTTAGGATTGGGGCTGCTACAGAGGCGGCTAGATGGGGTTTGGGGGATGAGGTCATTAAGCGGATTGGGAGGTGGGAGTCCAATAGGTTTAGGTTGTATGTTAGGCCTCATTTGTTGTGAGCGGAATGGTGGTACAGTGGGGCATGTGCCGGGGGGGGGGGGTGTTTGGTGGATGATAGAGTGTGGGGCATGGCAATGGTTGTTTTTTAATTGTTTGTTTTTTAGGTTCTCAACGCTGCTTGGTGTGGATTGTCGGGCATTCCTACGTCTGGTGGGGAGCCAAGAGGGCAGAGGTCCGACCAGATGGGCGGCAGTTGGGGTTTTCTCGGGCAGAAGTCTTGGTTCGCTGGATTGGAGTAGGGGGTATGCTGTGGAGCCGGATGGTCCCGGAGATTCGGAGGTGTGCAGCGCTGGATAGAGCGCCGGACGTCGTGGTGATGCACGCAGGAGGGAACGACCTGGGGAAGAGAGCCATGAAAGGTTTGGTTCGGGATGTGAGGCTGGATTTTTTAAGGTTGAAGGTTGAGTTTCCGGGTAATGGTGTCATATATTGTTATTTAAATGTTATGCAAATGTTATTTATTTGTTTGTGGGTTAATTTTGTTAATTATGCGGAAGTATTTATTTGTTAATTTATGAATAGTAATAGAGATGTTAATTTAATAAACGGCTGCCTGCCAGCCATTTTAAACGCATTCAAGTGTGGAGTTTTTATTTAAGCTAAGGGTTTGTTGAGGGCGGGGGTGGGCTGGCAAGGGAGAGGTATGTATGGGGTTGGGGGGGAAGAGATCTTCTGGGCAAGCTACGCGCTACCCTGGTCATGTTACTGCTGATTCTCCTGGTGGGACCCCTTCCTGTTTTAATATTGAATTGACCAAATATATATTATTTTTAAGTTGATTCAGGCAATGAGAATTTTGTATACACATTGTCAGACGTAGGTAAGCTATCCTTCTGCCACTGCGGAAACAAAACAAGCCCCACTGTTAAGGCAAATTGGGCCTTACTTAGTCCCAACAAACTGAAAAATACTCACAAACAATGAGTCATCAGCAGCATGTTATTAGGTGAATGCTTTATTCACATCCTAAGAATGTATCTTGCTTAAACATATTTGGTAAAGAAGCTCCATAAGTATTTGCAGATATTCTTATCTCTGTCATCATCAGCAAAGAAGAAAGATGAATTTCTACAACAATTCATTGCAATCATTGCACTGGTTTCATGAAAATCAGTCAAGTGTGCAACTCAAATCATTTAGAACAAATCCCATAAAAGGTACTATATATGCTAAGGTGATTAAACTATATACACAATTTAAGTCAATTTAAGTCTGTAACAGGCAATCCTTCACTTTAAGGCTGTAAAATGGAATAAGAAAAGCCTTCTGAATATTGCATACAGTTGAATTACGATGATGTTCTTCTGGATCCCGATGCAAATGACAAACCAAGGCTTTACAATTTCTCTTTGTTATTTATAACAGCTACAATTTACCGACCTGGAGCGTGTAGGAGTTCTATTTTATCTTTGTTTTTATATTTGGATGTTATCTTTGAACTATGTTGAACTATCTAAGAGTTCTGACATAACATCACTGCACTATGAAAGATGGAACTACCTTGAAAATGTTGCATGTGTGAAATAGCTACAGCCTCTAATAGGATTTTGTATTAAAGATGGGATAGAGTCTAACAAAGTATTGTATTGCTTCTGAATGCTCATTCCATATCTTTCTTTTATAATAAAAAGTATTCACACATTAATTTTATCTGTGCACCATGGTATTAACAGATAATTGAATAAATTGTCCTTGTGGATAAGTATCGCATGTGACACGTCCTTGAGCTTCAATCCATCAGCCCAAGTGTATAGGAAGGAAGAATTTGTGAATGCAGCTATATTTATTCCTTTAGTTTTGAAGGCGTTGTTCAAAACCAAACTTTTTCCAGTGTGTTTTGAAGCTAAAATGATGGTTTGGAATTTTCTGGGTTTTTTGACAAAGTACAATGCAATTCTCCCACTCATTCATTTGTATATTCACATTATGTACTTTTATAGTTTCAGTTTGAGCTATTGAGCTCCATAGATACAAACTTTCTTTCACAGCAGGCAGTAGGGACTCAGAAGAAAGCATATGAAAGGGAACTTAACGCTCCATGCCAGTTATCAAATTAGTTATACCACTGCCCGGATTAAAGGCCATATTATATCTATACACAATATGTTATATTTTGATTTAATGTAAAGGGTGGAACTTTCTTTACTAGTAGGAAAGGTTTATTTAGTATGTATTGTGCTATTGTGTCAAGACAGCAGGACAAGAAGTGGTGTTGAAAATGTTTGCCATTAATACGAACAGCAAAAAACTCTTACAGAGGTTCCAGCTTTTAACCACTTAACCCCCATTCCAAAACTAAGACCGAACTTTGAGATAAAGTCTTGTTTTGTGTTATGGAGATTGGCTTTTTTACTTGCATACCAACAATAAGTTTCTAGATTGGGATATTTGTAATACACTACTGAAAGAAGTCAAAGGGTCCATTGCAAAACTGATGATTGTGTTTGAAGACTAATGACAAGCAAAGGACATGATATAGAAAAGGTTGAGTAACACTGATATTTATATACACACAATCTAACCATTTTTATCAATTGCCAATAGGGATTTCAATTTAGTATAAATAAAAAAAGTTTCTTACAATTTATTACAGGGGTTATCAATACATTATTTTAATTTAAACAAGAGAAACCCTACATAGCTAATGTAGTACATTCTGCACATTAAGTCTTACAATTACATTTTAGTAGATAATCCTGAACAAAGAATAGAACTAAACATTTCTCAAAACAGCTTGTGATCTGAAATCATTGTCTAGACATATTCAATCATTTTGTCTTTATAATAATCCCTGTTGTTATTGTTTTCTGACACTTTTTTGTACTAGCTGATATGACAGATTATTCTTTCTTCAAATATTATTGTAAGAAAAGAACCAATACTTACTGTGTACAAAGAATATGTTACCCATGAGGGTCTACAGTTTGGAATATGTGAGGCCCTGGCGGACAGGATTGTGCATGGTGTATATATGTCATTTAGGTTCTTTGCACGTATGGTGAAGGATGCCAGGAATTGTAAAAGTTATAACAAAAAAAACTTTAGTTTTAGTTTATCAGATCCTAAGTTCTGATTGGGGTTCTGGAGAGCAGACGTTTTTGTACATTTGCGGTTGGTGTAAAGCCTTTAGTTTCGGTCCATGTTTTACTTGTTAGCCAGACCACACGAATTGGTCAACTGTGTACAGGCCTTAACAGATGTAAGGAGATGTGTAGGATCATGCTGCAGTGTGAAAGGCCAACAGAATTCTGTTTGTTTTGGAGAACCAATTAGGGGACCTCACATAGGTTTAGTTAGTGGCTTGAATGAGCAGTTGTTGCGATTTTTTTATGCTATGGGCATGCTGTACACACCCTTCTGTACTGAACTGTGGACGATTATTGCCTTGCTGAATAAAGGTGCGAGACAAATCTATTTGGATTGTTCTTGGGTGACTCTGTATCATACATGGTTACCGCTGCGGACATTAGGTGAGCCTATTTCCCTAAAATTGCTATAAAAGGGGTAAAGGGTTATGATTTAATATGATATATTCTAGAATTATCACTTATAACTGTAATGATAACCTTCATTAACACAGCATTCACTCAATGCATATAGAAGAAAAACACCACACCAAGTGCTCATTATAATGATGGAAGAATAAAAAAAAACGATACAAAAAATTCAGAAATAACTTTATACAGGAAAAGAATAATCATACAGAAGAAAGTTCTGTAACCTAAAAAAATTCTTCTCATCATAACATACTAATAAAAGTGGAACATTTTTACAGGTTACAGATACAGTTAATGAAGTTGCCGTGATACTTAACGAAAATGTTTCTATTAATATATCACTGAGATTTCAATGAGATTTTCCTACACTTTATTCTTACATTCTAAAATTGTCCTACACTTCTTCTCCTGATGACGCAGTTTCCCAAACAGACTATATCCCCTTTTACTTTTAGTAGTCCTTGAGTTAAAAAGGTTCATAGGCCAAATCTTTATTCTGGTTTTGTGTTTATTGAAAGATACTTACACGTATTACTTGCCTTTAGGACATCTCGAATTGATATACTAAAATAGCTTAGAATTTTACTTAGTAAAATGAATTACCCCGTGCAGAAAATATTTCACTTAGCTAAGTGGTTGTGGTAAAAATTCATGTTGCAAGGCATACCCAGTCATGTGCAGGGAAATCTCAAAAAACATCTGATATCTGATAATCTGATATTCACCTATTTGAACTCTATTTACTTTTCTATTTTACTGTTTACTTAATGCATAGGTTCATAACATTACATTTTTATCATTTAAATTTGCCCTTTAATTGCACAAGTGGCCATTGGCTCAATGTGCTTCTATAATGCAACACCATCTATACACGTACAACAGCAAATACTTACTTTTTCTTCTCCAGCAACTGTAAGCATAGAAAGTACTTCCAAGAAATGGGGAGCATATAACCCACTCCCCTTCCTGCACAAATAACACTGTTACATGGTGCAGGAGGATAATACTTAGCTCTGTGTAAGGGCTAGCAAGATGGACCATGAGGTTACACTGGACTACATTTTTGTGCTCTTGAACAGAGTGGGATTGGCAGAGGAAGAAAGGGAAGCTAATGTGCCGCTAGAGAGGTGCCATTATAGCTAATATATTGTTTTACCCTGCACGGGTGTTCTTCCAGATTGCATGCAATAATTAGGAATTAAAATCAGACAAAGAAAAATGAAAAACATCTTCATTCAACATTAGCATATTTAGGGGAGTCTTTTTTAATTATTACACAAAAAATGATTTACTATGCAGCAAATCTTGTTCTTCAGTAATCCCAGCAACATACATTTGATTTTCACAGTAGGGAACAGGATCACAGAATTAATAAACTACCACACAAATTTTAGCTCCTTTAGATTTATTCGCCTCTTCCAATATTTCCGCCTTATGTAAATTACTAATAATTCGGTTAATCCCCTGTGGACATCAAATTTACCTTAATCGTGACACAAATCCAGCTCATGTACTAGCTAATGAGTCACTTCTTTTTTGCTTTGAGTGGCAGCTACCTATGTATTAGAGTATAGAATCAGCTCACGTTCAGATGTGTTGTCAGCTTGAGTTTGTGTTGCCTATTTTCTTGTTGTCTCCATTTCTCACACAGCAGTGAGATCCGTCGGCTTAGAGTAGAAAAGTGTTATAAAAATATAAAATTTTAGGGATTTTTTCCCGGCATTTTTTGATGTATATTTCACTAGATTTAAATTATTCAAATCAATACCTAAGTTAGATCCTCTTTTTAGTGTTGGAAGTTTGGCATTTCATACATTTAAAGCATTAAAAAAAAAAATAGAGAAGAGAGACGAAGAAATGAATCACAAGACTTCAAGATCACTGTTTTTATAACTAACCTAAATGGGTTTTAAAATTAAATGTCAGAGAGAAAATATATTACACTATTTATGCTTTGTATATTTTTTCCATATCTTTAAATTGATGATAAGAACTGTATCACATAAAACATTTATTCCCTGAGGCATCATTTAAAGGGCAATAGAAGCCAGGAAAGTAACACAAATACTGTACAGCAGACACCATACGGTGCCTGATTTTAAATTTATAGCGCTGACTGGCTTTTCAATGTGCTGCTTTCTCAAAGTCAGTATTTGCATAGCTGAAGTATCTAATCCCCAGTACTCCAAAAAAATACTGATAATAGGACATTCCTATTGTGGCGGTGGGGGTTATATGAATGGTCTACATTAAATACATATAGAAAGTGACCATGATGAACATTACATCTTTTTATTTCCTCTTCTCCCACTTTAGGAAACTTCAATAGTGAAACGCCTAAGTACCAAAGCACATTTTGTGTAACTGATGGACAACTTTGCTCATAAAATGGCAGATGTGATAGTGGTGAATGTCACTTAACAGATGATAAATACATTAGGCTGGCTAATTTTTTGTAAATGGCATGTGTCAAAAGAGGTTTTCTCTTACTTCTGCAATTGGTTGAATGGCATGGCTAAGGAAACCTCCCAGTAGTTGAGTTGCCCCAGTGGACTTTTAAATCTAACCACTAACCAGTGCTTGTTTGCTTCGGGAAAGTGGGACAAAAGGAAACTATTATTGGCTGTGGGTCTCCTTTAATAGTTACACTCCTAAACATGATTATAGGTTGCACCATTTTATTCTTTCTCTTTAAAGCTTGTTGTTAATGGGATGTTTTCAGAATTTAAATGTAAACATGCAAAGTGAGCCATAGAAATGATTTCTACTTTATCAGACACCTCTGTCTGAAGTTTCAATCACAAAACTCCTGCTTCAAAGTAGACTCTTTCTGTTGTGCAATCTCTCAAAATCCTTAAACAGAGCTGCCATCAAGGTTCTCGCCAGACCCGGATCTAAAAAGCCTTTTCATCAAGGCCTGGCCCTACTTGCCAAATTTTTCCAACTGGTACTGCACCAGATTTTGAAGTCCAAGCACAATTTCATCCAGTGGCCACTTGTGGGAGTCTAGTGCTCCAGTACAAATGAGGGCTCTCCACTGAGCAGAGTGGGCTCCTAGAGTTTAGATCATACCCTCCATTTGCATCTGGCTAACCAGGGAAAAGTGGAGGGTCTGAGCTAAATTGCTATTTCACGAACTGCAAGTGATGGGTGACTAATCAGCAAGTGAGCCAAGTTCAATTGTACCTACCTCCCTTGTAAGTACCTTCCTTGATAGTTTGCCCAAACCAAACACTTGAACCTGGCTCCCTTGCTGGTTAGCCTAGAGCCTCTACTTTTGCATTGGAGGGGCCAACAAAGTTTACTTGGTACAGTGCCCAGAAATTTCTAATGGCGACCCTGTCCTTGCACGGTGGACAACATAGGGCAGGAAGGCGGATACACCAGTAAAATAATTATTAAAAGTTCTAACCTTTCTTCACTCTAAAAATGTTTTTTAGTCTGTGTGAAAATTATTTCTAATGTAAGAGCATTAAATGTTTCTAAATTAACCGTTTTTCTCACAACTGACAGTTAAAAAAAAAGAAGTGTAGCAAAGTGAAAAAGAAAAAATACATCTTTGTTACATTTTTATTTTGACCAAAAGAATGCTAGATTGCTGTGCCAACTTTGGGTAATCCTTTGGGCTAACTAGAAGGACTGGGAGTGTTTTGGTTTGACTTATTTTCATAAGGATGATGAAAAACACAACCTACGGACCCTTCAGATTTATGAAGTTTTATTTCGCTGATAACCCTGAATATTTCCCAACAAAAAATTCCCAAATGTCAGAGTTCTGATTTGATAATGAAAACACTTTTTATCACGTTGAGGTAGATAGAGTTTTTCTAACTAATGATAAATTTATACAGAGAATATACCATACAGACATAATTTATCCTGAGGATTTACAAGTGACATTGTCTTACAGGAGCCATAGAAATTCAAACATTGAAACTGCACAGTCTGCACTTGGCTATGGAGGACACATTTCCATGGGAGGATCGGATGAATAATTTGCCAGGCGGGTGTCTGTAAATTCAACAAAAAGATCTTTTAGTCAATGGGGACTAAAAAATGTACAGTACCAGCAATTCATTCAATAATTAAAGACTCAGCAATGTGTGATATCTTTAACTTTTCTTTTTTTTTTTTCAGCAGTATTGGATGTAAAAATGCCATGCTGCAAAGAATGTGGAAGCATCTAAAATAGCAGTCTAATGTGAGCTAATTAAAAAAAGTCTAAAGCATTCATAGCTTTCAGAAATGATAAAGAAGTCTATATGCAGGACTCCCTGTTGACACAGTCAGTTGGATTAATTACTGAGAGACATTTAATTTAACTGCCTGACTGCTCTGGATCAATCGAAGGTAATTACTGCTTGGTTGCTGCAGGCTAGTGTCCATTTAGACTTCCTCATTGTGTTTGCAAATAACCTCAAAGGGCTTTCATAACACTGCAACAAGTCACAGAATAATATGAGTATGTAATACTACTGATTGATTTACAGATATGTATACTTGGACCAAGTCAGAGAGCCAAACCCAAATGAACCAAGCTTGTCAGTGTAATAATCTAGCATCTTCATAAAAGGATAAGCCCTGGAAACCTGAGTCGCTCAGTAAAAGCTTATTTAAAACAAAAATAAACTCAAATAAAATGTTTTAGAAATAAAAATGCAACTAATATTAGGTCCTGCCTGATTAACTTTGCAACAGACTGGCAGTGGAATGTATTGTAATAAAGTAAACTGTAGCCTGTGCCTCTGGCATTCTCGCAAAAATTTCCTTGAACTTCCGATAGTTCCGCAAAACTTTTGCGAATTGATTTCGCAAAACCATTGGAAGATCAATGAAATTATAACAAGAGGATTCACATGGGATGCACAGGATTCCCTGGGAATTCTCCTGTTTGTGATTAACACTAGTGTCGCGGATAGCACACTGTTCTCAATGAATGCAGCCGTGGCTAATTAACCTCCAGTGCCGGGGATCTTCTCAATGATTGCAGCCGAGGCTGCATTCATTGAAGACAGTAAGCGATCTGAGGCACTAGAGGTTAATTAATACCTAGTGTCGGGGATCTTCTCAATGAATGCAGCAATGGCTGCATTCATTGAGAACAGTGTGCCATCCCCAGCACTGGAGGTTAATTAAGCGCAGGGGATCGCACACTGTTCTAAAAATCAGAGAATTTTTTTTTTTAATCTTAAGATTTGGCCTCGATCGGCGATTTTATCCGGCCGTTCTAGCTTAAAATTTCGGTAAGCGAGAATGGATGAATTTGCTTCGAAATGCTTCATCCCGAGTAAACTGTACTTCTTTAAGGTAGACTCAGATAATTTTCCTGATTTATTAAAGCAAGGCAAGGGTATCTTTGAGACTACATCTCATTTTGAAAGGCATGTGGCTATTTAGTGAAATGAAGTTAAACTTCGGCAAGGAATACTCTTTTTAAAGCCACATGTGGACCTTTTCAGCTTGATTCATTAAAGTTCTGCATGGTTGGAGAAGATACACTTTCATCAGTGAACCTGGGTGATACGGCAAACCTAGAATGTATCTGGTCCATGATTAAAATAACTTTTTCAAATCTTCTCCAAACTTTAATGAATCAGGCCCATTGTTTGAGTCTTAAAGAAGTACATCAATAAAATAATCAGGGAATTCCTAGCAACAAACAACTGTTGAGATAATGAACACTGTGGACAGAAGTATGTAATACCAATGTATCAAATACACTGTGAGAGTCATGAATGTATATGATGTACATCAGCCAGGAAGAAATATGCCATGGATAAACAAGCATACAGAGTGCTGCAGGCATGTAACATACAGAGCACTTTACATAAATATGTAATATATAACCTTCGGGGAACTTTACACCCTGTGGCTTGGAGCAATGTGGCTTGGAGCAAGTTTATAAAATAAATAGTGGTCTGTTTATTGAGATGCTTCATATTATTTACCTTTGCAACAGGCTCCTAGTGGAATGTGTTCCAAGGTTCCTTTAATGAGTTTGCCTTTCAACTGGTTTAGGAAAGTTCCAGAAACATTCGCCGAATCTATAGTAAATGGAAACCAGGTGCATTCCACCTTCACTATCCTGAAATATATAATGTACATAGTATGCTATAACCATAACCTCTGCATTCTTTATGATGCACATTTCTGATTCAGTAACCAAAACTGCCCATAGGTGACATTTTATAAGTCAGTACAGATCAATTTAGACATAGCAGTGAATGAACTCCTTTGTATTACTGTTTTCTGTATGGTGTTCATAATAATACCTAATGTGGCACAATTGTCCTTCCTATGCACAGCCAAAACACATTTTGTTTTTACTTTTTTTCCTTCATTTTATACTTTACATAATCTTTACATTTTATTTTTTTTTTTGTTCTAGGGGGCTGATAGGCCTTGTATGTGGTAACATATTAGCTACCTAAACCGCTTTTATTACAGAGCCCAAAACCTTTATGGACCTTGGCAGCAAGGATATCTTTAACCAGTACTTCTCTGGATTTGTGATCTTTGGCTGTTTTGATTGACCAGTACAGAATGATATAAGAAGGTATGCTAAGAATGTACACTGAGATGCACATGCGTGGCTCAATGCACAATCAATAGAAGATTGGGACCGGCAGCTAAATATATTTTATTGCAGAAAAGACATAGCATTTTTTTCAATAATAAGAAGTTATTATTTACTAATCAAACTTGATTTATTTTTATTTTCTGCTGCCATAGACTCCCCCCCCCCCCCCCGTAGATTTGAATCAACCATATGTACTTTTATTTTGCGAAATTAGGAAAACTTTTCTGGGGGTCAAAAAAAAAAAAGGACAAACAAAGCCCCCCCCCCCCCCCCAACAGCTCATGAACATAGCGATCATAACTACTTGTTTTTTTAATGTGTGATAGACATAAAATGTCTCAGCAAATTTTCCTGCAGATCAACATATATTTAATTTAAATGATGTAAACTAGAGCATCTCACCGATAATAATTGCAGAATTCATTAAGGACATAATCTCTCACTAATAACTTTGCTTAGGTCAAAGCTTCGGAAGAGTAACTGCTGTTTTAAATAATTCTGACAGTTCCTGTGAACAACTCTGTAACAAGTGGAATTAAAATTATAATTAGGATTTTGCATGACCGCCCTACATAACATTAAGATATAAAAATAAAAAAGTCCAGAACAGGAAGCAGAAATTCAGAGCCGACGGGTTACATCTACTGTGCAGCTCCACTGGGTATATTAGAAATTCTTGTTCATTGCATTTGTGCAGCATCATGGTATGGTCTGCATAGCTCTGCTTTTTTTATAGAATGAATATACTTAACTTTTTGGAAATTGTGTTTGCCATAAATAATACATTAAAAATAAATATAGAAAAATAAGGAGAAAGAAATGGTCTGTAGGAAAACCATTTCTTCTTTGGAGGTTGACTTGCTGTTCCGTTCTGTTGTTGCTTTCATTTGCACCAAAGCTGGTAAAATTAATCCACAATTACTTCCTAATTGGACAAATTGATATCTCAGAAGTTTAACTGATTTGGTGTTATACAGTGTTTCAGATAGGTAATCAGCCCCAGTGATCACATGGCAGCAACTCAATACATCTGGGCATGTACACATTGTCAAGATGGCCTGCTAATGTTCAAACTGAGCAACAGAATTGGGAAGAAAGTTATTAGTGACTTTGAATCTGGCATTGTTTTGTGTGCCAGGTGGGTTGGAAACTGCTGATCTGCTGGGATTTTCACTCTAAGGTTTATGGAGAATGGCCTGAAAAGTGAAAATATCCAATGAGTTGTAGTTCTCTGAGCCAAAAAAGCCTTTTTTTTCCAGAGGTGAGAAGTGAATCAACATACTGGTTCAAGCTAATATAGGGACAACAGCAATGCAAATAACCACTCGATAAAACTAAGGTATGCAGAAGAGCATTTCTAAACACAAAACATGTTGAACCTTGAAGTAGATGAGCTACAGCAGTGACCACCCCAGGAACCACTCCTGTCAGCCAAGAATAGGCATCTTTGGCTACCATTTGCATGGGCTTACCGAAATTGGACAGAAGAATATTTGGAAAATGTTGTCTGGTCTGCTGTGACATTCAGATCTTAGGGTCAAATTGCATTTTAAAGCATGGATCCATTCTGCCTTGTATTACCAGTTCAGGCTGGTATTGGTGGTATAATGGTGTAGGGGATATTTTCTTAACCCACGTTGGGCCAAGAATTATGGCAGTTCTGAAGTGACTGTGGGGACACCCCATATTTCTGAAGGAATTAGCTGTGTCCAAGTAAACTCTACTCCTAAGAGAACTGTAGTGTCCAATGCTCTGGCTACTAAGGGGCCTCCCAACCCATCCCACCCCATTTTGTATTTTATACCAAAAAAAAGTATTTTCAGAAGTTCTTTGTTTGTGCCTGATAATGCTGCCCCTGTGTTTCTTTTTGCAGGTGCGATGCATGTTACTGACCAGATTTTTAAAGGGAAACAGAATCACTGAGGAATTATTCAAGTTCTGCTGAGCTGCCGACCAGTAGTTAATCTCCTCAGCGCATACATTCTTACTTGACTTTAATTCTTCATCAATTTGTGGTCATCTGAAAAAGCAGGCCTCTCTTCTCCCACACAATTGTCACAGTTAATAGTAATTTTAGCCCTGACCACACATCCACAAAAACTAGCTTAAAGAAGGGTATACACTGGATTAGATGTCCTATGACCACTTTCCATTCCACTGTTCACATTCTTCACATCATTGTTAAAATTGATAACACAAAAAAAAAAGTCTGCAAAGAGTATATGAAAATCATAGTAGGTGTAGGTACAAGATTATATGTTTTTGTCACCTAAAGACACACATATCAGCACGTTCATAAAACTTTGAATTAATGGTAAGTTAAAAGATTCAAGCAATGGTAACAACTTTGTGATGAACAATGCTTAGCGATCCCCGTTGTGTCTGCCTGAATAATTTATATTCTACATCAATAGGGCAATTGTCTAGCTAATTGCTCTTCATAAATGATGCAATGCACCCAGAGATTTGATGTCATCTTAGTAGCCCAGTCTTCATGTAACATATACTAAAATATTGATTATAATTGTCTTTTTTCAAAGAGTGCCAAAAATCTATCTTGTATTGGTCAACCATTCCCCTACACCATGTTCACTGATGTAAGCTACATTAAAAAGTTTCTGATTCCAGCATAAACATTAAAACTTTTTTTTTAAGTTTAGAACATTTTAGTTTCTAGTTTAGAATAGGGATGGTAATTCTAAATTGGGCATGTGAATCATTGTCTATTTATTTTTATGGAAAATTAATACATATGGCAGTTAAGGATGAGGACTGGGCTTTGCCATGGGTTTTTGGTGGATCCAAAATGTGTGGCCCTGGCATATTTAATGTGTAAATCTGCCAGACCAATTCTGTGTAACCATAATGTATCGGATTGTCTTTAAATCTGTATCAGCTGGCTTAGAAAAGCCAAATGGGAGCAATTCGGAAAAGCCAGTCCCCTCACTAAAAATGGATAGGGTATGTGTAAGGAACTTACCCGCCCTGCGAGCCTGCGGTGTCCCTGGGGTTCCCAGCCACAGAGGGAGACCCCTCAGTAGCAAGCAGCATAACCAAGGCTGCTCCTCTGCTCACAGCTTGTCTGTCTCTGCAGGCGGAGGGATCCGCCCTGGACTAATTACTGATCAGCCAGGCAGCAGCCCTTGCATCCCTTTGAATGTGGTTCCTGCTCCCAGCACTGTGCAAGTGCAAAGTAGTGCACGTCCTAGGGGTACTGTGGGAAGAGGTGCGCGTGTTACCATGCGTCCCTCTTGTACCCCCCGAGGGCGTGGCACTCGGCTGCTTCGCCCCAGGGCGGGACATAGTTAGTTTGAATTCCCTGCGGCCAATCAGCTGCAGGGGATTTACTCAGTCTCCCATCAGACAGTGCCAGGTGGCGCAAGGTGATTGGTCATCCTGGCTATTTAAGGAGAGCCTGTCCATCACCCCATTGCCCGCTATAGCCTCTGTTACCACAGTGTGCTTGGGTGTGTCTTTGTGTGTTTAAAACTTCTGCTTGTCATCTCCTCAGTGACCCGGTCTGAACCTAACTCTGATTGAACTCTGCCAGCCCTGACCTCGGATTGTTATTGACCATTCTGCCTGCTGCCTGCCCTGACCTCGGATTGTTACTGACCTGCTTTTGCCTTATCCTTCTGTACCTTGCTTGATTGGACTTAACCCTTGCTGTGCTGTACCATTCTGAATAAACCTGATTCAAGGATATCTGGAGTCGGTAGTGGTTTGTGTGCCCAGGCGCATTACAGTATGTCAGCCATTCTGATAATGTGTTGTATGTGTGATAGAGAAAGCATTGGGAGTGCTGCTGACAGTCTCAGGAAGTGATTGGTGTAAGATTTATAGGGACTGGCTGGTCTGAATGTCATCTATTTATGAAGATTTTATCCAATATTCATTATTTTATTTTACTTGATTTAATTAGGAAATGTATGAATCATGGATAAGGGTCATTTTACACATTTTCCAAAGTGAATCCAATATGAAAAATGTTTAAATGTTGATTAAAAGTTGGGTGAATCTTGGATGAAAACATTTATAAAACCCTATACTTTCCCGTGAGATGTGACAATGTGATTAAAGTTTATATGAGATATTGGTGGTTGGGTTTACATCTATGTTACAAACTATTTGTCAGTTCTTTGGATTGAGGTGCATCTGTACACACAAAAATCTTTTTTAACTCCACTATCTGTCCATAACAACTCACTGATAACTAGTTGTTCTACTGTTAACAGTTTCACTACTTTTTTAATTACCTGGGGTATCTTGTTGTCACTGGCAATCTATTCAAAACCTTTTTGGCAGAACTCTCTGACAACAAAATACTGCACACCCATGCAATATAACTCCTTGCTGTATCTCCATATAACTAATATTGGTAGTTGTATTTTAAAGCACGAAAGCCAGTTTAGAACTCCTATGTTGGTGAAAGTTGTACTTTACATTCTTGTATTCCATGGTAAATGCTTATCCTACTGATATTGTTTATTTTTTAAGCATTTTAGGTATACCCAGAATCACAAGAGAGGACATAGACAACGGGGCTACATGAGTTTGAACAGTGGACAGATAGGGAAGGTAAAGGAAAATGATTGGGTTAGGTCAGCAAGACAGCTGGTGGGGGTTGGGACTGGGATTTTGAGAAAGCAGAGAAAGAAAATAAAGTATTAGAAATCTGGCTATAGGGAAAGTTTTCCATTCACCCTCTTTTATGAGATGTTTTAACAGGTGAAAGACTGAATTCAGATACTGGTGTAGGGGTGAGGTTCTTGTCAATGTCAATGTTTTTTTGGTGGCTGGGTAACCCACCTTCAGTGTAGTGTCCTTTAGGTCAAATGGTCAACAGGTTGGTTATGCCATGCGATGGTCTGGAGGTATAGGTATTTGTCCTGAGGTTGTGCAGTGATTAATCATTTTTTTTAATAGGCCTTCACTGGATATGGAGTTTATGTCTTATGGGACCTGACTTTAAGGATAATTTGTTATTATATGCTGTTTTATAGTTTGCTGTAATGCTGTTTTTATGAACATTATTGTATAAGTTTTATGATGTTTTATGCATATTTATACTGTATACACTCATATATTTATTTGTTTTATGTTGTTATGATAAATTACTGCATACAGCCATTTTCAATTTCAACCTGTGATTCTAGTTCTTATTTAGGTTTAACCAAGGGGGTGGGGAATGGCTTAGCAATAGTAAAGGACATATATAGGGACCTTTAAGCTGGCCTGGTCATGCAATGCTGACATAAATCCCCAATGTTCATTTAAAATTAAATTTTTTTTATTGATTTTTCCACTTTATTAAAGGTAAAATATGTGTTATAATACTCCCATTGTTTTACTTTTAGAAGGGTACTTTGAAATGCAGAGAATGCCTTCAGTTCAAATCAGAATGTACATGAACGTTTATAATTGGCCCAAGTTGCAGGCATATTGCATATGAGACTTCATAAACTTCTGATTTAATAGTGTGTCAATATATTCCTAATATTAGACTCAGCCGCCTGATGTAGAATGGGTTTGTAGTGATCCCTGGTGTGCCTACCTGAATAATTCATATTGTACATCAACAGAGCAATTGTCCAAGCTAATACACTGAACGGATGGATCTTCATAAATGTAATAATGTGCCAATGATTTTATCTCACAAGTCTCATTTTCATTCATGTGTAATAAAATATTGATTGTCAGTTATATTTGAAAGGAAGACTAAAATTCAATTTGCAATTGAATAACTATTATTTAATATGCATTGGTGTGCACGGTATCAGTAAAATATGTGTGTGGATCCATGGTACACTTACCTGCAATTTTAAATTACATTGGTTTATTATTTACAGGTATATCAGTAAGTGTGCTGATTTAACGTATTACCATTGCTTTGTCTTTTCCTGTGCTTCAAGAACCATCATCACAAGCTCACACTAGTGTAAAGGTCACTTTCATTTTGCTTGCAGTCACTGTAGAAAGCAGACATAAAATTTTACAGTGCAGACAGACTCCTGTTTACTCTGGCCACATATTTGTTTGTTTCAGTATATTAACCTGATATGACTCTTACAACTTAAGATGTTGCTGGACACTAGGGATGAAAATTTCCTCAAACTACCGATGGTTCAGCGAAATTTCGGAAGATCAAGGAAATTATAACAGGAGGAATCACAGGGGATTCCCATGATTCCCTGGGAATCCTTCAGTTAGTGATCCCCGGGGCACTAGAGGTTCGCACACTATTCACAATGAACGCAGCCACGGCCACATTTATTGAGAAGGTCCCCGGCACTAGAGGTTAATTAACCTCTAGTGCTGCAGATCGCACACTATTCTAAAAATCAGAGAGATTTTTTTTTAAATTTAAAATTCGACCTTGATAGGCGAATTTACACCGGTTGTTCTCCCTTAAAATTTTGGTAAGCGAGAACAGCCGAATTTGCTGCAAGATAGAGTTTTAAAAACTCGCTTGCTCACCCCTATTGAACACATATCTTTGTTTTTTACTGGGAATCAACAGAAAAACCAGGGCAAAAAAATACTTTCGAATCATGAAATTTTTCAAGCAATAAACATAACACCACTACCTAGTGTCAAATATATTAATATTATTTATTAATATATTTATATAATTTATTATACAGTATTTAGATAGCGCCAACATTACGCAGCACTGTAAATTAAATAGGGATAGCAAATGACAGACAGATACAAAGAATGACAAAAAAGGAGGAGATGACCCTGCCCTGAAGAACTTACAATCTAAGAGGTAGAAGTTGTAATAGATCTATTTGGGCCTTAAGAGGTTTTGGCAAAATAGTCATGCAAAGTCTCTCCTGTCAAAAACCTTTGCCCAATTCTTTTTTTGTGTTTTTTGTGTACATTCTATGGCACATGCACCTGGGACCAGGGCTAGCTGCTAGGGGCACTTCTGTGTGAGGACTCTGCCCAGAAAAGCTTATCTACTAAAGAAAGTATAATATATTAGCTTGGTTGTTGCACATGTGTCTGTATAAACACATGCTAACAGTCTGCAGGATATTTCTGAGATCATTTGTAACTTCCTCCAAGAGCTTGTTGTAGTTATTTCTTTATATCTTACGTAGCAGAAGGGACTAAACGTCTATTTATTAATATTTAAGTGCTTGATCCATGGTTGTGCTGATAAGTGAAGTAGAGCAGCTTTGGATTCACTGCACTCTGCTTGTGAGAGTAGCTGCTTCCTCAGAAGCCCAGAAGAATTTGTTCACGAAATGTTACTTTCTTTTATTGTTTATTTAAACATACTGGAGGAAGTAGAATAAAAAAAATACATTCACCATAAAGAGTAGAAGATAAGGAAGAATATAGGTATTAATATCATATATCAGTGTGCAATACAAACTTTTGTCATTTTTCAATTTATCTAACTATACATTTTTTTGTAGTAGTGGTAGCATTACACATTTCTGAAGTTCTGTCTGGCTCGCAGATTGCTGAATGTTGCACTACATTGTACGTTGTGTCTGTATTCATTTAAATCACAAAGCTGCTGAGCATGTCAACATTTTGTTTTAATAATTTCCTGCTAAGTCGAGGAAATCTTTCACTCTCGAGGACAACACCTGTCGGCACTCTAGGTATTCAGTAAAATAAGCATGGCACCTGTATTTGAAATCAAACCAACATCTTTATAGTCTGCCAGTGTTATGAGCCATCAATCAAGATGCAGGTTAAGCAGAATACAATCTGTTGTCTGTACACAATCTGATGATTTCATATGCATATCTCTGGAGGAGATGAAATGTCACTGTGAAATACTTCAAGGACTTGCTAGACATTCAGTTTTGGTGTGATCAGTGTTTGTTTTTCAGCCTAGCAGGCTTGGAGATAAGCTATGATTTCTATAATGCTACGGAAAAAGAGAGCAGACTAAAATTCTATTACAATAGTAAGTATAATAATCTTTATCAGAATTCTAATAGTAAAGGCAGTGTTGCTCAGCATGATCTGAGTAATCTTTTAATAAAATCACTTCAGTAGAAAACCGCACAGTTGGTTGCTCCTGGGTGCATAGAAAGCTGCCGCTGTGTGCCCAGGAACAACAAACCACACTTCAGGTAACCGCATTTGCACTTAGTTCTGTCAACAACAATAGCCAAAGGCAATTTGTTAATTTCAGGAACTGCAATAAGTTTTTAATTGTAGTGGCATATATAAATAGGTTCCCAATGCTCCTAATCACTTGAATAGAAAATATTGGAACTCCCACGTGAGCTTGTGGCAGAATCCTGCAACAGGGTTTACCAATGATTTGAAATAGCCCTTAAAGAGGAACTAAAGCCAAAAGCTCACTACTCATGCGTGAGATCGGCAAACTTTTTTCCCACGAAAAGGCTCCTTCTGAGATGCTCTGACATGCACAGAAGAATCACCCAAGAGCCTCCTGGGATGCCTGACGTAGGTATCCCAGGAGTCTTTGTGCTCCCTTTCGCCTAGGGATCGAGAATTAGGAGTTGCTGCATTCTTTTTTTTTTTTTAAACATAATTTTACTTCACATAAAAGGGTTATGTAAAGTGAAATTTCTGAGTTTAGGTACACTCTAACATCAGGAACATATTGTCAAGCAGGAAACACACTATTCAAAGCTCCTGAAAGTGTCAGATAGCAGTGGTTGCCACAGCTTTTACCTTACTATGGGGCAGGATTACTTGTGGTGCCATCCTCTGTCCACTCTCCCATCACTACCCCACTGCTCAGACTGCATGAGTGTCTCATCACCTGGTACCACAGCTGTCCCATGGTCACATGTTTGTCTCTAAACCTTTAGATATTCTGTTCTTTTCAAGCAAGCAAAACATTGGATCACCTAAATTTACAGAGGTCTATTTAGCTCAAGTGTGTGATGTAAAGTATTGGCTTGGTGTTAAATTTATTGTATAACTAAGTATGAACAATATTTAATATTTAATGATCACTGCTTATGAACATCTAAAATAGGGAGGGCACTTATTTATAATATGTAACTGAGATGACAGTTGTTTTGAATAATGTAACATCGTTGTCATTTTATGTATTATGTAATTTCATTTTCATTTTATTTATCTTGGGGTAAGGATTATTTGAAGGGCAGTCCCACTTTAGAATAACTTCCCCTTGCATCCCTCTTGTAGCCCTCCAATCCTTTCTAAGCTAAACCCCCTCCAGGTACAGACTCACTCCTTTAAAATTGTCCAGGCACTTACTTTTAAAAAGGTGATTTCCATTCTAGCTGTAATACTCATCTCTCCTACCATCACTGTGTTTTAGCTCTAAAACCTTAAACAGAGTCTCCATTATTTAATATTTGTCTGTTGAATGCTTTTTTTCATCCAACATGTGCTGACACAGATAGTGGGAGGAGGCTCTCAAGGATGTTAGGTTATAGGTTTGTTACTGTTAATTGATGTTATGATTGTTAATATGGGTATTTATCATTATTATTGGTATTTATATATAACAGTTATTTCATTTGTAATAAAAGTCCTTTGGGTCATTACCATTAACGGTGTTTTGTGTAATTGTAAGGGGGATAAATAAGGGTGTGGAAAGCTGGATGCGAGTACTCTGCAGTGCTACAGTCGTGGTTATTTAATAACATTTGCAAACTACACACTAATTGGCTTTGTGAACGCTCCTATTCACCTTTCAGTGCTGGAATGGGTCCTATTGGGAAAGCACACAGGCTCATGCTCTCTCATGAACTGCACCTATTAAAAACCATGTTCCTATTTTTTGTCATTTAGTGAAATCTCAAATGACATTCTGCCCAAAATGTGTCATTTCTTTTTTTTTTTAATAAGATATTGCAGTATTAGGAAACTTTACATATTTCATAGCTCAATAAAATATTCTATGTGCTTTAGTTTCTGTGTCTGCATACCTAATATATCCATTATGAGGGGTCGTTTGTTAAATTTTAACTCACAGGTGGAGAGGATCCATGGAATTTGAAGTTCCAAGCCAAATGCTGAATTAGCCCACCAAACACCACATATACTAACATAACTTAGTATGTAGTCTTTTAAAAGAAATGGTAAATGATACTCACTAACTACAATATTATACATATATTTTTATTAATTATTTACAATAATATATCACAAATTATACTTTCCCCAAATATACAGGTCCCCATAGAGAAAGGAGAGTTGTTTGAGTGTTTAACACACAGTGTTGTAAGTTGCATTAAGGTAGTAAATTTTTCTGCTTAATTTGTGCATCAAAACACATATAAAAATGCATGGATCATTTTTGCCAAAGCACTGCTCCACAATGCACGTTGTGCTGAGCTACAACGCTCAAGGTACACTGGGGTGCCATTCAGCATAAATGGCACAGCAGCACACCAACACACATATCCTGCATTATAGGGTGCTTTATACTGCATAGAAACACATGTTAACACAACTGGACTGATTTAATTAAGCTATCCGAGTTCAGATGTTAGCATGTTTTGCAGCATTAGATCACAGGTTTGAATATTGGCCAGGGCACTATATGCATGGAGTTTGCAGGTTCTCCTCGTATTTGTGTGGGTTTTTTCCCACATTTCAAAAACATTCTGTTAGGTTAATTTGCTTCCCTCTAAAAATCGACTTTATACTGTATTAAAGACATAAAACTATTGTGGGGACATTAGATTGGGAGCCCTATTGAGGGACAGTTAATGACCGGACTATGGACTTTGTAAAGTGCTACGTAATATGTCGGCACTATATAAATACTGTGTAATAGATATAACTGGAGAACATAGACTATCATTATTATGCAGTATTTATAAAGCACCATCATACTACACAGCGATGCACAAAGTCTATAGTCATGTCACTAGCTGTCTCTCAAAGGAGCTCACAATCTAATGTGCCTGCCTTAGTCATATATCTTTTTAATACAGTCTATGGTCAATTTTGGGGGGTAGCCAATTAACTTAGCTGCATATTTTTGGGATGTGGGATGAAACAGGAGTACCGGAGGAAACCCACGTAAACACAGGGAGAACCTGCAAAACTCCATGCAGATAGTGTCCTGGTCGAGATTTGAACCTGGGGCCTAGCGCTGCAAAGGCCAGAGTGCTAATCTCTGAGCCAAAATGCTGCCACCTTATCATGGGTGAACCCAATGGGTGTTAGGGTGCTAAGTTGCTATTCATTGTTACTGGCACCCTAAATGTACCTTAAAATTGTAGAGTGCATAAACAAAAGCATACAAAATGTCTTGGGTGAAAGTTGTGAAAACATTTAAAAACAGGATATGAAGTTATGCTGCTTTGTGTTGTAATCTCTCACTGCCTCCTATTGCTCCTGCTGCACTGATTTATCTGTAAAGATGCAGCCAACCTGACCACAATACAACTATGTTACTTCATACTCTAGTTTGCATAGCTGTCTTTATGAATGTACTGAGAGGAAGGTGTGTCTGGAAAGTGAATGCAGTTACAATGGAGGGAGGGCAGGGCATTGTAATACAGCACCAGGCCTCTGTTTACATGTTGCTAAGCAATGGCAGCCTCCTAGGCCTGGGCTTGCAGCATGCAATGAGTTTGTGTACAGGAAGAGAAGACTGCTACAGCAAGATCAGGTATGTGGATTGTATTTATTTTAAATTTTACACTGTGACTTTTCTAATAAGGGTTATTTTATTTTACAGTTTTATTATTTATTTTATTATTTCCTAGGAATTGTAAAGATAATATTTCTCTGCTGACTCCAATTTGTCTATATAATGCATTTCAGATCACTTGTGCAGCTATATTTATAATCCAGTGTGTGCAGTATTTATGTAGTCTAAGGTGTTGGGGCATGCAATTTTTTGTCAATCAGAATAACTGCATAAAACAACATAGACTATGACCTTTTTTTTGTTTACAACACAATTCAGAGCATTCACATCTGTGAATAGTTGTACGCCTTTGTATTTATTAGTAAGGGTGCAAATTAAAGCAGACTTATCCTCACATTTTTAAATGAAATAAAAGGGTGTCTATCCCTTTTATATAATAGAAATTTTTGGGGGTATGTCCGTTCTCCTTCTATTTACTTTTTTACCTATTTAATGTACAGTGCTGCGTAATATGTTATTAATATTAGTATTTTGCTTGCATCACATTTTTTGTGGGTAACTTCTTCTGCACATGCTCAAGATCGGGCATGCTTCATCAAGGGGCTTTAATGTAAAAATAAAAGTGTTTGATCCCAAGGTTGCGCAGTAAGATTGGCACTTTTTTTACATTTATGGAAAGACACATCAGTAATAGCTGCTCTCTTATTACTTTAAAGTAGTAGTAAAATCTCTTTGTGGACCATTATGGTCATCTGCACAAGAAATGCACAAAATATTCATTTTTAATGGCACCCAAATGAACTAAAGCAGCTCACCTGCATTGTAGTATGGTTCAATGTATGGCAAAACATGTGGTGCATTTAGGACCTTAGGGTGTAAAGTCCGCCCATTCCCATTAAAAAACAACAACAAATAAAATAACTCCAACATGTATTAATGTACCACATTATTATCTTTTTCATTAAAGTATTTTAATTGCACCAACATATTACACTGCACTGTAGATTAAATAGGGGCTACAAATGACAGCCAGATACAAACAGTGACACAGGAGAAAGAGAGGACCTTGCCCAGAAGAGCTTACAATCTAACACTAAGGGTGGGAGATGTATCAGATCTAATTGGGACCTAAGAGGTTTTGACAAAGTACACACACAAAGGGCGTTCATTCATTAATCTCTCCTAGACTCTAGAGAATACACCTTTATCATTGAACCTGAGTGATCCAAAATGTCTGGAATGGACTTGGTCCAGGATTGAAAACATTTCCTAATAAATAGCAAATTAATTTACTGCATTTGTTCCAGGTTTGCTGCATCACCCAGATTCACTGATGAAAGTGTATCCCTTACAACCTTGGAGTGCTTTAATACAATGTTTTTCAACCATTTTTGAGCCACGGCACATTTTTTACATAAAAAAAATCCTGCGGCACACCACAAATCAAAAGTGTTACAAAATTACACTTTGTAGCTAATTCTCGCCTCTAAAAATAAACAAGGCGCTTGAGCTACCTACTGCCACCTACTGACATGGAAGAGTATTACATTACTCTGCCAGTCACTACAACACAGGCACTCGACAGTGGTAATTGGATAATTTCCCACGGTACACCTAAAGATCTCTCACAGCACACTAGTGTGCCACGGAACAGTGGTTGAAAATCACTGCTTTAATAAGTCAGTACCAAAGTCTTTATGGTAAAAAACCTTTGCCCAACTTCTGTGCACAGAATCAGTGGCCATGCAATTGCTTAAAAGTTTCCAAGAAAAAGAAGGGAAGATGGTTCAAGGCAGGTGGAGTGGTGTAGTGCATACCTGAATATTATAGTGAGAGCCCAACTAGTGTAATTTAATTTACGGTACTTAATGTCTTGTGATTGCCAGGCATCCATTGTTTAATCATCATAACTCCTTCAATATAAAAGCATTTGTAAGTGAGGAGTTAAAATCTTTAAAGGCTTTTGTGTGCCTGATGCCAACTTGAGTAAAGATATGTAGCTGGGCTGTACATCTACTACATGACAGCAATGACCTGAGAAGAAAATTGACTTTCTCAATAGAAGTATATTACACTTCAAGCATCCTTCTAAAACAGCAATCTGTAACTTGGATTTGAAATTCCACATTCTCCTTGCATTTGGCACAGGCCTAATGCATGCAGTCACATATATAGATACGGTAAGTTGCTTGAATACAAATGGATGTTACAACCTAAACATTTTTTATTGTGATAGTGTCAAGTTCAGACTGGACGCACTTATTATTTTAGATCCATTGACATGCATATAGCTTTTTTACAACATGACCGTTTTGGCATTTAATACTCATAAACTGAGGTTGTCTGCTGTACAATCCCAGAATGCAGTTAACTACTTGGAACCCAATTTAGCACTGAGTCATGTAAGGGACAGAATTGTTTGTACATACACAATTTCCAGGCTAAGAAAAGCTTTGGCCATTAGGAGTATTTAAGTGTAAGCTTGAGGGCTGCTTCTGAGCTGGGGTATTTACTGAGTTCTAACTAGCAGACTAATTTGTCGTTTGGTGGGCTTGGGCAATTATGAAGAATAAACCCTTGTTGTGCAAAAATCCAGGCTTAGGATTTATTCCCACGTCAAAAATTATACGAGCTACAGCACCATTATCTTTAGCAGTTTTGTTGCCAGAAAAAATGAGTTGTGGGCCTGTTGTGGAAATGTGTGTGTTGCAAATATGCTTAGCATGCCATTAACTTTAAAGAAGGCAACCCCTCCCCAAACAAAAAGGCGTGGGACAAAAAGAGGCCGGTGACCTGCCAAAATCATGTGATCAATGGCCATTCCTATAATGAAATGTTCTCTGACGTGTTATACAAAGAACATTCCAGGACATTCCAGGCTCCACACCACAAACTATAGTTATAAATAAAGCATAATATCTGAATACAGTGTGTGTTCACCACTGCAATATCCAGTGAAAGTACAACATTTTCCACTGGCTAAGTAATGGATTTATCTGCTGTTTCACAAAATGGGCCTGATTTAATAAAACTCTCCAAGATTGAAGAAGACTATCAGGGAGAGCCTGGGTAAACCTGGAATTATTTGAAAACATTTGCCAACTAATAGCAAATGATTTGTTTTAGGTTTGTTGGATCACTCAGGTTTTTATGGTCCCATGATAGTCTATTCTCTCCAGTCTTGGAGAGGTGTATCAAATTAGGACCAATGTGACCACTTTCATAATAGCAAAACTCAGGAAACACAATTGATGCATAGGTAGGGAACCCCAACTAAAAGCTGAGCATTATTTTATTAAATCTTTCACAATGGTACTACTTTTACACAAATGTTATAGTACAGTGACAAATGAGGTTACATGACATAACCCAATGCTACATTAATCAGTTGCAGCTCATTGATTGCAAATAGCCTTGGGAGCTAATTAACCATGTTACTTTATATCCACCTCTCCAGTGAGGTTTTAAACTTCATTACAAGAAATATTGAAGCTTCCTCTTTCAATTAGAAGAACAGGAAAAGCCACATCATGGCACAGCTATATCTAAAGATTGCAAAGGACTAGGTATTTGATATAGAGCTGCTAGAGAAGCCACTTAGGGGAAACAGCTTAACATTGGGAAGTGTCCATTTTTATTCACCTATTGTACATGTATCAGGGAAAAATTCACAGTTTAAGGGCTGGGGGATTGGATGGGGTATATTAACCCTGATCACTAATGAGACATAATATGCTCAATATGCTTATGATTCTGGTGTAGCTGGAGGCAGTTGTGTAGTGCATAGGAATAAACAGGTCATTTTGTCACACTTGATGTTACACATGACATTCAGTTTTCACATCCTATCAACATTTTTCCTATCAGTAAACAAGCTAATTCATTCTTGTTCTGCTTCTTTCTTTCATATTCCAACTATACATGGAGTGTAAGAAACTAATATCATGTGAGATGCAGGTATTTGCACAGCTTTCATTTTGAAATCATGTTTAATGATTTATTAAAAATTGCAGAGCTGCATTATTTTGTATCATTTATATATTCTCAGATCTCACTTTAAAAAAATATCCCCTATAGCTGTTGGGAAGGCTTTTTTAATGAACAAAGGAAAAGTCAGTAATTGTAGTTTATATGGTTTTTCACTAATGAAAATTAGAATGTTTCTAACGACTATCTCTGAAGCCTAAGTAACTGTGGCAGGAACATTTGGACCCTCCCATTGGCATAATCAAGGACATAGCTATTGATCTTACAGTGCACTCATCACTTCTAATGTTTTTTTCAGCAAGTGTTTTAGATGTTAGGCTACTTTAATATCTAGTTGTCTGGCTGTCCTTAAAAGAAGGCAGTGCCAACCAGCAGATGATATTTTGGCATTATCTGTATGCACATGGAAAGACAAAAGAGTAAAACATGGTACTGTTTTTGTGACTGGATAACATAAAAAATACAAGTCATTTTTGAAAAAAATGAAAGAGACAGGATGTGGAGGTATTAATTAAATATAAACCTCATAGTTTGGTAGGTATATTTGGCTATAATACTTGTGAGAATCCCCCTTCCCCCTCAGGTTTTACTGCAATCCAGGTCCACTCAATTTTTTCACCAGTTATTGGCCAGTTAATAAAACTAACATGCATTAATTAGCATAGTTGGAAAAACAATGCCAAATCCAGGAGACATTTGGCAACATCTCACTCAATCTCATCTGGTAAGGAAAGTAAAGGGATAGGGTAAAACCATGAGTAATTGTGCTCCACATTTGCAGCTTTTATTTGGGATCCGGGCTCGGAGTCTCTTGGAAAAATTGAGTGGGCCAGGCACCTTATCCCTTTTCCAGGCCAGAATAAGAGGGTGACTAGAAAGGAATTATGCATTTGAGTCAGTGGTGAAGTTGTAGTCTAAGACCAGGTGGCTTTGGGGGTAAGGCCTTGTGTAGCTTGTATCCAGGAAGGGCCAAGAAAGTCTCCCAAAAGGTTTGGACCATGTGCTATGGAGGAAGTATATTAGGGAAAGCCAGTAGGCTACATTTTAATTTATGTTTTTTTTCTGATGATCTTTTCTTTGATGACATTGATCCCCTGCAATGAATATTCACTGTTCATATTATGGGGTGAATACAAGTGGCAAAGTGTGCTTAAATTCTATTTGCAGTCCAGAACTCCTCAGTGAAAGGAGTGCTTTGCATGCTAAGATCATTTCCTCTACAATATGTAGATTTTCAATGTCTATAACAAAAGATTGTCTATCAGGCATAGTAGGTCTGTGCTTATAGGCAGCATGGTGGCTCAGTGGTTAGCGCTCTGGCCTTTTTAGCAGTCCCAGGTTCAAATCTCAACCAGGACACTATCTGCATGGAGTTTGAAGGTTCTCCCAGTGTTTGCGTGGGTTTTTTCCGGGTACTCTGGTTTCCTCCCACATCCAAAAAAGCATGCAGTTAGGTTAACTGGCTTCCCCCCAAAATTGACCCTAGACTATATTAAAAACATATTGTTTCCATGAAACAACCATAACTGTTCTAATTACATTTCACCATCCCTAATCACTAATTATCCCTGTGGTCAATCAACCTAAATGTTTCTGCATAGAAAAATGCTGCTTGTCCATCACTTATAGTTTATCTGACACCAATGCACTTATTATCATTTGACAATCCATTTATTACAATGAATTGTTACAATAGGACTAAATGTACTGCATACCCTTTAAAAAGGATATGGTGTTTATCTGCAATTGCACTCTCCAGCAATGTGCTGGAATGAAATGTGTAAGAGCTAATCACTATAAATCCACAGCAGACTGCACTTGGCAGCATTGATTCCCCGTATAATGCTCAGGGAGTTACAAGTGTTCTTTGAGCCAACAGGTAATAATCACCAGACATATAATACATCATAAACAGTCTTTGATCATTAAAGAAAAACTGCACACAATTATGAAATACTACTCTTGTGAACTGAGCCCAGCATATGCATACTGAAAATTCTTTGTTTCCTTTTAAATTGAAACTTTTTTTAAACCCTGGGTTAAATTTCGTTTGTTTGTTTTAAAGAAGTCTGTGACCTCAATGAGATTTCACTTTGCTTACTGTTACTTGGTCTAGAAATCAATAAAAATTCCAATTACTACTGCTTTATTAGGAAATGTCTAGTTTAAACTGTCTGCTTCTATCAAAAATTAATTTCCCTTTATTTTCTGTGGACAGACAGTAGTAAAAACTGATACCTGCTAACCTTTCTAGTCTATGTATCAAACAAGAAAAACATTGTTAGGCATTTTACTTTAAGGACAAAAATACAGCATAAGAAAAAAAAATCTAATTCTTATTCTGAAATACATAGAGCACATGCGAAGCCCTATTTTTTTCTAAAATGAAAGTGCAGCATTTAACTCTAAATTGGGGGGGGGATTAAAAGAGAGGGAGATGGCAATAGTTCTATTTTATCTTTATCCTGAACACCTTTAACATAATGTACATCTCATATAGAAGGTGATTTCTCAATCACTGTTTTGCCACTGTGTCAGTTCTATAGCTCATCATTAAAAAATATGAGCAATCAGTGGTTGGCAGACCTTCAAAGAGCTCAGGGCATAGGCAGTGATCCATATGCATAATTAATATTATCATGAGACATATGTCTGTTAAATGTTTTTTTGCGTTACTAACAGCTTCAATATACCTTCAATATACCAGTGTTGTTCTGTTCTATTAAAAAAGAAGGGCGGAGAACGAGCGTGCGGCACCCCGCTGCGCTCTCTTTCCTTCACTTCCATATTGGTTATTTGTCTTTTGCAATTCATGGATCCGCCAGGAGGGATCCATAAACGATGTTTGATGGCCGCTGTACACATGTCAGCCTCAGGACTCATTTTCAGACAAGAATCATCTGACGTGTGTATGTAGCCTTACTTTCTGCCCTATCCAGGCCCTTTGAGGGATTAGCACCAAGCACACTGCTTGCACAGAAGTATTGCCAGCTCCAATTACAATTTTAGGGTTTAACTTGCAAGGGAATCAGTGTCATTACCAACCTATAAAAATATTAAAATTTTAGTCTCCCTTGTCTCTGTGGCACTTTCCAGCAGACCTAAACTTTAGGAGACCTCCTTGGCTCTCCTAGCACAAAGGTTTCTCATAACATTTCCCAGGCAGCCTTTCTGCAGCCTAGCAGTCTCCTACAATTATTGGAATTTTCTTTTTTCAGCCAATCTTAGCTGGAACAATGTTTAGGCATTTTATCATGTCATCTGTAATTGATAGAGAATTGGTTGATCACATGACCTAATGCCTAGGCTTATACAAGTATGGATAGCAAGGAAGAGAGCCAAAAAAAGCCTTCATCCTATTATTTATTATTTATCAGACTGTTGATTTAACTTTTTGATTGAATACAGGCCCAGTTTAACACTTGACAAGAAGTAAGCCAATACAGCCTTGAGTGAAAAAGTTCCTCCGGACAAAGTTCTATTGGACTGGGTATTGGTGGACTATCAGGTGTGTATAAAAGGCAAAATAATCCATCAGTGAAATAGGTATAAGGCTTTTTTTTTACATAACCCTTTTAGAACTATTATTGACAAACCAGATGGATGCAATTGATTTTTTATTTCTTCTTAAATGGTTTAGGGTTTTAAAATACTGCACAAGTTGAGCCCATAATATAGAAAATGTTAAATGACTTTTTTTAAGCCAATTCTTCACCATAGGACATAGAGTTCAATTAGCACACTCAAGAAATATTGATGTTACCATTTAACTAACACTTATTTAGAACAAAAATCTGATTGTAATAGTATTTGTTAAAAAGCTCTTTAGATCATTCTCCAGAATAACAACATGAACAAGATTTATTCTGTATTTCTGTTGTAAGCACAAAAGCAAAATATATGTTGTTTAGTGAATCCCAGAAGAAGTGGCCATGATATGTTTATGACTGTGTTGAGTCCGTTCTTATGCTTAGCTACAAATTCAACTCTTTTCTGCATTCTAAATTAGAAAGGGGAAGACATTAGGATTCCGAGAAATCACAACTGTGGTGACATACTGAATCCTCAAATGCTGGAGTCATGCAGCATAATATTCTAATGGATAAGAAATACTGCATATGTGTATATTATACTATTACCACCAAGTGACACAATCCATGCAAAATCAAGCCTTTAGGCTCTTTGTGCATCTGTTATATGAGAATAGACCTGAATGACTCAAAAGGGAGACATACCCCCTTTCTCATCTAGCCGAGAAAATGAACAAGATAGAACAGAACCTCATCCTGCCTAGACACTCCAACAAGCACATAGTGAAGACTGAGCAAGACAAACAGCCATGAAGTTACATGTAGCCAGTGTTACAAATATACATATAGCCAATCATCTGCATGTAGGGTAGCTTCCATATTCTTCTCCCTATATGCTCCTTTCTGTGTATTAAAAGTTGCTTATCAGAAATCAGCTAGCAACTTCCAATCTGCATTTGATGATCCACTCGCTAATAGATATATCAGCTCTAGAACATGCATGTTTAAAACCCAAGCTGCCAATGGCAGTTCTAACATTTTATCCTCACAGGGAAATTAATCTACAGTATATTCAATCCCCTGTTGTCCCCCTATTTGTCAGTACATTTTTAGAATTAAAACTATCTGAAATGGGACATAAGTAATATCAACTGGTCTCAAGCAAATCCTCAGTGATTGAACTCCCACTGTCTAGATAACTGCTGCTATTTGAAAAGTCCATTTCCTAAAGCTTGTGGAAAGTCTAATAGGCAGCGGTTATGTTCCAGTTTACAGCAGAAACCCTTTATCATAGATACTGTATATGCTTGAATAAGTGTGGTGTTACTGCTCGGCTTTTCACATACCAGATTTGTTCATTTCAGAATTCTTCAGAAATGTCTGTAGATCAGAAGCTGGAGAAGTTTTTGAAAGATGTGGATGAAATATGTAAGTATTTGGCAATTACTTTTCTTTAAAGAGCAAGTAATGCATTGTCAAAAAGTTCACACTATCTCTGAACATTACTGCCAGGATGTACATTTTTCTCCTGCAAACTAACTTATTAAAAAGACATAATAAGGCAGATTTAACCCTAATCACTAAAATTCTCACTACATGAGGTACATATATATATATATATATATATATATATTTATTTTTTTTTTTTTTTATTTAAGGCTTGAAAAAACAAAAAATATCTATTCATTTGATATACAAAGGGAGTATAACTGTTTCTCTTTGTGGCAGCAAACAACAGTGTTGTGTGTTCTTATCCCCTCAATCTACATGTGAACACATGCTGATTGGATTTGCCCTTGGATCTATTTATATGTAAATCCTTCTAAGAGCTTGCTTACACTTGTCAATAGTGTTCTTTTAGTGCCTCTAATGATGCCTTCTTTATACAACCTTTCACCTTTGTGTCATTCCTGTATCAATACTTTCAGACCCTGGACTAAAGACATATACCATACAAAGATCATCCATGATATTTGACATTGAATGTTATTGGGCTAGCATATTTAGGGAGGAATATAACCTTTCATTGTTAATTTTGTCACATAGTAACAATTAGCTTTTAGGACTCATGTAGACATGATACTATGTGCTGATTCATCCCCTTGCACACCCATATTCAAGATAATAATTACAGTATTATTCCTATATGCCTTTCCGTGTAACATTTTTAAACTTTTGTTCTTAGTAAACTTGATTCAAACAGCTGTATATCATTCATAGAGCATAGAGCATACATCAGCTCTCCTTTTGTGCAATCTACTTTCAGCTAAGTAACAATGACCTTCTTAGATTAGGTCAGACATAGGAAAGTGCCTGTTTTTTTATTCTGTGGGAACCCATTGAGATGGGCTAGTATACTTAGAAGTTAACCTGACAGATATATTTTAATGTACTTGAAAAGTATTTAGTAGGCAATTGTGGGCATACGTATATATTGATTGAATAATGGATGTAATTCTCAAATCAATCACTAGGTGGTGTTGTGTTGATATTTATTAACAAAAAAATTCCCTTGTGTTGATTGTGAAATTGAACACATCACCACCTAGTGCTAGAATTGGGAGTGACACCTTTATTAAAACAGATGTTTGGGTACATTTGCCCATGTCTATCCTGATACATTTTAGGTATATAAAGTACAGTCACCCATCTCTAGTCAATTTTAAACACATTTACCCATCTTGAGACACACGTACACAAGATAAAACAAGCATTTTAGCTATACATCACTATGTAAAATATCTGTAAATATAAAATATCTGTATATCTGTACTATGTGTGTCTGATTGGCCTACTAAGATAAAACAATGCAATATTAGTTTTGTTATGTTATTATGGAAAGGAAGACAAGCCTATATAATGTTGGGGAAAAAACATTTTAAGTTCCTATTCCCCAGGTCACCACCAAATAGAACTAAAAGAATTCTTATTTTTATTGTGGTGGTCTCTGTGTTTTTCAACACGTTCTCATTTTACAGCTGAAATTCTCCAAGACTTAAACTCTACAGATGCATCTTCTCAAGAAATTGCCATCTTTAGAGCAGATCAAAAGCTTGCTTTGTTGAAGGAGATTGAAGATGTAAATGGAATTCGAACCAAAAGTGATAGAACGCTTATTAACAAGTCTCCAAGTAGCTCAAATACAGAGCAAGTAAGTTCTGTCCACAATTTCAGATTTCTGTTGTTTTACTCCCTTAATAATGTTGCCTGAAATAAAATAACTGGCCATATGTAATGTCATTATGCATTGTAGACATACTTCACTATAGTGGGCGTTTATATAGCTTTCTACTTGCTGTTTAGACCAGCAGTCACAGTGCTTAGCTAAAAGAAGTTTTCCAGTAATGATTCCCTTTCTGGATTGAAGATGTCATGTGCAAAATACTCAGATATCTCATCATAAGCTCATGCTGGAAGATGTGAATCTTATCTATTTACTTAGTTGTATTTGCCCTTAACTATGGGTTTGCAACCCAACTCTTCTTTAAGGCTTAGCCTATTCGGTTTACTAAATATTAGCAGGCAAGCTTTTGTATAAACACAGTAAATGTTGCAGTCACGACAGTCAGCTGCCCTTCAGGAGTCTGACCTTTTGTTAAAAGCGTAACTAGACCATTGATACTCACCTGCCCCTACTCTGTTGTGGGTGTTGCCATCTTCTTTACTTTCTCAGTCAAATCTTCTGCTATAAAGATCCACCTGTTTCTGCTATAAACACCTGCCTGATGGTCAGTTTTCATAGTGAGACTTTAGTTACACTTTATCTGATCCCTTACTTTTGTCTAAGTATCCTGATGAAAGTGTAAAATGTGTCATGCATTTGTGTTTTTGGTGTGACGACTTTTATTGTTAAAAATAATAAAGGCTTCTTAACTAAAACAGTAAAACTCCTGACATTTAACCCTACCCCAGATAAAAACCTGATGGGGTTTTAAAGCTTTCCCCACTCTTGCAAATAAAAAAAAAGAAAAAAACACTAAACTGTATAATGCTCATAAACTCTGAGCCTTATCACTAAACTACCATAAACTCAAAAATAAGCTCCTTATCCTCTTATCCCACCCTTTAATTCCAGCTACCATATCCCCAGACCCCAACACTTACCTAACATAAACTAACCTCTAACAGTCAACCCTAACATTTACCTACCATGAGCTTTAGGCTAAGCTCCCAAACCTCTCATTCTAGTACTTAGCTGATGTAAACTCTAAACTAAGATACCTAACCTATAATCCTTGACCCTGATACCTGCCAAACATAAAATCCAAACAAAGCTCCCCAACCCAGGATCCTAACATTTAGAAATATCATCACTGAATGAAGTTCTCAATCCTGTAATACCTGATCCTAACAATAACCTAAACTCTAAAATTCCAAGCTCCTTAACCTCCACCCCTGAAGCTAAAATGTAAAAGTGATAAAGTAATCCCTAACACAAAACCACAGTGTTTCCTTTATACTTTCCGTAACTTGAATCAGGAACACTCATAACAAATACTCAGGTCTCCTGGTAAAATTATCCAGCTCCAAGAATTGATGTTGAAAACAATATCTGCATTCAATATTCAATATAAATGTATTTTTTAATTAATAGAATGTGTTCTTCTAAAATGTGTTTTTTTGTATTTATTTTTCAGATATCTGAAATGAGCCAAGGTAAGAACATTTAATAATGGAAATGGAAAAAAATCTGAATTATACAAAATGTCCTGATAGCATAATATAAAATGAGAAAAAGATGGGAAATATTTAAATTGTATTGTTATAACAACTACCTGTAATTTTAAATATTATTGAACTGCTATTATGGCCTAAATGGAGAACAAATCAATGCAAGATAATGATAAAAATATGCAAGCAGGTTTACTTTATAAGTATAGGTAATCATTGCCATATTTATTTTTATCTCTGATGAGCAGTTTTTGCAACTCTGCCCTCTCATTTACCCCCATATTCAGAACATTTCCAGGTCCTGTCACTTTCACCTGCGCGAAAGTCCCCCGAGACCACCAAACTCCTTGTACATGCTCTTATCAACTTTCGTCTGGACTACTGTAACATCCTTCTCTCTGGTATTCCACTAACCCAACTCTCCCCTCAACAATCTATTATGAATGCTGCAACCAGACTCATCCATCCTTCACACTGCTCTTTTTCTGCTGCATCTTTTTGTAGTTATCTTCATTGGCGAATTTTGGAAAAGATGCGTAGATGAAAGTGACAGGACCTGGAAATGTTCTGAATATGGGGGGTAAATGGGAGGGCAGAGTCAAAGGTGACACCAAGACAACGTGCCTGAGGGGAGGGACAAATAACAGTGTTGTTAACAGTTAGATATATGTCAGGGGGAGATTTGGAATTTGAGGGGGGGTTGATGATGAGTTCTATTTTATCCAGGTTGAGCTTCAAAAATCGGTCAGACATCCATGATGAGATGGCTGACAGGCAGCATGAGACCTTATCCAGGACTGAGGGAGACAGGTCAGGGGTGGACGGATGGATTTGAGTGTCATCAGCATACAGATGGTACTGTAAGCCAAAGGAGGATATGAGACTACCAAAAGAGGAGGTGTACAGAGAAAAGAAAACCGGTCCAAGGACTGACCCTTGGGGAACACCAACAGGGAGGAGAGTGGGCGGGGAGGAGTTACCATTGAAAGAAACTTGAAAGGAGCGATCAGACAGATGGGAAGCAAACCAAGGGAGAGCAGCGTCACTGATACCAATGGAGCGCATTATTTGTATTAGAAGGGGGTGATCAACAGTGTCAAAAGCAGAGGAAAGATCAAGGAGAAGGAGCAGGGAAAAGTTGCCTTGAGACTTAGCTCTGATGAGGTCATTGGCCACTTTAGTAAGGGCTGTTTCAGTGGAGTGGGCAGCTCTAAAACCAGACAGGAGGGGGTCAAGGAGAGAGTTGGTGCTCAGGTAATCGGTGAGTCTTTTGTAGAAAACAGGTGGAAGGGGTGGGTATAATTGGAGTGGCTCGGTGAGCAGAGACACTTTGTCTATTTTATCTCTAAAGGAGGTGGCAATGTCTTGGGCAGAGAAGGATGTTGTGGGGGGAGAAGGTGTGGGGTTTAGGAGGGAGACAATTGTTGAGAAGAGGTTGCGTAGCTTGGAAGCTTGAGAGGAAATGACTGCGGAGAAATAATTTTGCTTGGTGACAGTGAGCTCTTTGTTAAAGCTTTGTAGATTGGCTTTGTAGTCCATGAAATCAGCGCTGATGCCAGATTTTCTCCACTTGCGCTCAGCTGAATGAATAGTCTTTTGTAGCTGTTTGGTGTGAGTGTTGTGCCAGGGTCGGGGGTTGGCAGGGCGGGGGTAGCAGAAGGTGGCAGGGGCTACTTTATCCAAAGCCAGGAAAAGAGAGTGGTTTAACATGGTGGCAGCATCATCTGGGGAAGTGTTTTTGGAGAGGGCAGTGGTTAGGGATGCAAGGCAGTTTGAGAAAAAGTTGTGGTCAAGGTTACGGATATCTCTCTGCCATTAACCAGGTCTGGGATGTCAAGACCTGAAATTTATTTCAAGGGGTTCCTCTATGTTAAAAAGGTACAGAAACATTCCTTTATATGATATACCATGTCATTTTGTCTGTCATTGTTCAGAGTTATAAAATGAATCAACATCAACAGCATTTATTTCATTTTCTACTAATAGAAATTTTCCTTTCCTACTTGGAGAAAGATGCCAGGGAACGTTCTGAAAAACGGAGGGAAAACAAAGCACTCGCAAATGGTAATTGATAATAAAGTCCAAAGAACAACTAAGAACTTAAAGGCAATTTATCTGTACAAACATATTTATATAAAAAGTAGTATAGGTTTTAAAAGGCAATATAAAAAGCAAGAAATCATACACTGGTAAGCGTGGCGTGCAACTCCAATGTTATTAAACCAATGTTTCTGAAGTTCTGATATATTGGTAAATACCGGAGATGATAGGTCCCAGAAATGAAGCATACAAGCAGCAGAACAATAAGGAACACTAAGGTGTATAAAGTTTACCAAGCAACTGATCTTTCCACTTCCAGTTTCGTTTAAAATTGGATTTTCCTTTCATAGCCCGACTGATCTTTAGGTTAAAACCAAATAAGTCTCACAGTTTGTTTTCTTTAGAAAGTAGTCATAGCCTTAGTTGAAAAGTCTGTATCCCACGAGCATAGTGGTCCCTTGCTTTTTGTGTGGGAGCAGTGATCTATCTGGATAAGTCCAACAGTCAGACCTATAACTGCAAACATCAAAGGGTTCTAGTTCTGACCCGTAGTCTGTGGAGGTCTAGATCTTTTTACTTACTATGATTCTTGGGGAACACCAGCTAGCTATATGCGAGAATGTGAATATACAGTCATAATAAATTATAATATTTAAAGTATTCATGGGTTAAAAGGATCCAGAACCATCCACTGTACTGGTGCACATTTATATGCATACTTTTATTTTGCTTATGTTATATAATCCTCATTTTAACTATCTGGAAGTGGGAGGTCACCCGTCAGTCCAACAGTTCCTGATGTGTCAGTTGCCAAGCCTCACTTACTTGTCACTTGTCTTTGGCTTTTGAGTCAACAGTGTTGTTCATATTACTATGAAACTGGCATACATACTTGGAGTATGTACAACAACATAAAGGGTGGTGGCAGTTAATAGGGATAGCAACTGTCAGACTTCAGATGAGTGAAGCAATCTATCAAATAAAGCTAAATAAATTGGCATATTTAAATCATTACATTAGGCCACATGGTTACAAAGTTATAAAATGTAATATTCTTTTTTCTTTTATAACCTCCCTTGTAACTGGTTCTCTTTTCAACTGAATTCTCTCTTTGACCAAACTGGTTTTCTTTACAACAGTAGGATCTGCCCTTTGTAACCATTTGTGGTTCCATGTTGTGTTCAGGTTCAAATTTGTAGTTTTCATTGAAAAGTTTTTGTTTTTTAAATATACATTTATATACATTTTACAGCCCTAAAGGATCTGGGAAATGAAGCATATGCAAAAGGCGATTATGAAACTGCAATTCAACGGTACAGTGAAGGTTTGGAAAAGCTTAAAGACATGCAGGTCCTATATACTAACAGAGCACAGGTATGTGGCCTTTGCAGATAATTACATTTATTAACAATGAATGCTAAATGGTTTAACCTTCTAAATTTTGTATACTTTGGAACAATGTCTGAATAGGCATAGTGAAGAGAAATACCTTTTTTTATTACTACTGTTAATATAGACCTTGTAGTCATTCTACTGATAACAGAGTCTATCCCTGTATCGTGTACTGTGTGACTGTAACTATGGGTCCGATTTATTAAAGCTCTCCAAGCCTGGAGATGATACACTTTTATTGGTGAACCTGGGTGATTTACCAAACCTGTAATGTTTTTCTCAAAAGTAATTTGCTATTTGTTAGCAAAAGTTTTTAATCCTAACCCTGATCCATTCAAGGTTTGCTGGATCACCTAGTTTCACTGATTAAGGTGTATCTTCTCCAGGTTTGGAGAGCTTCAATAAACCAGGTCCGATAGTACAGCTGTCCATTTGGTCTTTGTTCCTTGTTGGTGGAGTTGGGTTTTAAAGTGTACCTGAAGTGAGGATGTCCCTTTAAAAAATGTAGGTATGTATGTTCTCCTCTTTAGTTTTCTCTCAGTAGTCGCATTCATCAGACAATCTCACTTTCAGCCTCTCCATTCTCTTACAGTACATGGTGTTGAACCTGTCCCCTTTTTTCTAGATAATTACATAAACTCATTCTCTCACCATTTAGAGCGGACAAGGAGCCAAACATTAAAAATTGAAGAATTAATAAAATATGAGCAAGAACTGTCAGCTTTTGCAAAAGATGATAGCTCCTGTAAGTAGCATATAGTTATTAGTATAGTTTATGTTTGACTACCAGGAAGGCTCTGTGATGTCTTGATTTGGCAGGGAGTGATTGACAGTCTACCTAATTAAACAAGAAGGAGAGGGGCAGAGTCACAGCTGGCTCCTGTGAGGGAGACAGACATGCAGACTTCAGGTTTACGTTAAAAAAGTGCATGTTATAATATAGGAGCCCCTGAAAAAATAACTCTCACATCCCAACCCCTGATAAATACTCATCTTAACTTTAGATTCACTGTCTTCCTTAGTACAATTTGAAAATATCACTGATGAAATCTTTATGAGGCTATAGAAACTTGGGTAGGCTGAATGTAACATGGTAAAGGCCATCAAATGCATCATGGTAAATAATGATATGTGCATTGTGTATGTCTCATGTACTGAGGTTGTAAATGCTTAATTTCTGTAAACCTTCCTACTTCTAATTTAACCCGTGTATTATTTTAAGCTAATTAATCTCCAATATAGTTTACTGATGTCATACCAACTTTTTTTTTGGTTGTTTAGGTTATTGTAGTACACCTCTACAATATACTTTACCATGCACACAGGGGCTTAAAGTAATACAGAGACATAGGGCCTTATTTACTAAAGCTCTCAAAGGCTGGAGAAGATACACTTTTATCAGTGAAGCTGCAAACCTGGAATGGATCTGGTCCATGACTCAAATAATTTGCTAGCAAATAGCAAATTACTTTGAAGAAATCTATTCCAGGTCCTGGAAAGGATACACTTTCATCAGTGAAGCTGGGTGATTCAGTTTCACTGATGAAAATGTATCCTTGTCAGCTTTGCAGAGCTTTAATAAATCAGGCCCATTAGGTTCACTAACTGGGAACCTGGGACGTAAGGTTCCTAATATTCAGCATGGGTGGCAAGTAATCTGGTTTGAGGGAAATAGGAAGGTGGCCAATCTGGCCCTTTGCTACTGCACATGCTGATTAGCCTGGTGCCATGCTGATCTAATGGCTTCTATACTTCTATGCTATAACAACTATGCAACTAGGTCATTCTGACTTTGCTTTGATTTCATTAGCTGCATCCAAGTTCCAAATGTGTGACTTGGAAAGTAATGAAATGAACACATCAGCCACACAAGTAAGCATTTTAGAAAAAAAATCCATTAGCAATTGAAACTTCAAATGGCTAGGGTGGTGGACTGAGCTGTAAATGCCGTAACGTATTTTTTGAAGCAATATATACTGTATAAATGCCGGGAGTCCAGTTTTAATAATTAGTACACACACTGCTAAAATACCCATTGTGTTTACATTACCCTCACAGTTAAGACTGCATTATGTTCATGATCACCCTTAATTTTAAGTTCTGTGTCCTAACTGGTGAAGTACAAAAATACTAAATGGAAATGGTGGTGTGTCATTTGTTTGGATTCTAGTCATTTTTTCTACTAAACAGCAGTAAAGAAGGTCAAATCTGCAGTTGCTCATCAGGATTTCAAAGCCATTAACGTCTGTAAATAGGATCTGGGACTACTGGAGATTGCAGGAGTAAAATGCTAATAGATTTCTCTTGTGTCAGTTCTGATATGTAGAGACTGTTTAACAGACACACTCCACAAAGCATGCACATTATCTTATCTACAGAATATCAGGCTTTGAAAATCCATCATCCATGAATTCATTCCACCAGAATTCCTTAGACACTAATACAAAATGTGCACTGGGCTTTAATGCTTCTGCATCACATATAGATGTTGTTCCTTTTGTATCTGCAGACATCCATCCCATGTGTTATCATGTTACTTTTCTCTCTGAAATCCATAGTTAATGTTATATATTTGATAATATCTGGCTTTTAGCATCCACTTCTATTATTTATGTGTTGTCCTTGAAGTGTCACCACAGGCATATTTTATTCTTAATTTTTTGTTCCATTAAAGTGTATAAACCAAATGTGATTTGATGATTTCTGAAAATGTTTTATATTACAGAAGCTTTAAAAGTAGATTCTGTTTCCAAGTTACTTAGTGGCCTACTAAAATATTAATAATTCCAAATTCTTTTGGGCAGGCTCCATTTCTTTTCATGTGTCATTGTTTGTATCTGTCTGTCATTTGCAACCCCTACATTATTTATCGTAGAGTGCTGAGTAATATGCTGGTGCTTTATAAATACAGTTGAAAAATAATATTATTATATGTTCCATGGTAATATTCATATCTTAAAGGGGCACCCAAGGCGATGTGAAAAAACTTGTAGTTCATAAATGGCTGTGAGGTTGAGGTGCTGTTACCGCTTTCTAACGCTACTGAACTGCTGCCTGGCTGGTGGAGATGCTACATGTAGCGTCCACTATAGAGAATTACTGGGGGTGGCCATGAGTGGTTTAGTACATTTGATAAATCTTTAAGAAAAAGAGCTGCAGTGCTGGTTGCCGTGTGGTTGGTAAGATGCCAGCTGCTGGGAGCCACACGCAAATGATTGTTCCTGGTGCTAGTCTGAACTTACCTTAAGTATCTTGCTGTCATTTTGAAAAATCTATTGTACCAGAAACATTTTATAGTACTAATATGTATCAAAAAGTAGAGAATAGGGTAAATAGGGGAAATGAAGGCTCAAAAAAGGGAATAACGGAGTCACTTTGCAATCTATTTTACAATCTATTTTTACACTTTTGAGTCAACATAAGAGCAGTTTTTTTCCAGCATGTAATATGTAGGTAATATCAGAGGAATATGTAACATCTGGGTGAACTCTGCAACCTTCAAACTGGAGATTTACTGACAAATATAACAATAAACTATTGAAAAAACTGTTATCAAAACAGTTAAATGGAAATGAGTTTAATCTACACAGTTGTCCTCTGTAGACTCCACTGCAGTCATCTTCTTTAATTATAAAACAAAAACATCTTTATTTAAAATTACTAAGAGTTTCTCACAGGTCCTGCAGGATTATGCATGGGAAGAAATATTTCTTGGGAATCATAATTTCTTCCACTAGGTGGTCAAATTACCAGCTCAGCGGGGTATTCTGACATTTAGACTGCTATTTTCTTTTGCCGATTGGTAGTCTATAAAGGGAGTGATTTTCTCTCTTTTATGTGTCTTGTGCATTTGCTTATAGTTCTCTTTTCGGAATAAAGCTGAATCTTTTAATTCTTCAAGCATGTCAACATAGCAGTAACGTCAAAATTCATTGATTTTTTTCTAGTGCTTGCCTTTTTTTCTCTAAAATATGCAATCTAAAGATGGCCATACACTGGTCTATATATATTTAATAGATTAGATACTAGATTTGATAAAACATTGAATCTAATAAAACACAATCAAAAACTATGTCACTAATTGATAAATTAGTAGAAATATTAATAAATTGAGAAAACTTGTTTGTTTTTTGGCTGGTGGTTGTCATTGGAAAGCTGCTTCTGCCATCGACCAGACTTACTCCTCAATGTATTCCTTTAGAACTGACAGAACTATGTTAGATATATAGCAGGAATTCTTTATACTAGTGTAAACATGAATTTTGAGAACCTGTGCATGTACCCTTGATCTGGTTGGTATTTAATTAGATGCCAGGTAATAATTCAATACAGGGGAGGCATTGAGAGCATTGACTTGATCATGCACAAACTGTCCAGTGTATTGCCAGCTTAAGAAAGCTAAGCAGTGTTGTTGAAAGTCAAATACCAAACCCTCATTTTATTTGTTTGTTCTTTGCTTACATTGGGCTGGATTTATATTTTCCCCCCAGGCAAGCTGGCTTGTGATCGCCTGGGAAAATCACTTTATTTGGCTCTGACACACAACATGCACTTGCCTCTCTTCAAACTCCCTTTTTTAGCTTTATGTATTTATTATGCCATACCAGACAGTACAGGGGGTATCTGCTGGCTGTCTGGAGCTTTCCTTTTTGGCATTATCCTCCTCTCGTGTCCAACCTCCCTCTCTGCCCATGTAGAAGAGTGTGGGAGGTTGTGGAAAGGATTTGAATCCCTGCACCGGAAGTGGATACTTATAGTCTATCCTCCATTTACTATTCAATCTATCCAGTCTATTCCTCTTTTACTATTACACCAGCTAGTCTATCAAATTTCCATTCCATATAGTCCATTCTCTCTATACTATTACACTCCCTAATATATTCCCCATTACAATGAAACCCTGAGTCTATCCCTTTTGTTACAATACCAACTCCTTACTATATTCTCCCTTTGCTACTACCCCCCCTCAGTCTCACTTCCTTTTGTATTACAATTTCCTAATTACTATTTCACTTTACTATTTAAACCTCCTGGTATACCCCCCCTTTGCTGTTACCATCTAGTATATCCCCTGTTTACTATTTCACCCCCAGGGTATTCTGTGTGCTGTTACACCCCCTAGCCTCCCTATTATTACACCAAATGTTTACCCCTTTAGTATTAGACCCCTGTCTGCTCCCCAGTTCTTTCTCATCCTTGCTAGTGTTCTTCCTTCTCCTCTGTGTATTTCTCCACTTTCTCCATTTCCATTAATGGGGCATGAACTGACTTTTAAGGTTTACACCAACTTTTACCCAACTCTGAACACCTCCATTAAGTCACCCTTCCCCTTGTCACATGAATTCTGTTCCCTATCCAGGCACCTTAAAGGCGTCAGCTGGCAGCTCTTTTTCTACTCCCTGAGTCCAGTGGTCAGTGCGCAGTGTTCCCCATCATGATAAAATATGCAAGTGTGAAAAACTGCAAAATTATTTTGTAATTTTGGCAAACTCTATGACAGAGTCACACTTGCTTTTAATACATAGATATGAATGTAGGTCATTCTAATTCCTACGTGTGAACCTACACCTTTAATATAATCACACACTCTCCGCAACGTAAATAGCTGCAGCACTTGCATCTTTTAGGCATGCTAAGAGTATATGTGAAACTATCTGCAGTGGATGATTCTAATTTGATATCAAGTTCTTTACAGGTTTGTTGCGTTTAGTAGGTCTGAGAAATAAAAATGTCTTATAAATACCGGAGTACTGCCTAAGGGTTGGCAAGAAATATCAATTGAAATTTTTTCTTTAATAGTTTTATAAAATCACAGCAGCTGCAAATTAAAAAAGGAATGATGGAATTTATAACTATATTTAAAGTATTATATATTTTAATCACATTTTAGTGTCTCTCTAATTGATTTCACTTGTATAACCAATTGTGGGAATTGAAGTTTCATCTTTAGGGTGTTTTTTTCCCTTTCATTTAGAGTTACGAGATAATATTTTTTATGCCTGTCATCTCCGGTTTAAGCTTACTGCAGAGAAAAGTGTCAGTGGAGGTGACTGGAGTGAATAATGTAAATTACTCTTGGTGATCAACTGCAGTTTTTGATTACCTAAAAATGCTTTGTAAAAATTGGCATAAATTATAATAGAATGAACTGCCTCTGAGTTATTTTGGAAAAGTGCTAAAATGATGTGTCTGAAAATGATAAAGCTTTCAAGGGTCATCTATAATGAGGGAGATCATCCTTCAAAGTTACCTTTCCGGTGAGTATAATGGCTGAAGGTCTTTAATAGACACATTTATATCAATTTTGTCAGGACCTGAAATAACTTCTTTGGTAGAACTCTTTTCTGTACATGCTGATTTAAAGTATGCATAAAGAGGTCCAGCTGGCAGACTGTTCATTTCAACAAAAATCCTCCCATAACATTACCTGGAATACATAGAATTTACCTGTAAAAAACCTACATTGGGTAGACATTCCAAAGACCTGAGATTGTTGCTGGACCCCAATAGCAAAGTACTTTCTTGTATTAAAAGAAAAATAGACTGCAGAGATTGAGACATAATCCTGCCCCTGTACAAAGCATTGATCAGACCTCACCTGAAACCAGTTTACAAAAAGGACATTGCGTAAGTGAAGAGAATGCAGAGGATGTTGACTAAACTATAAAAGGAATTTCGCTATGAGGCGAGATTAGCTGAACTGAATCTTTTCTCCGTTGAGAAGAGACGTTTAAGGGGGGATATGATCACCTTTTAAAAATATTTAAATGGTCCATATAGTCACCCTGCTTCAAATGTATTTATTGCACAGGACAAGGGGACACTTTTTGCATCTGGTGGTGAAATGTGCAATAGCCTCCCTCAGGAAGTAGCTTTAGCACATTGAATAGAGTTTTTTTTTTTTAAGAAAAAGTTAGATGCTTTTCTAGAAGCACAAAATATAATTGGTTAATAAAGATTAAAGTAAAGACAACAGAGACTGTTGTTCCAGGGAACATTTGATTAGTTCAAGAAATTAGGAAGAAACTTTTTACCCCTATTTGAGTAAATTGAACCATGTTTTCTTCAAGAGTTTTTTTACATATATGGACTAGCATGAACAGTACTTAAAGCAAACTAAAGTTCTACTTTAAAACTGTGTGCTCAGACAGGGCTTTATTGTAGAAAGGAACAGGGGATGTCCCATGTGCAAGAAGCATTCTTAAGTATTTGATCACTCTGTGAAACTGTTGGGTGGAACAATTGTTGGTTGCCAGGATCACTTCAATCTTGCCTTCCCCTGCGTGTGAAAGCACTAAATGAACTCCCTCATGCCTAGTTATGTCATCCTGGCCTAGCCAACCAGAATGACGGAAGATCACATGTTGAAAGAGCAGAAGAAAGAAGAGGGTGGTGGTGCCCTTCATCGGAACAGGGACAGGTGAGTATAGCAGGGTTAGCTGTGCTTTAAGACATTTTCAGAGGAGAGGACTTTATGTAAGGACGTGTAAGGAAGAAGTTGGAATTACTTGGCATGGCTGAATTCTCTATTACAGTCTATTGAAAGTAAATAAAATATTTGTAATTTAACCACCTAGCCGGTATGCCCGACCTTCGTACGGGCAAAAAAAAATGGCTAGGATGGTTAACCCCGTAATTTTGTCACATCCTTACCTCCATGGTCCCGCTGTGCACATCCAGCGGGACCATGGAGGTAAGGATTCCAGCATCGTTTTCCCATTCCAGCGTCGTCCTCCGTCCATCGTCGTCCGTCGATCTCCAGCGTCGGGTGCCAGCGGGACCGGTAAGATGCCGAACACAAGATACCGGCCGGCATCTTACCTGGTCCCGCTGATGGTCCACGTCCGTGTTCGTCCAGCGCCGGATGATCTCTGCAGGGAGAAGCCATCCGGCGGAGAAAAAAAACCGGACGGCTTCTCCCTGCGTGCGTGATGACGTCGGCGCGTGTGCGGGAAATTCAAATAGAAACTCATTCATTCATTTTGTATTGGATTCAATACAAACTCCTGTATCCAATCCAATACAAAATAATTCAAATAAATACAAAGTTTGTAATTGGTAAATTCAAACTGTCATTTTGTATTGGATTGAATACAAACTCCTGTATCCAATCCAATACAAAAAATAAAAAAAAATAAAATAAAAGTAAATAACTTGGAAATTCAAATTTATATTTTGTATTTGATTGGATACAAACTTGCGTATCCAATCCAATACAAAAAATAAAAAAAAATAAAATAAAAGTAAATAACTTGGAAATTCAAATTTATATTTTGTATTTGATTGGATACAAACTTGCGTATCCAATCCAATACAAAAAATAAAAAAAAAGTAAATAACTTGGAAATTCAAATTTATATTTTGTATTTGATTGGATACAAACTTGCGTATCCAATCCAATCCAAAATAATATAAAATTAATACAAAGTACATAACTGGTAAATTCAAACGCTCATTTTGTATTGGATTGAATACAAACTCCGGTATCCAATCCAATACAAAAAAATAAAAAAAAATAAAAGTAAATACATTTTTTATATTCATAATATCTACTAGAACCCTTGTTCGGACATATTTCTGTAAGTTACAGGTCTACAATTTAAAAAAAAAATTTCATGAAAAACAGTGTACCGCTTTTGGTACAGAAATCTAGACCTCAGTGTAACGCTCAGGTGGTTAAAGAAAAAACACTGTAAATATGTTTTTATCATATGTAGGTATTTTATTTTTCTGTGCTTATACCTGATTTTTGTTAAGTTGATTATTTGGAAACTGTTTCCCAACTTTTTTACTCTGTGAAGCTTTAAGGATGGGTTAGAAATCATTGTCCTAATAATAGTATCTTACCTCTCTTCCTGTCCCCAAAACACAGCAGAATGAGAAAGAAACTCTCAAATGTAGGAGAAATTCTATTCAGTTGGAAGATTTACCTTTTACTTCTGTTCTGTTCCAGCTTACATTTCTCCCAATTTTTTTTACACACAATAACAGAATAGAACATGAATGCTAATCTTTATCCAGTATTGTAAGGAAAAAGCCTTGGCTTTTTATTCACATTACCTCCTAATTACAAAGCATTTGGTCATAATAGGTTTTTTGAGTGTGTAAACTAAACTTTAAACATTTTAGCTAAGGTATTACATGCTAAATATAATTGCCATGTAACATGGATCATAATTCAAATAAACCTCCAGGCCTAATATGTTGTATTTGATAGTGCGGGGGGAAGGTTAAAACTTTAATATGTACTGGTGCCCAGTGTAAGGGGAAATCCAACATATTATACATCTCATCAGAACAAGAGATGGGTCAAGCCTTTAATGAGATTGCCAGATATAGTGACAGCAGATAATTTTCCTTTCTTTGGGAAGATTTTAGTCCATGTCTTTGGAACAGGAAACAAAGGAAAGTCTCTTGATGAGGATACAGACAGAACTAAAAATGTCACATAAATTCCAAACCTTACCACCTCTGCGTAAAGCTAACTAGACAGTTTTAGCTGGGGTTTTATTGTAGGAACGCAGATTCAGTGTCTTTACTAAAGCTTGTGAACACTAAGTGGAGCACTTGGCACTGCATGGTGGCTAAAACTACAAGATGGTCTGTTTTTAGTTCTAGGGTGGTGGTAATGATAAATATATTTTTAAAAGGACATGGTGATGATAACGTAAGATGATATTAGATAAAGTTTAGTGCTATCATTTTATTGTAACCTCACAGCGTTACTTTCTAGCGGTACAAACAATGTCACATCAGATACAATGCAAACTAAATTTTTTGTGGCATATCTGCTTTAAATCTGTCTTCACATAACCCATTTCAGCTATGACTAGATTGTTCTTGAACTATCTATATGTGGCTCTTTCATAAACAGATTCGGCTAAATGGATAGATTAACTTGTAGTGTACACAGAACCTGTTAACAAGTGCAAGTTTTACAATAACCCTAAACTCTGGGCAAGCATCTAAATACATAGGTGCAGCACATTTATGGGATCTGCTTTTCTGGCCAAAGGATTTCCCTTATTTAGTCCTGGGATTTACACAGCACATTCATTTCTGGCAGTAGATTCTGCTAAAAATTTACTGTCACTTTAGTTTGTTAAAATGTTGTTTATTTCAACCCGTTTTCACCTGTTTTTCCATGTTTTGTGCTAATTGGTGCCTCTGATCTCCTGGAGCCTCCTTGCACTTATTTTCTGTCTATACCCTGGTGGTGGTTTAGGAGTGATTCTTTGTAAATATATAAAGTCAAGTCTATCCTGTAGAAAAAGAATGATTAATTTATATGTGTATGACTAAAAAAACCTAACCCATATGTTTTCAGGGATTAGGGCTCCCCCTTTTTCAGCACTTTTGATAGTGTTAGATATGTTGGTCATTGGCACTGCAGTCTCTATCATAATATGAGACGTCTTTAGGAGTGTCTACTCCTGCTAGAACACAGAATGCAGTGCACAGAATCTATCACTACCAAACCCTAATGAGGGGAGCCCTTAAACTAGATGGATTTCCAAGACTTTCTATTTACTTATAGTGCTCCTCACCCACCTCCACAATTTTCACATAGATGTAGGGATCCACTTCAAAGACCCTTTAGGATTTGAGCAACCACAGACCTAACACCACCAAAGTCTATGGCGACATCACATAACCACTATGTACTAAACTTTCTGTTTATAGTCACTCTGGTGATGGTTGCGTGGCATTTCTTAAAATAGATTTCTTGATAGTGACAACAGCATATACAGTTGTACTAGCATGGTTGCAGCTAGCTTTCTAATACATTTTTTTTATAGGCTTATATAAAACTGCAAAGATACGAGAATGCAATAACAGACTGTGAGTGGGCATTGAAGGTAAGAGACTAACTTCTATCTTTATACAACATTTGACACATTATTAACCACAAAAATGATAATCTAATGTTCTAGAAGCATGGCAATAAATATTTAACACTGACCTTGAAAAAAACACATTGTTGCACTCTGATATCTACAATATAAAAGACCCTCGGGGTGAACCCCACATGAATTCAAAGATTACACAACTATTCAGAAACACTCTTAACTTTACAACATGTCACAAAATAGGCACTCATTAGATACAAGCCAAGGATGTGTGACACTAATTAAAATGCTCAAAAACAGCAATTTAGACAAATCTAAGTAAAAACCCAGCTCCTGACTGATATAATTGCAGATCATTGCAACATTTTTACTAATTCCCTTTCCTCTAACTTCATAACAGCATTCATTTCCATAGTGTAAACAATTGATGCTCAGGAGACAGTGATCTCGAGACAAAGGAAAAACTTCTGTCCAATGATGACACAAAGACAATTGCAATACAAGCTTACTCTATTTAGCCTTGACTGAGCTGACATCACTTCGAAAATGCTACCATAAAGAAATGTTAACTACCTTTAAATATATGACGAAATTAAAGGTCCATGGATAGGGAGATAGGGAGGGTGTAGCCTGGAATTTCGTGGTGGCAATACTAGTTACAATTACGAGTTAGGTCATATATTGAATATAAGGACATGGATCTTTAGCCTATATACTAAACTCATGTCCAGAGTATTTCAGAACTGTTTATCACTAACTAGACAAGATAGGGCTACTGTTATATTTATTCACTTCATTCGTTCAGGCATTTAACAATCCCAAAGTCTTTAGAGAAGTCAAGGTAGGTAAGACAGAGTATCAAGTTGCTGCATATAGGAATACCAGGTAAATCTTAACTGCCTTCCCTAAGTTTCCGAGGATGTTTAAACAAACAATGACACTGACCTTTCCCTTCAGATGGGCACCTTTGATACCATATATTTGGGTACCAACATTACAGCAGGCTACCTTTTTTTCAGCAATGAACTTTTTATTCCTACTCAATGGTATTACCTGCAAATATTGTGACTTACTAGTAGGTTGGTCAACGTAGGTTCTTTTTATTATTATTATACAGTATTTATATAGCACCATCATATTACGCAGCGCTGTACATAGTCCATAGTTGTGTCACTAACTGTCCCTCAAAGGAGCTCACAATCTAATGTCCCTACCATAGTCATATGTCATTAATGTAGTCTAAGGTCAATTGTTAGGGAGAAGCCAATTAACCTAACTGCATGTTTTTGGGATGTGGTAGTAAACTGGAGTACCCGGAGGAAACCCACGCAGACACGGGGAGAACCTGCAAACTCCATGCAGATAATGTCCTGGCTGGGGATTGAACCTAGGACCTAGTGCTGTAAAGGCTGGAGTGCTAACCCCTGAGCCACCGTGCTGCCCAAATCAGAGTCAATACCTAGAGTCAATATCTTTTCAAATCAGAGTCAATACCGACTTAGATTGGAGCTATTCTAAACTCAGATCTGAATTTGAAAAATCCCAGTTCCAATTACTATATCTGTTATTGATGGGTATGGTATGCTGCCGATGATGACAGCTGTCATTGACAGGTATAAATAATAGAGCTCAGGTATTGTAGGATGCTGAATGATGATGCTGAATGATGGCCACTGGCCAGATTGGTTGAGCTCTACGTTACCTCACTTTGATAGGTATAGTACACCTTTATCAACTGCAGTCCTGCTAATTAATAAATATGAAAAACAGATTCAATCCAAGTCAGATTTTGTGTGTTCCAAGTACATTTGAACTGTACCTGTATTGATATCATTAAAAGGAGATATCCTTGACACAAAAATTGAAACCTTGCTCTTGATTCTAAAATACCCAAGTAATACAACTACTGATATCATACACCTTTTAGACCATATTTAATTTAATAATTTAAATGTTTACTGCAGTCACCGGAACTAGAAACGAGAAGACATCTTCTAATTAATTACTATTTTGTAGAAATTTTCACTTACTTTCTGTTACATCTCTGAGAAAGGATACAGAGACCCTGATTTACTAAAGTTCCCCAAGGCTGGAGAGAATACACTTTCATCAGTGAAGCTGGGTGATCCAGGAAACCTGGAATGGATTTCTTAACCTCCTTGCAGTTAAGCCCGACCTTCGCTCGGGCAAAAAAAAACTGCAAGGATGGTTAAGCCCGAGATTTTGTACATCCGTACTTACCTGGTCCCCCTGTGCTCATCCAGCGTCGTCCTCCATCGATCATCGTCCGCCGATCTCTCCAGCGTCGGGTGCCTTCGTCGGGTGACAGCAGGACCGGTAAGATGCCGGCCGGCATCTTACCTGGACCCGCTGATCGTCCCACGTCCTCCTCGTTCCAGCGCCGGATGATCTCTGCAGGGAGAAGCCGTCCGGCGGAGAAAAAAAAACCGGACGGCTCCTCCCTGCGTGCGTGATGACGTCGGCGCGTGTGCGGGAAATTCAAACTGAAACTCATTCATTCATTTTGTATTGGATTCAATACAAACTCCTGTATTGAATCCAATACAAAATGATTCAAATAAATACAAAGTATATAATTGGTAAATTCAAACTGTCATTTTGTATTGGATTGGATACAAACTCCAGCATCCAATCCAATACAAGAAAATAAAAAAAAAATAAAATAAAAGTAAATAACTTGGAAATTCAAATTTATATTTTGTATTTGATTGGATACAAACTTGCGTATCCAATCCAATACAAAATAATTCAAATAATTACAAAGTATATACCTGGTAAATTCAAACTGTCATTTTGTATTGGATTGGATACAAACTCCAGCATCCAATCCAATACAAAATAATTCAAAACAAACTCCAATAAATACAGAATCAAAGTTTTAAAAATTTACTACACTAGGGAGGTGTTTTAGAATAATATAGTACTTTACAATATACAGAGTTACTGCTTTTTCAGTATTTATGATTTGTTTACATTGCTGATTTTTGTGTTTTTCCTTTAATTTTATTAAAAGTAATTTTTTTTTTTTTTACATGATTGTGTGTTTCAAACATTTTTTATATTCATATTATCTACTAGAACCCCTGTTCGGACATATTTCTGTAAGTTACAGGTCTACAATTTAAAAAAAAATTTCATGAAAAACAGTGGATCACTTTTGGTACAGAAATCTAGACCTCAGTGTAACGCTTAGGTGGTTAAAGTCATTAGCTATTTGTTAGCAAACGTTTTCAGTCCTGGACCAGATTCATCCTAGGTTTGCTGGATCACCCAGCTTCACTGATGAAAGTGTATTCTCTCCAGCTTTGGAGAACTTTAATAAATCAGGGTCAATAAGTGGACAGAGATTTTAACCCTCCCTATCCTGTACAAAAAAGGAGCTATTGGAAGAGTTGAGGATGAGTTGAGGATGACCAAGTCCATTTGACACCATCTTCAACAGCATCATATGGTTTAGCAGCTATGAGGGGCCATCACAAGCACAGGATTATTTTCTACAATATAGCAGAGAATAAATTAGTATATGACCTTTTGGCGGTGTTGGGCCTAGTTAATTTATTTGCAAGGAAAACTTTTTTTTGCCTCACATACCAAAACTATAGTGTTAATATGGGCTGTTATGCTGTTCTTTGGACCTTGCTACTAACCAAAAAGACCATAAAATGTCAAGGAGCATTATTGATTATGCGTGTTGCTTTAAGAGGGGTTTAGTAAATCGGTTTCCTTCTTGTCACGCTGCGTGACTAGAAGGCTGATTATATTATTGTGGAGGAGGAAATGACGCAGATAAAGAGACACAGCCTGTCATTACACATGTAAAGAATTCATTATTCCTTTTGTACTGCATTAGAGCTGTCACTGCTTTAATATGTTGTCTTTATATCTCAGTCACTTTTTTCACTGTAAGTATTCATGAAATATGTCTGTGACAATAAACACACATGTAGAGTTGTTATCTTAAACATGTCACGCCTTCTACTGACAGCTTTATATAGAAATATTGTTTCTAGTTAAAGAGGATCCAGATATTTTATAGCTTGATTTCAAACTTAAGGACATTTCTTATAGATGATCTTTAGACTTATCCTCCTTTCCCCTCTAAAATATTTTTGTGTGCATGTGGTGGTGGTGGTGGATCAACAACATGCAGTCCAACCATCTGACACATCTGAAAACGTTACATAGGATGATTATTAAAAATCAATTTGCAACAGTTTATTGCAACTGTGGAACTAATAATGAGCACTGTACTTACATTTCCTATTTATAAAATATAGAAATGACACATACCTGACCTCCTTCTGAAGATGCTAGTTGCCTAGCTGTCTCTGGCTTTACTTTGAGATACTGACATGAACCAAGCAGGCAGTCATGCTTTTTCTACCGATTCGAAGTACTGAAGCCATTGTGTCAAGGTGGCAGCCATGGGAACAGAAATTTAGAATTAGAGGTCAGTAGTATGAGCAGTGCAGACTTCCTGTAGGCAGTGTTCAGACTGGTAATGAGGTTGCGGCGTGTTAACCGTTTCCTCATGCCAGTGAACCACTCCCTTAGGGGAGGAGCTATACATAAAAAGAATGAATAGGATGGCAGTAGTTATTACAGTACCGCTCACTGTCGCCAGCTGTCAAATGTGCAGATGATTCTTAATGTGTGAATGACCAATCGTCAGGGTGCCAGCTTTTGGTTGATACCATGTCAGGTCGTAACCTGGTCCTATAGTAAATCTGCCAGCTTCTAAACCTTGGAAACTAAAAGTTCCTCCAAACGACTGCCCTATTTTCATACCAGTTTAATGTAGGATAAACTTAAGATTGAGGCAGAGTTCAACTCTTGATTTAGAGCCACCCATACCATACCATAAGGAGCACCTTAGTTGTTTGGTTAGTTAGGACTTGGCCCAACATTTGATGAAGAAGTGATAATAACTGAGTGCACCTAGTATCAATGCACTGCACAGAGAAGGGTCTTCTCTCTAATAAAATAATAATAGGCACCTTCTCTGTCTGAAAAAAGATTTTTAACTTTTGAAATGTTATCCTTACCAAACTGGATAACTTTTGAGATCATAATATTTACTTTTATACTATTGAAAAAAGTGTTCTAATAGAATATATTTTGTTTTTTGACCAAGATAGTTACTTCCCTTCAAAGATTTTTCAATACCAACTTTTAGATAATACATATTTTTGAGTATAGAAAGAGAAGAAAATAGAATATTATAAAAATATGTTCACAAAATAACACATAATTGACTTTATATCTTTAATAATCAAAACAAAGTGTGTGTACATTCAGTGTACTGCCATTTATAAATATATAAAGGAAGTTAAATGAACTGCAGCGGTGATTTTAAATCCACCAATAAAAGGATTAGTACATTCAGAGGCTGAATTATAAAAAAGCAAGTGTTTGTAGTGAATTCCCTCTTCCGAATTCTACACACACCTTGAGCTGTAACAAAATGTAATTGAAGTGCCACACAATTAAATTGCATGTCCCCTACAGCCAATGTAAATGTTAAAAAGAGACATTTTACCTACATCAACAGCTACCAATATGAATATTTTCTTTTTAAATATTTTTTACACACTCTTGAGTTAGATAAACCCTATATAATTTAAAATAAGTTAATTATAGTGTCTAAGATTTGATTTTAAGCCACAGAACAATCCACATTTGCTTCGTGCAGTTATATAGTGTTCTAATGTTTTAGCTGCTTAAACAGGAAAAGAGTATGTAAAGTACTGCCATTCTAAAAATTAAAGACACCATTCCTGTTTTTACAAGGATTTAAAACTGCACTTACATCAATCATCTGCAGTGACATTTGTATAACACCATCAAATAGGCTGAATTTAATTAGCATTTGAATACTTCCTTATTCAATGGGACTAGTTTTATACTGCAAGAGTTAGATGCTTATTTATTTTTTGCTTAAACATATATCAGCATTTTTCCTGTAAAACTAGCTGCTCATTTATGTTACATTATGAGTAATGTAAATTGTAATTTTACTAAGCTAGGCAGTTGCTCTCCTGACAGCCAGTCTCCACAATCTGGGGGTGAAGGTGGGCATTGGTTTCCTCTTTGTACAATGCAGGACTGTTGGTGGTAAATGATGTTATGGGCTGCCACTGCAGTCCCAGTTGACTTATGCCTTTTGGCTAAGATCAAGTGTAGTACCTAATCCTTCCAGTGTTCAGGGTGGAACGGTGCTGTATTCCTGGCAAGAATGCAGTGCACTAGTACCTCTGTTAGGACGGCCTGCTTAATAGTGTATCTCTGTAAGGGGCTGCCCTATGCTAATTCCTCTGGCCTGCATCCACCAGAGAGAGGCATGGGGCCTGCCCTGATAAGGAGCTCCCAAATAGTGGACTGTCCCGCTGGTTGGAGCGGGGGACCCTTGGTGTGGCTATCAGGTCTTGAGAGCAAGCCGAATCTCGCTGAGTGTCGTCCCCCTGGAGTGGCGAACTGGGGGTACCCTAAAATCACTTTGGGCGTGGGAACCCACTTTGATTTTATGCGTACGTGCGGCACATCACATGCTGATTTAGCACATCACCTTCATTCTGCATTAGCTGCGGCTAGTGTAGATGGGCTATTTTTTTACTGTGTTATGCACTGTGCACTTTTTTTTATGTATTTTTCTGTCGTCACTGTCACTGGTGTGGTAATTGTGTGCCACTTTTTTGATGGAGGGTGCAATTCCCTTATGGGCTAGCCCTGACGTCTTGGGGAGTACTTTGGCCTTAATGGGAGTCTCATAGTGAAAAGGACCCCGTCTGACTAGTAAGTCTACTTCAGCTTTGGCTGGGTGGAATTAGTATCCAGGCCTTGTCAGAAGCCTTGCTTGGGGGGGGGGGGGTCTGGGGAAATTGGGTGGCTCTTCCTCTTTAGAGGAGGGATCACAAATAGTACCCCAGTGCATGTTTTTTGTGTGGTGTGTTTGCACTTACCCATTTTTTTCAAGCACTAGGTTTTTGTGTAGTGGATCACATGACTAGGGTAGAGTAGAGTGATCCTTAAGAGCTGCAAACACTCACCCAATTGCCCCTTGCCCTTCCAACTTACCCACCTTAAATAATGACTCTAGACAAAGAATTTTTGTTGGATAGCAATTGGCCATAGCAGCCCCTTTATTCTTATTTCACAATATCTATAAAACATAAGTATCCCTCCTCACCCTGTCATGTGTCCCTGCGCTCTAGTTGGCTCCAGTCCAGCTTTACGCAAGATTCTGGCAAAAAAAAAAGTTGACTTATGGAACAGTCTATAGGGGAAGCTTTGGCTTCAGGGCAGTGGGCTTGGACTTGAGTTACATAATCCTGACAGTCAAGATTGCCAAAGCCTATGAACATAAGGAAATATGGGAAAAAGAGGTCAGCATCAGTGAAAGAGTTTGCAGATTGCACATTGATGGAGTTGAATATTGAAGAGTTCAGCCTTAAATACCAGTCAACCGGATCCGGAAAAGTACAGCAAATTATGTCCCCAGAACATTCTGTGAAAAACTTGTCATTCCTAAATGTTTCAGCTAAAGTTCTGTAATAGAAAAACTAAAAGAAAAACGCATTTAACGCATATGCTATCATATCCCTAGGTATCCGGTCGGTCTTACAGCAGTGTTATTCTCTATATTCCCATATGTTTATTACTCAGAAATTTTGCCCTAAATGTACAATTTTATTGGTTTAAGCAGACATACATCTAATTTACATGTATTGGTAATTATAATACTGATCTGCATAAGAGTTTAAATCTCCACTTTTTATACACATCTGTTACAAGGTAAAATAACTGTTACAATATCACATTTTTAATATCTTTTGCAATAAAATAGGAGTTATAAATCATTTTTTTTCTGGCCCCACTGGTCAAATTATTTTCAGCTCTATCTATTAGATTATTTCAAGATAATACTAGCTTCCAAAATATGATCTGAGTATTTAGGACCTTCTGGTGATAACTCTGCTGCAAGCATTATTACATTTTATTGGACAAATGCACACTCTTAAATAGAGAAAACAGGTAAATGTATTGCAGGGTTTCCTGTAGAATGGAACATCGTTATGCAAGTTGAATATATTGTATGGAAATGTATTTCTTGCTGTTTTAGAAAAGTACATGTGGGTTTTGATTTATTTTCAGCTGTTTTATTGGCTGTCCAATGTCTTCAGTGCTGTGCATAACGCATGTTACAAAATATAATTAAAATAAATAGGTTTCCTATGTTTATTTCAGTGCGATGGAAAGTGTCTGAAGGCTTATGTTCATATGGCTAAAGCCTATCTTGGACTTAAAAAATATGATGAGGTAAGTCCTAACAAAACTAAGCTGTCAGAAATAAAATATAGTTTACAGCATGTCAAAAATTCCCCACTCTGCAAAATAAATAATTAAACAAGCAAAAGTAATACATATATACAAATAGAATTAATTAAATTATTACCAACATTTTTTATCAATTTCAGTTATTTATTTCTAATTACTATGCAGCGCAAATTACATTTGTCTGTAAATATGAAGTGATTAATATGATTCAGAACAGCTTTATTTTACTCTTTGGAGCTTAGATCAAACACAATCATGTAAAAAAAAGATATCAAAGGGAAAGTTGTGGGACAAATTATCACCATAAAACATTTGCTTGGCATTACAAGACAATGCATATTTAATGAAACATCCCTAACTTTTTAATCACAAAATATTTCTTTTTAATTAAATTGAAAAAGAAAAATTAAATAAAGAACTTTTTATTAAATTCTCCTATACATAGTTGTCCCAAAGTATAGCTTTTAAATGCACTCTAAACAGCAGACTATTTTTTTAATTTAATCTCAAAACTCTAATTATTTAAATCTCTTTAATGCAGTGTTTCAGTACAATTGGACTTTAAACAGAGTGTATATGTCATCTTTAGTTATTTGAAAATAAATATTTTTAACACATTATGCATCCTTATTTCTCAGTATGCAAATGATGTTGGACTGTCTAATGGCAATTTGCAGCAGATGTCTGTGACTACTGTAACTAGAATGTTTCCACTTCTGGATGAAGCGGAGGCACTGTTCCTCTTGAGCAATTTACCTAGCATAACAGCATCAGAATTCATCAAAAGTATCAGATGCAGTTAAAGTGCATAGATTTCCTACCTGGTGGCTGGGTGCAATAAGTATACAATATATTTATGCAAAATGGTAAATTTAGTTAATAAAAAAAGATAAAATATATTTGTAATACTTAACATATTGAAGGGGATATAAATAATAACACATCGCATTCGTATTTATGATATATGGATTTTAGAGCATGTTTACTAAATTAATACATGCCATACTGAGTAGTAAGCTGCATTGCAATAATTTCACTGATGGATTTTTAACTTGAAACAATAGTCTCTAAAATGTATTTAGAAATACATAAGCAGTGTCAGATTGTACTGACATACATAGCTGCAAAACCTCTTTTCTTTTTTATAACATTTCATTTCATTCATTTAATTTGAAGAGGTGGCTCAACCCATATCTATATTATCAGTAAGGAGAGAACTACACATTCTTCATTTTTCTACTGACATACATATTTATGTATAATCAATTTTTATTAAGATTTTTTTAGAAGGGAGGAGTAATGACAGAATAGAAAGAAGGAAAGATGTGGGGGGGGATGAGTAATACACACAGCAATACACATACAGCTATATAAAGTTTCATAACAATATATCTCCTAGATTGTAAGCTCTTCTGTCATTTGTCATTTGAAACCCCTATTTAATGTACAGCACTGCGTAATATGTTGGCGCTATTTAAATCCTGTTTATTAATAATAATAATAATAATAATAATATTAATCTAGAAACAAATTAACCAATCATATAACGAAAAAAGAAACCACACCTGTCCCATAAAGCCTATACATGTTGTATGTGTTAAATGCATACTTACCATGTAAAACAACAATCTTATAGATACATTATATTCAAGCAGGGGAGGATTCATATTAAAGTAAATTATCATATTGAAAGCTGACATACATATTTAGAAGGATAGTTTATACATTTTTTTAATAAAGCCTAAGTGAAGAATAGAAGTATATTGTATTATCAGTCCAATAGACTGACAGATAGCATCTTACTTTTCAATAGTATTGCCTCCATTGTAATGTTACAGCGGCTTATAATAATAAAGCTCAATAGGACCCACTGTTCTGAGCAATTAGTAAAGTGTAAGAAAACTATGCTTCTACAGGGTAGAACTTTTAGACTAGCACAGCAGAACAAGCAGACATCTTATGGAAGTAAGCCCTGTAAAAAACATCTGTTTTAAGATTTTACTGTGCTTTTTTACAAAACAGTACAATTTAAAGGGAATACTTTCCAACAAAAATATGTTTTTGAAAAATGACAAACAGCATTAAAAAGCATGCACTTAAAGATTTAAATTTTACTAATATAATTCTCTTCCTTAGGCAAGAACTTGGTATCAGAAGATCTTGGATACTGATCCCAGCAAAACAAAACTTGTGAAAGGTATATAATAATCATTTGTTAGAGGGTAGTGGTCAATGATATTATGGAATATGGAGATTATCATCTATAAAACCCTTCTTCACTGGTAAAGATGGCATTATTTAAATGTCAGGTTGCTTTTTAAGGTGTCTCACTGTACACTAAAACAGTAACTGGCCCATTAGCAGTTTACTGGGTATACCAGTTTCTGTGAAATGTGGATCATCTCTATTACAGGTCAGTCTGTGGATGCCAAGCTAATATTTTGTCACCAGTAAGTAACTCCAAGTCACCCATACAACATTTACAGCTTTTTTTTATTCTGTGTACTAACAATATTTAAAATGTACTTACAGTTCTCATATATGCATAGACACACCAAGATACACATATTCAGAAATGACTTTTATTAGAAGTCAGCTAACAATATAGCTTTGAAGTAAATCAATGCAGATACAGCTCTGGTGAGAATCAGGGCTACAACATGATGCAACACAAAAGGGCTAATTTATATTCTGCTCTGCCAACTGTTTGATGTATGTCCACTAAATAGAATTTTCACATATTGCCGCATATTATTATGAAGCATGTGTTTGATCCTGAAAATACTCTTCTTCACATTGCACAATTTGTTCCATAGGTGTTATTTGTAGTGATTTTGGAAGCATGACTAAAATCTTTTATATAACTTTAGCCTTAAAGGAGAAGTTACAGTAAGTAGTTAAACCTCTAGCACTTTCAGAATACGTATGTTCTTCCTGTGTTTGTGTGAGTTTCCTCCCACATTCCATAAACATACAGTTAGGTTACTTGGCTTTCTCTCAAAAAATTGTACCTAAACTGTATTAACTCCCCTAGCGTTCTAATTATGTCAGTATTTCTATGCAAAATTTTGCATATGCAATTTTTTGCATTGAAATTTGTTGTTTAATATTGTGGGCCTGTAATTCTTAGTAATAATGCCTAGGTATAATAATTATATTTATTTATTATAATATAATCTTAAATTATAATATATTAAAAAAGTATAAATTATAATTATATATATATATATATATATATATATGTGAAATAATATAACAACAATAAATGTAATTTAAACATTTTATCAAAATTTTTTTTATTGAAAACCGTCCAAACAAGGGAGCTATAATATCGATAAATAATATTCTAAATTAAGTGTAGATTTTGGAAAAAAGAAATGCCTAGTAGACATCCCGGGTATGATACATTTTGAAGCAGGGTGCTGCACAAAGTCCAACATCACAATCATGAGAGTAGAACCTGGTTTCCTTACGGATCTTCCTTCCACTGTCATCACTCTTTGAGCAGCAAACAACACTCATCCTTGTAGGTGCCACCTTTCTCTGGGTTGGTGGGATGTATTCTGTGAAGTGATGACCAGTCAGGCGTTCTAGGTTGACAACGGCAACAGCACAAAGTCCTTGACAATGGATTCGGAAACTTTCCAAATAAAGTCAGAATGACTCACAGGCCTCTCACTCTTTTTTTTGTACAGAATGTATGCATTCCGTAAGCTGCCCATGATGTTGTTGTAGTCAATCACCACCTATGGCTATATCATTTCTTTCCCACCTTTTGTAAAAAACATAACAGTGGAGGCATTACGGACAGTACTCATTAGGCACACATCTTCTTTGTCACGCCATCTCAGGGCCATCATTTTTCCTTGCTGCCATGCAACAATTTCTCTTGTCTTCAGCTTCCCTTTTGCAAACTGTGATGGCAGGTTGCTCAGGTTAGCCCTAACGGTTCCATACGCATCTGTTTTGTGTTGCAGAAGAAACTCATGAAGTTCAGGGGATGTGTAAAATTTGTTGGTTGTGATTCAATAGCCCTTATTTAGCAATTGCTCAATGAGTGATAGTACTGAAGATGTTGCCAATCCATAGTTGCTGTATCTTGGGTTGATTTGTGTCCCTTTCCCATGGTATGGAATTCCATGTGTAGCCAGTTGAGGATTCGCACAGCATGTAGGATTTCACGCCAAATCGTGCCCTCTTTGACGCAATGTACTGCACCCAGCTGAGCCTCCCCTTGTAGGCCATTAGACTTTCATCTATGCTGATGTCTCTTTTTGGCACATAGGTCTGCTGAAATTTTTTTAGAATCATCTGAGAAACTTCCCAAATTTTTTTGAGTTTTGGTGCAGGATTGGTAGTTTCATCAAACTCTTCATTGTTGGCAAAGTGTAAAAATTTCATGATCAGGGAAACTCTGTACTCTGGCATGACTGTGGCAAAGAATGGAGTGGCAACCATTTTATTCTTAGACCAATACCACTTCTGCAGTGGTTTGCCCACCACTCCCTGAAGTATCACTAAGCCCAAAATGTCATCTGTGGTCACAAGTTCCCATTTTCTGTCTCTTGAAAACCTCAGGTGTGGAGCACCTAATTGTTGTGCATCATACTGAGTAATTGGTCAGAAACAATTTCAGGTTATATGTTATATATTTTATATGACTTGGGCAGGGACATTTAATTGTGAGCCCCACTGTGATTGACCCCATCATGATGTAAGTTCTGCACAGGTGCAGGGAAAGCTGGGATGTGCAGGGGATTCTGGTAGCCAATTATTTTGACAGCTCACTGTAAGGTCTGGAATAGGCTCCCTCGGGAAGTAGTTTCAGCAACTACTAAAGATTTCTTTAAGTACCATTGCTTTAAGCAAATTGTACCATGTTTTTTTTTTGCCTTCCTCTGGACCAACTATATCCATAGGCTTTTCAATCAAGGATATGTTTTTTTCTCTTGTGGTTGAACTTGATGGACTTATGCCTCTTTTCAACCTGACCTACTATGTAAGTAGGCAAACAGGCTGGCAAGAATGCCTATTTCAGAAAGAACATCCTCTGTCCCTTTCTGCAATACAGCCCTGTCTGATCACAATATTTAAATGTGGAACTTTAGATCCACTTTACGTAACTCAATGTGTTTGATTAATTAAATTTCTCCAAGGCTGGAGAGGATACACTTTCATCAGTGAAGCTGGATGATCCAGCAAACATGTAAAAGATCTGGTTCAGGATTGAAAACATTTGCTAACAAATTTTGAAAAAAATCTATTTCAGGTTTGCTGGAACACTTAGCTTCTATGATGAAAGTGTATCCTCTCCAGCCTTGGAGAGCTTTAATAAATCAGGCCCAATAGGTTAGGTGATCTCTAATAATCATGCATCCAAATTACTTATAATTTTAATATACTATAATCCCCTTTTCTTTCTAAAAGAAATCTGTAAAAAACACTTATAATTTATGGCATGTGTTTATTCTCATTTGTTGTGTCTGCTATAGGAATGTTAACTATTGTGGTTTGCAGATAGTTTTGTAAAATCAAGAAACACCCCTGCCTGTAACAAAAGGGAAGCTTTAATAAAAGCAGTGGGCATTAAATATTAAAAGATACGTTTCCTTTGGATTTTTCAGCTCAAACACTTCCTTCCTAAGGTACAAGCAGATTCATTAGTTATAGACATAAGTAAAGGTTTGTACGGGTACTGCTGATAGCTATGTTCTCTAGCTGTGAACAAGAGAACATGGGCATAATTTGGTGCAATTATAAATGGTCATTGGTGTGAATCTTAACACATACTCACTGAAAGATTAGAAGAAAAAGAACGTAGTTAAATTTAAAAATTAATCTTAATATTAGACAGTAACAGTTTTAGCATTTTATAGTACTGGATATAAATGTACTGTTTTGTTGTATTGTTTTGTAAAGTATTGTTGCAGCATTAATGTCTGTAAATGTCAGGGCATCTCAGACATTTCTATATAGCTATATCTATGTCTAGTTCCATATAAATATCCATTTCAGGCAAGGTTTATCTTATTTAATGCACAGTGAACATACAGCATTAAAATCCCTAATCTTTTCTGACACAATGTTGTTTCTTGAGAGAAGCCTGAGAGATATCCATTTGTAGCACATGCAAAGCTAAGCCCGAGGCAGTTCCATACTGTCCATCCTTATGTGTGAGCCAGTACAAGCTTGGTCAGTTAATATCCCAAGGAGGAAGAAATAAGGTCAATTTCACAGTAATGAAAAATAGATATAGGTTGAAGCATATTCTAGTGATTCATTTTGTGATGTGTTTGTATTAACTGTCTCACTGCCAGTAGTGCTTGGTTTCTTAAAGGTCACCTAACGGTCATTACAAAAAGATTTAACGTTTAAAAGGGTTGCTTCTATGTTTTCTTTTTTAAAATACTGGTCATTTATTTTGTTTAAATAAATCATAAATTAAATCATTAATAAGTTACAGTTTTTAAATTTTAATCTAATGGCATTCAACTGCCATACAACTGCCCCTTTCAGATTTGTGATCGAAAACTGCCTTGTTAACTACTCCTTGGTTCCTCCTTTATGTGCCTGGGAGAAGTTCTTAAAGCCAACCTTAGCATTTGACAAACGTTTTGTTGTGTGGTTGAGTGTGGTTCTTCCTCCAAAGAAGGATAAGCAACCGCAAAGCAACATGTTGCTTTCAGGAGCCATGCTGCAACTTCTATGGAGCCGTGTGGAAATGCTTGCACAAAACTTCCCTTTGACTCCCATATAGTTGAATCGAAGCACTAGTTTTTCCCTCCTTTGTCTACAGTTTATTATCTTGCAGTAATGGAGGCCAAATGCTTTTCATTTTTAGTTTAGAAAACAGTAGAGAATAGCGAGGGTTAATCTTTTTAGTGGAAAAACATACCTCATAGAGTGGAACTTCAGCTTTCTTCCCACTGCTCACCTTCTTCCTCCTTCCTCCTTCCTCCTTCCTTCTTCCTTATCTTTTTTTTAGTGTAGGTCTGGTGATGTTAGTTGAGGTTCCCCTTGTTACCTGGTGACAGCAGGTATTTCTTCAGGGCTGAAAAGTGGTGTGATACCATCCAATCCAAATGACTAGGCTCACAGGAATCTACCACAGTTATGTTTGTCCCAAAGAGAATATAAAAGAAATGGATTTATGTCTAATACAAAATAACACAAAGGTGCAAAGAATAAAGAAATGAATTATATTTGGTACTTATGCACTCTACTAAAAGCTTAGTGTTGGTTAGATGTACTTTAAAATGTATAAATCAGTAAGTACTAAGAACTTTAGTCACTCCTATAGGATTCCACGAGTACTGTTAAATAGGCTCTGTACCAGCAACAAGGCTCTCCTTAAATCACCTCGTAACAATAAAATATAATGGTGGTGTGCTGTGATTAGGCTTCTTGTGTCGGTGGTGTGGCCTGCACGTGTTTTTTTAGTAGAGGTAAAGCCTCTGTAGCCTTGCACATAGATATGTATTCCTATCAACATATTCTAGGGTTGATAGTTAACTTTGAAAAATATTATCCAGAAAAAACGTCTACTTACCAAAGCCCCAGTGATGAATGTCATCATTTTACTTTTTTGTTGCAAAGCATTGTAAATTAGATGTGTCAAGTTTTGGATACCACTGATTGGTGAAAGACAGATAGTATAGATATTTGGCATTCAGAACTAGCCTGGACAATGAACTTTTATGTGAAGTTACTAATTAACAGGACAATTATAAAATATTATGTCACCCTTCATATGATGAGATTTGTGCAGCTGGGTTGTTTGAGGCTACTTAAACCATTCTACCCTATAAAAGTCAAACAATTTGTTGCATACCACAGTGCACTAAGATAACGTGAGCTTTCTGGCTTGGTATCTATTCCTAGAATAAATGCCCATTCATGTGTAGGTACCTGACAGCCTGGGCAGAACAAAGAATAATGCATAATGCAGAGTTGGCATCCCACCCATATTTTATTTTTAATTTATTGTGCTGCTTACTGCCTGGCGAGCTATGTCCTGTCTGGGATTATAAAAGATTAATAGTGACATCATTTGTTCTAAAGCAACAATAATATTTTACCAGCATGAGAACATTATATAATCTAAATTGTGCATGAGGAATAATGCAAAATTTGCAGAGCACTAGCATAATTAAATATTAATGAGGGTTTATAGTTTCAGTTCTGTATAGAAGAATTTTGCTTTGTTTCAACTTGATTTAAAGACACTTAGAAAATATTGTAGTTTCTTGTGCTGACCCATTTAGATGTATGTTTTCTTAAGACAGAGCCGTAGACATCAGTCTTCAAGCCCATCTGAAGCCAAATCAAGCAAAGCAATTTCTCAAAGCAATCATGTTGATTAGTGTAAATTATCAGAAATTCAAAACTCATTTTGTATTTGTGGCTGTTTGTAGCTGTAGCTCCTTTAGTTTTCTTTTAACAGATTTTGGTTTTACAATTGCTCACCATCTACTTTAGTGGCTGCAAAGAGAAAATGATGTGAGAGAAAATGAGATGTAGTACGCATATCTGGTCCATAAAGCACAAATTTTATGCATTACGTTGCCTATAGACACTGGGCCTGAATAATTATTAATTTCAAAGACTAGGGAAGATAGATTTTTATGGGTAAACCTAGGTAATCCAGCACACCTCGAATGGATTTCATAAAAGTAATTTGCTATTTGTTGTCAAATGTTTTTATCCTGGACGAGATCCATTTCAGGTTTGCTGGATCACCGAGTTTCACCCATGAAAGTGGCTTAGGCAAAAATGTGATCCGGGGCACTAGAGGTTAATTAACCTCTAGTGCTGGGGATCTTATCAATGAAAGCGGCTGTGGTTACTTAACCTCTAGTGCCCCGAGGATCCCAAACAGAAGGATTCCCAGGGAATCCTGTGAATCCCCTGTGTATCCTTCTGTTATGATTTCCTCGATCTTCTGATGGTTTTTCGAAATCGGTTCGCCGAAATTTCGCAGAACCATCTGAAGTTTGAGGAAATTTTTGTGAGAATGCCAGAGGCATTCTCGCTTATCCCTACCTGAACAACCACTGTGTAGTCCTATGGCACAATGGGGTGCCATTTACTCATCTTCTCCCCTCCCCATTGAACAGAACGGTGCTATGTAAGGTGACATAATGATGAGCTGCTTCTCCCTTACTAACCAGTCAGCAGGTGGGCGTGAGGAAGAGACTAGAAAGTGGAAATTAAACTGCAAGTCAGGTCTTCTTCACTGCCAGGCAGATCCAAAATGTATGTCAGAGTTATGTAAATCTCTGGACTGAGTGGACATCAACATAAATAATTTGTAGGTTAAAAAGAAAATTCTAATATATTTATTTCAGGATCATGGGTTTGTTTTGTTAAATAATACAGTATTTCCCTTTTGACTGACCACCCTCACTGTGCTTATTATCATGTAGACAATTTAGGCCTCATTTATTAAAGCTCTTCAAGACTGGGGACTAGACTGTCATGGGAGAACAGAGTGGTTCTGTTCCAAGATTTAATTTGCCACCTAATACCAAATGACATTTAAGAAATTCATTCCAGGTTTGCTGGATCATCCAGGTTCTCCCATGATAATCTATCTTCTTTAATTTTGGTGAGCTTTAATAAATCAGGCTCATTGTATTATCTTAATGCTGAATGTGTGTATTCTCTAAATGAGGCTGGACTTTAAAGGCTTAGTGCGATGTCCATGATAGGTTGCCTTGCCAAATTGTGAATTTTCAAAAAGTGTGATAATGCAACAGCTAAACATAATGAGTGAATACTAAATACGTTTAGATATATAAAATTCCATTGGAGGTTCCAGGGAAGTTTAACAGATGAATACTTTTCCTCTGACAGGGTACTTGAATGAGGTGGACTTCCAGGAGAGAAAAGACAAGCAGGAGCAGGAGGCCTTACACGATCTAGAGGCTGGAGCCGAAAATGCTAAATCTGTGATAGAACTACTTCAAAAACTCTCTAAAGAAAATCAAATTCCACTCTTTTACTCAGGAGGAATCCAGCTTTTGGCTGATGTTGTAAAAGACTGTGAGTTACATTTCCACTTGTGTATTTATTTCTTACCTAAGCCATTTCCACCTAACAAAGATTGTTTCAGCAATTTATAGGATGGTTCTAGACAGTAACTAGTTTTAATTCAACTTTACATTACTATTTTACAGCCTGTAATTAGATACTGGAATGTGTTTTTTTTAATTGTGCTGCACTGAAACCCATTCTAATATTTGTGTTTTGTATGAATTTCATTGGAATGCGAACACAACCTTCTGAACAGTTACATTACATAAAAGAATTTTAAAATAGGTGGTACCAAACTATTATACAGTTAATGCAATACCTAAAGGATCATTACAATTAAAATATAAAAATAAGATATAAAAGAAGCAAATTGTTGTATATCTGTATTCATTAATACATAATGAAATGCAAACATAATGAGTACCAGATTTTAACCTGGTATCAGATTCTCAAAGTCTCTGCACAGCAGCTCAGACAGGAAAAAGCAGTTTAAAGATGTAAGAATTTCCTGTACTAAAATGGAGCTGATAGCATGACAAAGCAAAGTAATTGGCAAGTAAAAGGGTGGGATTAGGCCCATAACAATCAAGAATAAAGCGGAACTAAAATGAAAATAAAATAAGCACACATACATTTAACCCTGCAAATCCCTCAATAGAGCTGCGCCTTCCCTTGATCCAGTCCCATGCCGTCCTGGAATTCTACGTCCGGTACTGGGGAAGCACTGGGCGCTGCCATCTTCGGTCTTCTCTTCTGGTCTTTTTGCTACGTCACCAGATCTCGCATTGCACAGGTGCAAGATTGGGTGACGTAGCTCGCTGTAAAGGGGGAAAAAAAGAGAACAAATCTAACTGTGCATGCTTGAGATTGACATGTTTTTTCCCTTGGAAAAAAATTGAAACCAAGTGGGAAAAATGCCCCTTCTGCGTATGCCTGATCTCAGAGCCTCCTGGGATGCATGACGTAGGTATCCAGGGAGGCTCTGCACTGCCATTAAGTCTTGATAGCCTTGGCAATCAAGACTTAAAGGGGAGGTGCTGCATCCCTTTTTTGTAATAGGGTGTTGCACTTAAAAAAATAAATACAATTTTTACTATACATTAATGGGTTGTCCACCCTTTTATGTAAAGTTAAAATGTTGAGTTTAGGTCCACTTTAAGATAAGTGCTGTCCATTATTCAACTCCAGAGACTAATGGTGGAAACGAAAATACTTTTAATAGTTTTTTTTTATACTATATTTATGCTTTAACACTCCTTTTATGGTGTGCCTACTTTTTAGTATAATATGCAACATAACAACAATGGAACCACCATGGCTACAATTTTTTGCATTATATTATGCTTGCACCTAGTAGTAGTAGTATATATCCTGATACATATTAGGAGCCTTAGCGTATTCAGTACTTGTATGTTAAATGTTAAAGAACATTTACCCATGCCTTATTGTGAAAATGCATAATTTTATCTCTTCCATATGTTACTATATTTTTGATATATTTAAATTTGATCTGTTTTGTATACAGGTACAACACAAACTCTATTCAGAACTAGTAATGGATTTACCATCATTGGAGAAAACCCAGTTATTATTAGGTAAGAGGTGCAGATAGAATTTTGAGCAAGAATCTAACATACACCTGTAAGAATGTTTCACCCAAATTGTAAGGCCTCTTTCTGAATTTTTTACTTAGCCACGCTCAGGTGCCCCTATTCAACTACTATGTATTTTTTTAGTGTCAACTGCTTTTTTGCATGGTTGTGGTTACAGTTCTTCCTCCAGAGTAAGAAAAGCAACCACATGGCCAGAAGCATTTTGTCACTTCCAGTACCCACACAGTGAAAAAAATGAGTATGCGGTAGATTGCTGCGGTCAGCTGCAAGTCTAAAGTCTACTATAAATCATCAGATCAACACTGCCCTAATGTAGACTTACATCAAGTTTTTCTATATGCATACTGTGCTTAGAACAAGTTTGAAGGTAAATGTGAACTGTATTGTAGTATATTTATTTTTACATGTAGTTGTTTTAGTAACTTGTTGCTTTTTTGGTAATTGTGTATACAGTGATCCTTTTTTTTTCAGGAGCCTTACCAACAGAAAAACAGACCCCATGGATTTAGATCTTTGTATTTCAGTTCTCAGATTATGGCATGCAGTCTGCAATGGAAATGGTAATTTTATAATGATATAACAGTGCTATCCCTCCAATGACTTCATTATTATGCTTGTGTAAACGCTTACAATTTCTGATATACTATATAATTATTAGCAATTTGTCTATCCTTTCTGAAATGCAGAAGATCGGTTCAAAATATTTCTAACATATTAAATCCCAACTTTCCATGCCCAGTTAAAATATATTTATTAATTTATATCTGGGGTCTTAGCGCTTCTCTGGCCACAAACCTCTATTAAGTTATATTTTGTATAAACAGATTTGGTGTTTTTGGTGTTTTAAATATGCTCAAAGCAAAATCATTTTTTAATGTTTATTTTTTATCTGCAGAAGAGAACCAACACTTGTTTTTCACCCAAAGTAATATAAGCCAACAGATCCTTGCCTTGCTGTCATCAGAGGCTCCTGATGTGCAGAGAATGACACTGGCTCTTATAAAGATTTGTTCTTCAACAGCAAACGGAAGACTCCTACTGATCAAACACATAGACCCTTCAAAGTATGTAGTAGGAGTTTTTTTTATGGTTAAAACAAAAAAACACAATTTTGATTCACTTTAATCATGGTTTGCAGGCTGTCTTATCAAAAGCTCAACATGAAATAGTGGAGATGTTTTTTCAGCAAAGTATGTGATGTGGAAAAAAAAGATTTTGGCCTTTTCAGTTAAAGGTCAATGTGAGTTTTGGTTATAGCAGATCTGCAAAATTCGCCTACACCTCATCCCCCTGTATTTGCTGGCATTAAAAAAAAATCTAAATGTCTACTTTGCTTGTCTGAATATGCACTCATGTGATGCTCTAGTCCCAAGTCTGTATGAAATAATGGCTTCCTAGTGGCTGTCTAGCTGCACTACCTTCTTAGGAGTCTGCAACCTGATGTCAGGTTGAAAGAACTGTTGGGAACCATCCAGCGTGGGCACATTTCCAGCTCTGGATTGGGAAGGGACCTGGATTTTAAACTTAAGTGAGTATATATAATTTCATAAAATACTTAAACTGCAAAAAATAGGCAATTACATTTTTAATACAGAATGTATTGTTTCCATGTTTCCACGTGCAGGCTGGGCTTTCCTATTGCAGAACCTGGCACTTGGTCTGCACTTGCTGTCCCCTTTGCCTTTTTTATTGGTAAGGGTAGGTTATAGACCAATGGTCTTGAAGCTAAACTTCAATTTAACCTAGTTTTTAGGCTGTTCATATTGTCTTCTTCTGTCCTAAAATATGTTGGTGTATGTTGGTGTACTTCTCTAACATGTTGTGAATTCTGATTTACAACAGTTAGACATTTCCTAATTCAGCTTGTGACCCACCTCATTTCCAGGATGATTGACTACATAACATGCGTTTGGCATGTCTGCATTTTAATACTGTCTGTCCTTTAATTCCCACTCCTCCTTATGGACTGATAATTCCATGGGATACATCCACCATAAATTCCATATGCTGCTGTTCATTTCCACCCACACATAAAGGGAATTCTAAAGAATATAAACTATTTAGTGACATCATTACTAATACAATGCAGGACTTCACAACAACCAAGAATATGTTTCAAAAGTAAAAGGTAAAAAGTTTCTATTAGAAGGGGTAAAAAGATGCATGGATACATTCTCAGGTGGAGACTTCAGCTTTAATTTTTATAAAATAAAAAAAAGGAATTATATTTAATTGGCTCTTCTCTTCCAACTGCACGTTCCTTGGTCTTAATTCTTCATGCAATCATTCTTCTGTGCAGTCTTTTTTAGTATTTTCAGAATAGTGAAAATTTACCCTTTCATCTGCATTATTATGCTGTGCTGCTAAAACACCCAGATATTTTCTTCTCTTATATTCATTATTCATAACAAGCTGGGAGCAGACAAATTATATGGCAAGCCTATCTTCAATTCTTTTTCAAGTCTATTTTCAGTGATTGCTGTTGATCCATAGAAGAAGCATCCAGCAGTGATATACTGTAATTTGCTGTTTTGTGGACAGCAATGTATACATGTACAAGCTATACAATGGTATATATTCTTTTCTGGTATTGAAATTGGAGGAGGAACAATTTTAAACTGATAACAAATGCTCCCTGCTAAGCCTGAACAGTAAGTTTGGGTTATATTTGTTCCTATAAACTTGAGATGATGCAGACCATTACTACTAAAGGAAATATAAAATGTACCGTATTTTTCGGCGTATAAGACGCACTTTTTCTTCCCCAAAACTGGGTGGGAAAAGTGGGTGCGTCTTATACACCGAATACATGTTAAATATAATAAAAAAAAATCATACTCATCCGATACCGCGATCCCGCGATGCTGCGTGCTTCTTCTCCTCGCTCTCCTCCCGGCTGCAGCGCGTGTCTCCTCCTCAGGCGATACATTGACACAGAGTGATGTTTTAGTATTTTGTTCAGAATCTTTTTTTTCTAGGTTTTTCTCGTTTAAAATTGGGTGCGTCTTATAGGGCGGAGCGTCTTATACGCCGAAAAATACGGTATATGTGAATGAGTTACTGAGACATCTATCCCAGGAGGCTGAGGGCTGCGGAAGATTGGGCATGCACAGATGGGGCTTTCCTGAAATGTAAAAAAAAAAACAAAGTTCCAATCTCATGCATGCGCATGTGAGATCGGCACTTTTTTTTTCATTTTCTGGATTGCACGTCACTTGATTCGGTTAATGTAAGAAGAAGAAGGATAGAAGATGGCTGCGCCTGGGGTCCATTATGCCCCAGGAAGAAAAAGGAAGACAGGACGGCGCAGGACCAACTATACTAGAATGGCGGAGGGATCGACAGCTTGACACCTATAAAGGTAAGTGATTTTTTTTCCTAATTTTTCTTCTTTCGGTTTTTGGATGAGAGAGATTTTTTTGGAAGGAGCGATGCCTTATTTTTATGGCTTCAAAAGAAAACATAGGTCACGAAGTATACTATGGTATATTGATCTGCAGGAGAAGCATGAATAGTAATGTACACATTGAATTGCTATGGTACAAACTCCATGAAGGTGAGATTAAACTAAAATCATGGAAGGTATTGGTATTTTTTGCAGCTCACTATAACTTTATTGATCATGGTGTGTTGTAAGGATTATCTGGGCATGTAAGTCAGTTCAAAGATTTAGCCTAATTCTACACCCTAATAATTCCTAAGCAATTATTAGTGACACCTGTAAACAAAGAAATAAAAATATGTGTTAAAATACAACACGTTTTATTAAACCATAGATATAGGGTTGGGGATAGATGTGTGCAGTAAGTGGGTCCCTAGTGATTTCTAAACATGGATTGTCACAGCTCCCAAAGGAAGAAAGGGGGAAGGTAAATTGAACAGAAAGCATTTTCCCGGGTTCAGGGGTCCTCTGGGCTCACATGAAATCAGGCTGCTTTTGTTGTTTTTTCTGTTACAAATTGTTTTTTATTGAGTTTTACAAGGTTACAAGGTATAACAATAAAATGATACAATGTACAATAAAAATGAAGTAACATGAAATGATATAATTTAAGTTATAACGTAAAAGAAAAATAAATGCATATAATGTAATAAAGATAACTTATAAGAAAGAGATATTTAAAGAAATAAGTAAAACAGAAGAGGAAAATAAAATAAAATATTCTTTAAGGGGAGATATATATAACTGTATTATATAAAGGGGTATCTATATTTATTTTAGGATAGTTTATCCATGGGTCCCAGATCTTTAGAATGTTATCATGTGTATTTTGTGTAATAGAAGTTAAGCTGCGTACACCCTTGAAATAATTATCATTGGAAACGAACGTCTAATGACTGATCGTCCGATAGTCATTAACAAAAAAGTGCACAACGACGCAAACGAACGGGGATTGTTGCTGGAAACGAACGACCGTCCCGGTGGATCTGATTGAGCGACGATCGTTCACTATCTATTGTGTGTACAGTCGTTCAGTGATCGTGGATGGTTCTGCAGTACACTTTTACATGTCACTTCCTGCATCGATTATATTTGAACGATCGTATTGTTACAACATGTACAGAATTGTGCACAATAAGATTGTTCAAAATAATCGTGCATAATCGTTAGTTGTTCGATGTGTGTACCTAGCTTAAGTTTCTCATTTATCATATTAGTATACATTTTCTGAATTATTACTTTATAATTGAGAGAGGATGTTTTCCAGGAGCTTGCAATAGTCTTTTTTGTAGCACAAAATAATATTATAATATTATATATAATATTATATATTATTAAATATTATTTAATAATGCTTCAAGTGGATTTGGTTCAAGATTAATTTTTAATATAGTATGGACGAGGTTATAGACTCTCTTTTGTTACTCTTGAACAAGACCACCAAATGTGGGTCATATGTTGGCGCTTTATAAATCCTGTTTAATAATAAAAATATTAATAGTACCTTCTTCAATACATTTTTGCAAACATTTAGAATAGTCAGGAGCAAATTTAGCTATTCGAGATGGAGTAAGATAAGATCGATATAAGATTTTGTATGAATTTTGCAGTATATTGTAGTATTGATAAAAGAGTTAGCAGTGTTTGTCCATATATCCTACCAAGTATCATCATCGATGGATACATTTCACTCTCCCAATTCAGCATATAAGAGGGTTTATTATGTGGTTTAGCAGAATACATACATTTGTTATATACAGTCATTATTTATGGTTTCAATGTACAATCTGGACAGGAAATACTTTATTATTAATACATTATTTTAAAGTCACGTATACACATCAGATAACAGGTAATGCCTGCTATGCATTGTTATGGAGGAGAACATAGTGGGGTGGAACCAACTCATCTCCCCCCCCTCTTAACTGAACAAAATGGCACTGTCTGTATAGCGCTCATTTGTTCATCTGTCTCTGAAAATGATCACAAAAGATCATATTTAGCAACTGACACCTATTTATATTTTATTATATATTTATTATATATATATATATATATATATATATATATATATATATATATATATTTATTATATATTATATAATATATATATTATATTTTATATTTATATTTAGCATATCTGACACCTATCTGACGTATGTATGGGACTCAAGAGTCCTGTTTCTTTATTCCCCTTTATCTAAAAATAATAATGGTCTCAATTACTTGATGATATTTTCTTGTATTTTCTAGGCTGCTGAAATGTCTTTTGGAATATGTGACACTAATGGATAGGAGAGCAGGCGACGCCATGGACATACTGTACAGCCTGACACAGGAGCAAAGGTAATGTTTTTGTGTAGTTTGGCTTTTTGTCATACACTGCTAAAAGATTGCTTTTACCGGGAACGCTAGTGTTTGTGGAACATTACAGGAAATTTAGATAAACAAGTCTCTCTGTTATCCTGAGAGAAAAATCAGTCTGCGGTAAGAACTCAAATCCTGTTTCTATTATTTTTTATTTGTAGCAAATATAAGGTATGGGAAAACATAACTGGTTTCTGTAAAGCTCCAAATTGATATCTGTTTCCCTCAACTTCAGCTTTATATAAAAGCTTTTTCTAGGTGTATGTATAAAAATATCACTTGTTTTAGTTTTAGATTTTATGGAGAATAAATAAATTTGGCTCCCTTTCTTACACAGGAGGGTGATTAGGAAAAATCCCCTATAGACTGTTGTCCACACTAGAAGATTTCTAATGATACTCTGCCCTGACAACAACTGTAAAATGTTTAATTTTCCATCATTTTCTATTATGATGACAATGGGAAAAATAGGTAGGGTGAATCTATAGTGGAGAATATTTCAATAATTGCCATATTCACTGCTTTATAAATAGACCCAATGTGTGCTAGAAAGGCAATTAGGTTATCACTCTGAGGACACCAAAAAGCGTGGTGGTGGTACATCATGTTACCAGGACGTTTCTAAATTGGGGTGAGAAACTGGAACTGTAAGTTGAAGTAAAGTACCGAGATAGGTCCTAAATACAACCTCTTGGTTTAGGTTCAAGCAGTATAACAATTCCAATTACACAGGTAGAGTTACGCTGGAATGTTTTAAACCAAGAACCCAAATATCTTAAATAGTTCAAACAGAGAATAAACCTCAATCAAATTGACAGTCAGGTATAAGACATAAAAATTGTCATTTGCAATAATCGCCATCTTCCCTGACAGAGCTAAAGCAATAAAAATGTTTGAAGAAGAATTCTGGAAAGCAAAAACCTGATATAAACTTTACAGCTGTTATTGCACCTAAACATAGTTCTACAAAGTATTAAAGGACAGGGTCACTTTTAGTTATTCCCTACACTCCTCAATTAAGCCCAAGTATATAAAGCGGATGTCTTGTGCAAAAGGAACAGCTTGAAGACTGGGATACGTGGCATATGTAAGAGGTTTCCTATTCCAAGTATAAAAAAATAAATAAAAAGTGTTACCCCCCCTTTAAATAATTAGTGATAGGTCTTCTTTAAATATTAGTTTAGTTATATACAATGAACTTATAATTTAACCTTCACATATCTTACAATACATAAAACTGATTTTTTTTAATTCTTAAACTGCATTTGTGTTATAGTCCTACCCCAAGAACTAGGGGTATAAGGAAATTTAAAGTCAATAAAAGCTAGACATCAGTTGCAAAGATTTTTTATTGGATTTCTTAAAAGTAATTTGCTATTTGTTAGCAATGTTTTGAAACTCAGACCAGATCTATTCTAGGTTTTCTGAATCACCCAGTTTCACTGTTGAAAGTGTATCCTTTCCAGCCTTGTAGAGCTTTAATAAATCAGGCCCAATGAACCTACAGTGTTGTGAACTTAGAGAGACAGAGAACAAATGTATCCTATGTTTCATATTAAACGGGCCACTGGATAAATATTTTCCTGCAAGTTATATGTCAGAATTGTTTCTTGTCTCAGTTCATTTTCTCTTTTATAGTGGTTTCATTGCCTGACTTGCTGTTTTATTCATCCACAGGCTGATTTTCTGTTTCAGGACATTTTCATCAGAATTACTTTACTCATTTACCTCACTTCTGGTAAGAATAATATTTTAATTTAAAGGCAGTAGATAACGCGCAGTCATAAATGAAATGTCTTTAAATGCATACAGACAGCAAAGCTTTAGGTATCTTAGGATCAAAGTTTTTGGAGTATTTTCCTTTCTGAGTGAATGTTCTTAGGAAATACTGCATCTAGTCTTTCTTAAATATTGAAAAACAAAATGACAAAAAAAAGAAACCAATGCACAGAAAAGAAAATACTCTATTTAATCCTAAGAATATTCGGAAAAAAAAATATTCAAGATCCAAGAACATTAGATCATTTAAGTAAAACATTTGTTTCCCATAGTTTTGAATAGGGTTTAACTTAAAGATCTGCTTCGGGAATCTTTAAAGAATGCTTACTGAACCTTTTAAGAATGGAACTTGGGCATGTTTACCCAATTTTTCAGCACACTAAGGGTTAAAAGTGAGGGGAGGAGATCAAGGAGATGTCAGTGCGGGCAATTGGCCAAAGTGAGAATGGGGTAGAGAGAGCACAAGTTAAAGAGAGTTTTGTGGGGTAGGCGAGGGTTCACGTTTTAGTGGTCAGGAACCCACCTGCCCTTGGCTGCAGTTAGGAGGGCTGTGTGAAAATGCTAGTTTCCTCAAAGGGAGGAGGATAACTTGGTGGTGCCATTAATAGGTGAGAGGTCATTGTAGGTGTGGGGACACCAGTAATGGTGAGGAAGGTACAATGTTTCCCTTAATATGGAGGGTTGATTGCAAGTTGGTCTGTATGTATTGGATAATGTTCCTGAGCCGATGTAGTATGGCAAAGAGCATAGATTGTGGAGGGGATCAACCCTGGGTGTAGTGGTAGGCTGAACGGGGGGGTCTTCGAGGACCTACAACCAGAAAGGGAAGTCTGGTGTTATCCGGAGTGTTTTGTTATTGTGTTAATTTGAACATTTGTTATGTGTTATATTTTAAATTGTTTTAATTTAAAATGTTAATTGTAAATAAATGATTGTTTGACCATTTGACCCGTAGGCAATACATGATTAAATATGGGGAAGTAAAAGGGGAGTGGGTCTAGCTGACAGATAAAAAAAGGTTAGTTAAAGGGTGATTGCAGCCCTCTGAGGTACCTGAGTTGTGTTTATTTGCTTTTCTCATCTGTCCTACCTAGATCCTGTGTCTCTTTTCTTCCAGACCCATTTCGCTACTGTGTCCTCTCTCCTCCAAACCATTTCAGCCACAGTGTCCCCAGTTCTCCAGATCGACCTATCTTTTGCACCTCCATTTTTCATCCATCATCATTCCCTTTAAAAAATTGGTACAATTGGGTGTCCTGTGAGTCTTTAATCTCCTAATTTCCTGCAGCACCCTGCAACATACATTAGTATGTTGATGTTGTTTTTGTCCCTGAAAAAGAGCCACGTGCCAATTATGCTGAGATTAAGTGTGTTGATGCACACGCTCATTCATTCTAGTGCTAAAGTATGCCAGACAGGTAAATTTGTTTAATTTTGAAAGAGACATAGCCTGTCTCCTCTGCAATAGAGTGTGCCAGAAAGTTTTATAAGACTCTACAAATGTGAACCCGGCCTTAGATATTGTTTTGGTCTCCCTGAATCCTTCAGTACTCAAATAGCATACTTTTGCTATGAATAAATGGTGCCTAAATGTTTTTGTCTAGTTGTTTTTTTTTTTATTTTTTAACTTTCATTCATTTGTTTTATATAGAGCAAGGTGGCTTTCTGGCATCTACCTAGAACTAAAATGTCTGATGTTGTTTCCTCTGACTGGAAGAAAATGCTGGCACAGACAATAAAAAATGAGCGCTAAATTGCTCCTATTACAGATCAATACTAAGAGCCAGTTGTGTACTTCTGGCATTTCGGAATGTTCTGACAGCACTGCAGGCAGGTGTAGTGTTGAGAATAAAGAGCATTCTCTTGTTCTTAATGCCACGCATAATCAAAGACATAAAATAGGCACAGGTAGAATGTATTTCTTAAGAGGAGGAAAGGTTTGACCTACTTTTTGTTTTTTGTTTCAGAGGAAACTGAATACTGTAAATACAGAAGTGTTTCCACGCTGCATTGGAATCATAGGGAACCTTACTGAGGACGGTGTTATAAGGAGTCATTTTGCTAGTTCACTGGCATGCTGGGATTCCTGTGTGATGGCAGTGGTAGGCAACTTTCCAATGCTTAATAAAAAAAAATTTAGGTTGACAGGTGACATTGTAACAAAGTAATGAATGGTATTAATTTCACCTGTCAACATTTTAAAAGAAAGTGTAACTCTTTCTCTATTTATTTTGTGGGGAATTGTTAGAAGATTTAAAAAAAAATATGTCCCCTTTTCTGCACTGGAGACATGAGACATGTAAAGTGAAGGAAAATACTAATATATGTACCGGGAACATCAGGAAGCCATGAGAACAGCTATATTATAGTGATGGAGGACACCAAGGTGTCTGGGTTATAAGCTCACAACTATGATTGTAGTCCTTACAATTCAACTTTAAAACATTTTGGAAATCTATCACTTATCTATCCATATTGGGTGGATGTTTATAGGTTGTTTGGATTTCAATTGGAGTGCTTTCTGTCCCCACTTCTAAGAAATCAAATGGTATTTTTCTTAGTTTTAAATATTAATCACAATGGCGAACTTCTACATACATTCAAATAAAAAGGAAAAGTACAATAGAAGTAAAACCCATGACCAACATTGGGTATGTGCATATATTACTGTAGTCAAGGCATTCCTATAAATAGTCTTGCACGCTGCTTAACCAGAAGAGTTAATGAAAGCTGCCTTGCACAGACAGCTCAATGGAAAACTTAATTTGAATTGATGTTTTCCCATAGCAACAATATAGACCATGGAAGATGTCGATTTCTCTGTAACAATTTGTTTATTAACTAGGGGTGCAAAGTACCTACAGCCAGTATTTAATATTCTGTGGTGATAAATATGGAGAAAGGTTGGTGAATAATGATAAGAAAGAGCTACATTATAGACAGTGTGTCTGTCAGACCAGATCACGTTTTAGAAATGGTAAGCTTTAAAGATTGTTAATAGAAAATACCTATGTTGTCTTTTAGGATGAGTGCAGCTCTTCAGCTGGTGGAGAACAACACAAGAACATTTTAATTGCAGTTCTTGGTCTTATGTTTAACTTGTCCTTGGAAGTGAACCCCGCAATTAAGGTGAGATAGAACCTTTTTTCTGAATATAATGATATGTGTAATCAGAAAGGACTGAAGCTTTGGTTGTCAGAATTAAAACCTATGTGACCCTAAAAGCATTGCACTGCAGTTTATCTTGAAAAAAATCACAACAAAGTCATCGCCTGTCCTGATTCTAAATTTTATAAGTGGAATTTTAGTTCCACTTTAAGAGTAGGAAATACCAATATGTTTGGTATGTCTCACTGTCTACAGTTTCCTAAGAAAATAATTTTAGGAGAATCTGTTAAGTTTTTTTTCTAGTAGCAGCATTTCCTTTGCAAACTAAAAATGTCATTCTACTTCTGCACAATTAGGAATAGAATTGCCAGTCTGCTGTTTGCTTTTTGAATCGGCTTTTAAAGTGTCACTTAGGTCCATCAGAAAAGCAGTCTGACATCTAAAGCCTTGTACAAACATCTGATGGGAGTCAGAGGACATTTCTAGTGACTGAGTGAACGGAACCCTATTGTGCTCTCCTTTATGAGAGTGAACAGCGGTCATTACTAATTACTCGTTCATAAATCCACAGGGGGGGTGCTTGATGAACAATGTCAGGGCACCACTGTACACATGTCAGATGTGTACCAGCATGACCATTTGTCTCTGGTGATTATCATCAAGTTTTACATAAGGAGCATACATAGTAAACTAACAAAGCCGCTGTTAATTGGAAGACAGTGGTTCCCAGCCTCCAACAGCAGGGTATTTTTGTGCCAGCATAGAATCTGGGTAAGAAATTTTGCAGTAGTTTACCAGAAAAACATTTATTTTACAAAACACTAGAAACTTTTCAGACATAAATTTGTTGTTTACTTACGCTTGACCAAAGGAGCTAGGATTGTCACCCTACTTCTCCTTCGACCCCTCTCACCACTCTCCTTTCTTCTCCCTCTTTTCTTTCTTCACCTCCAACCATTTCCCACCCACCACCAAACCAAGACACAAACTCACTCTTGTGGGAAATGGCCTTGATGGCCATCTTATCAGCACCACATTAGCAATGTAAATACCGGTATCTTGCCGGGGAAATATACTTATACATCATTACATTTAAATAACATAACGATATGTTATGATGTTATGATAAACCATATCAATAACAATCCCAGTAACAATAACTATTACAATTCTCAGAGACACTGCTTACTACCATGCTATCTGGGAGAGCTGCCCCAACCAACACTTATGTTCCAAGCCGCAACACCACCAGATCAAGAACGACTACCCAATGTACAGCCCCCCTTTTTTTACTGCCACTATAAAGGTGTCCCAAAATTATGCAAACCACTGGAGATCCCACACTCGAGATGGTTCTCCTTTCCACCACACACACCTTTAAAGATGCCCTCTGAAGACTCCAACTGCCACCTCAGCTGACCTGCTACCCCCCTTCCTTTTAAACCACTCCACTCTCCCTTCTTATCCTAACTCTGACCCTGTAACCTCACCATACCTCTTTATCCCCTAAAATCTTGGTCATGGCTGCCCTCCCCTTTTTACTCTTCCCCTTGACAACTTCAGGCCTTTCTTTAGGCTTCTTCCTGGACTAAGTAACATAAATGTGAACACTAGCAAAGCAATTCAAACATTATCATAATGACTATAATCAGTTTTACAGCACCTCATACTCTCAAGCGAATGGAATTAGATTCAGCAAAGCTCACCAGACTATATGTTTGAGAACACACCTGCAGATAAAAGTGACAAATTGTTTTTCGTTATTATTTTGTGATAGAAAAAGAGACGTTACAATCTATAAAGGATATCAAAGTAGTGATTCTTGTCTATATAAAATAATAAATATACATTTATGAACAGCATCAAAAGAGTAGTAAGAGCTTTGGTGTTAACAATAAAAATGTATTAGATGAGATATGGGTAGCTGAGAAAAACAAAATAAATGTCCCCACTGATGGTACTGTATCACACATTAATGCACACTAGTTTTGTTAGTGTGCTGTAGTTCCATTCATTTTAAATTGTATCTCAAGCTCTAAAGTCACACAGCTCCAATGCAAATTCGTTGTAATACTCCACAATGCACTGCATCAAAAAAAGCTGCAATAATGTCTTCTTCAATATTTTGGTCCACTGCCAGCCCATTTACAACTCAGGAAAACTGGTCAGACTTCAATCTCATCTCATCCTCTGCAACCCCATTACCACTTTCTTGTTATCTGAGTTAAATATTTTTTTTTTATTCCTTTGAAATGTATTAGCAACTCATTGAAAATTCCTCTAATGCCATTATATAAAACAATCCTTTCATCCTCTCATTTCTTTGTTTTATTGTTTACTTATATATATATATTTTGTTATATTTTTAGGAGCGAGGCATTGTTATCAGCACACAATGTTTGTCTTTGCTTTGCTGTAAAGATGGGATTATTCTCACTGTAAGTTACTTTATGTCATATTTATACTTTGGAAAAGTTTTTTGTCTTTTCATAGGAAAGTGAGCTTCTTTCTGGTCAATAAATAAATAAATAACCAAACCTAATCTGAACTGATTTGTTTATGGTTGTTTATATAATTGTCTGTAAGGTACTCCTTAATGCACTATATCTAGTGGAAAGAATTGTGTTAGCCCTAAGGCTGGATCAACAGATCATTTAATATATTCCAGAAACAAACTGCTACACAAAAAAAACAAAGGAACTTCTACAATCATCAAAGGGTGACAGGAAGATAGAGGGCACATCATAAAAGATGACAAAATTGGTAATGTGTTGCCAGGAGGAGATTTTGGGCTCTTTTTTATAAAACTGGGAATCTGACCTTCCTTCAAACATTATCTCATGCAAAAATTTCAGGTCTATATTTTTTAATGGAAGTGATTGACTTCTACCAGAGAATATTGGATGGAATGTCAGATTCCCTGTTTTATAAATAGAACCCTTTGAGTTTAGTTATTTACTTAATTTGGAATTCTATGTGGTTTGATAAAAACAAAAAATGTGACAGATCCATTGTTTGCTAATGCCAAGTGAGCCACTAATAGGTAACTTTAGAGTAGAATTCAGTGTAGCTGTTATTGTCTTCAGGGGTTTAAAATCCCTGCACTTTTATATTGGTTATTTTAATGGCTCTGTTTATAATACAGGGAATCTGACATTCATTCGAACATTCACTGATGGGAATCTTTTACTGCCATTAAAAGACATGGACCTGGATGATTACCACATGAGAATGTTTGAGGGAATGCCTGATTCTCTGTTTTATATATCTATGTGTTGGTTGTTGGTAAAAGTCTACATTTACATGAGAAAATAATGATCTTTTTTTGTTTTTGTGCAGAGATCAGTGGGCATTCTTAGTAGAGTTCTCCCACAATGCACTGCAGCAGTGGGCCTTTCTGTGCAGCACGGAATTGTAAAAAAACTCATCAAGATGCTGAAGGTAAAAGTACATTACAAAAGTCACAAGAAATAAAATATTGAAACTTATCATACTTTTAATTGTAAGTAATATTGATGAAATATGTATCAAATCTCAAATGAGATGACTTTAGCCTTGTTAGATATCCATCAGTGGGAAATAGCCTCCTGGGTTTCATAGCGTACAGTGATGCTATACATAGTGTTTTATGTGAATTACTTTAATCAGCTCTGGAAAACAATTCAATGAGATTACATAAATAATGAATTAATTACAAATACCGCTAAGAGTGAATTCTGAATCATGGTGGATGCTTATCTCTGAGATAGAATGTATGTACTGTAAAGAAGGTCCTTTGCAAAATGTTTTTTATGCTATATCTTGTATAATTTTGTATATAATATTATAAGTATATATATTGTTGATTTGTTAACCAGTTATACAGAAAGAGATCGGTGCATACAGCAGACTGCAATATAAAATAGAACTAGCCCTTATATCATCTCGACTTACAAAGTTAATTCACATTCTATAATACAAAACCACACATTTTGCAATTAAAATAAAACAGCCCCCAAAACAGCTCCTGGCACTTTACTCTGCTATGGAATAATTGAACAGTAATAGGACAATGTCAATGACACTCTGTAGTAACATTTATCCCTATCAGTTCTAGCTGTAGATGTAGTACTATAGTTCTAAGAAAATAATGTTTGTCCTGCAGAACCCAATTATAGGAGTATCTGTATTTACATTTTTGTCTTAGTCTTCATTTAAAGCAATACAAATACTTGTTGATTCCTCCAGAAATGCCCACCTAATGTAGCTTTCTGTGGTAGTGTTGTTTGCAACAATTGTGTTCTGCTCTTGAATTCAGGGCAGACTTGCCCCTTTCTTGTAGTCTGTGTCTGCTGCACTACAGCAGGGTGAAAATTTTTGTAAGTGGCCTGGTTATCAACTTTGTCACTGCTGATTGACAGGCCTGTAGTTTATTATTCAGCACCAGGTCAAACTTTGCCCTGCTTTATAGATTGACAGAACTGCTTCTGCTCCTGAAAGCCTCCCACTGTGAACTGCAGTGTCTCGGTGGTTTGAGACACACGGAATGGAGAATTCAACTATTGTTGAAAGAAAAATCTATGTTTATTTTATAAGGTTTGTGCATCACAAGGTAGCTTGATTAGTTTAGAAATAACTTAACTATCCCTTATGTAATACATTTAAACATACAGCAAGACTGCCATAGTGGATCTTTAACTGTTCGTTTTTTCACCTACAATATATTTATGTGACCTGAGGCATCATTTAGGCCTTAGCAACATGAATGTAAAATGGAAATCAGTATGGAAAACGTATACATAAAAGCCTGTAAAAACAAAGTTTCACTGATATATGTTGGATACTTTATCATATACATACCATATACATATTAGATATGGGGATACTTTATCTTAAGTGATGACAAAGTTATTGCTGAATAAACATATTGGAAAAAAGACATTTTTTTCACCATAAGTTGTTTAAAGGTTCATGCAAAACTTGTAACAACCAGACCCAGACTAGCAGTTGGTCCTATATGGATTATACCAGATCAAACTTATTATAGTAGCTGCTTAAAAAAATGCATGTGTTTTTGTTTAATGAACATTGCACACATTGGTATTTTTAGCTGTAAAAAGTTCAGATTTAGCGATAGAAAAGAATAGACTTATAATTCCCCGCCAACACTGACTTATCAGGTAGTAGAACTATTGCAAGAATTTTTCTTGGCTTCCTCACTCATAACCTCATCACTCGCATGGCTCCAAGACTTTTCTAGATCTTCCCTGACTCTCTGGAATGGTTTTTCTCGTCCTATTCGGCTTTCTGCTCATTTAAAATAGCACTCAAAACCCATTTTTTCAAACCTGCCTACCCATATTCTTCTGCTACATATCTCCCCCCTAGTGTGTGTTACTTCCCCCACCTACTAGATTGTAAGCTCTTTGGGACAGGGTCCTCTCCTCCTCCTGTGTATATCTGTAATTTGCAACCCCTGTTCAATGTACAGCGCTGCATAATATGTTGGCGCTATATAAATCCTGTTGATTTTAATAATGATTCCGTGTATTTATAACTCCTGCTTCTTTAATGTGGCGCAGCAGGCTGCAACTGATTTGTACAGGTCTGCAACAGATTTACTACAGACGATAAGAGAGAATGTCATTCAAAAGAGATGCACAGTTAAGAAGTGATCAGAAGCAGAGTATTCTCTGTGGTACAGTGCTACTTTAGAGCAAAAGTGAAGGAATTTATTACTAAAAAAATTAAAAAATTAAATTATAGCCAAAAAGAAAGAAAAAGAAGGAAGAGTTTTTTTTTTGGCAGTCATACAGTGATATTTACCAATAGATTACTCAGAGTTGGACACAATGGCCCTGATTTATTAAAGTTCTCCAAGGCTAGAGAGAATACACTTTCAACAGTGGGGCTGGGTGAACCAGCAAACCTGGAATGGATTTGCTCCAGGATTGAAAACATTTGCTAACAAATAACCTGACTTTTAGGAAATCCGTTCCAGGTTTGCTGGTTACCTAGCTTCACTGATGAAAGTGTATTCTCTCCAGCCTTGGAGAACTTTAATAAATCAGGGCCAATGTATGGTGACTGCTATCTAAACAGAGTTCACCTAATCTATAAATATAGGTGAAAAGTAACAATTCATTGAGGAAATGATTTACAGCATAGAGCAGCACACTTGTGCTGACATGTTTTGTCAATAAGTCTTCATCAGGGGAGAACAGAGACTTATACTGATAAATACAGAAAAAATACCAAAGGAGATTTTTTTTTCAAATTTAAATGTGCAAAATTGGTGTTACATAATAAATATGACAAATCAGCTAAAAACTAATTAATCTCATACGCAGTTTATAATTACATAAAGGACATAGATTAATTAAAACACATATTAAATTATTTGTTGATCAAGATGATCATTTTTCCACTAAGTTTAGGTAGTGATACTGAAATGTGATTGAGTATTTAGTTTTTTTTTATATACAATGTACTTGAATTGTTGATTAGACGACAAGTGCGCTGCTGTATGCTCGAACTATTGTAAACCGTTTCCTCAATTGTTACTTTTGGCCTATACATAGGCCAAAAGTAACAACTCCAATTACGGAGTAATCTATAAGTAGATATCACTGTGCAACTGCCATTCTTTTTTGCCTAATACAACCTTGGGGACTTGGCAATCAGTATTACCGTAGTGGGAAATCTTACTATACAATTTCTTGTTTCACAATGTAACTATAGTAAATCTGTCTCAATGTGCAATGGAATATTTAACTGTTCCCCAGTATGTTTTATATTAGTGTTATTATTGATGGAGAAACATTGTAACAGTTGAGATGTATTTAAATACACATTTCAGCTTTAGATGGTGGCTGCTGAAATCCAGTGTCCATACCCTGTAATTCATGTGTACTTAACTGTGTACTCAACTTTTAATTAATATCCAACTTTTGTAAACTGCTTTATGTTATAAGTTTGAGGAAAGGGGAATAGTAGTCATATCAGGAGAGCAGCCAAGTGCTTCTTCATAGGTGCAGAATGGTGCCTGAGGCTTGACTTCTAGGGACAAGCCATGTGTTACTTTTAGGATCAATAAATGAAAAAAATGAGTGAAAACATATTTATAAAAATGACAAAGGAAATTAATGCAGCCGCCACATCTAAGGACTAGTATTCCACAATATATTATGATTTTGTTCTTGGTTTTGGAGATGCTTTCCCTTGCTGATTGTGTGTCTGCATAGTCATCATCATTTTTAATATGTGTTTCAATCGTATTATCTGTCTAAAGCTACGTACACACTTCCAATAATTATCGTTGGTAAACGAACGACGAACGATCCTGCACGATATCGGCGAACGATCGTATAGCACCGATCCTGTACATGCAGATAACAACACGATCGTTCGCAGATATTGTACACACGATAGATGCGATCGTTTGAACGATACAGGAAGTGACGTGCACCACAGGAAGTGAACGAACGTTCGTTCATCACGCATGCTCAGACCATGGACGATCAATGAACGACCGTACACACGATAGATGGTAAACGATCGTCGTCCAATCCGATCCGCCGGTCCGGTCGTTCATTTCCAGCGACTATTCTCGTTCGCCGGCGTCGTTGGTTACTTTTTTTACGAACAATTTTTGACCAATCGATCGTTCGTCGTTCGTTCGTCGTTCATTTCCAACGATAAAAATTGGAAGTGTGTACGCAGCTTTAGCCATTGACTGCGTCTTTGGTTTAACATTTTGCTGTGTAATAATGTTCTTTCTGTTACACACAGGCAGGTGGACAGAAGACATCAATGTATGCTGTCAAAGTGCTTGCTGTGTGTGCCAAAGAAGACACCCAGGCATGTAAAGATGTCATCAAGTGTGACAAAAGTAAGTTGTATTTATGGGTATTGTTACCTTGGAGAACTCATAAACTAAAACTTGTTAGATTTCTTTTGTAACATGTTTATTCAGTTATCAAAGAATGCAAGAAAATATGTGATACATGAGAATACCAGCTCTTAGTACAGTACACATCTACATCTGACATACAGGTAGGTGAAAGGATGACTGACATTCTTAAATAAATATCAGTCAGTACATTAAAGACCTTTATTGTAAACAATGAGAGTACTCTTAAGTGGTGTCCAACCCCAAGGGAAGGGTTAGGGCTTACCTTGTATTGTTTTATTAATATTATTACTATTAATAATATTGTTATTATCATTATTAATATTAATAATAATAATAATAATAATAATAATAATATTAAGATTTATAAAGCGTCTGTCGCAGTCCTGTACAATAAATATGGGTTGCAAATGACAGACGAATACAGACAGTGACACAGGAGAAGAATACCCTGCCCCGAGGAGCTTACAATCTAGGAGGTGGGGGAAGTCTCACACAATAGGAGGGGAGATATGAAGTGATGGGAAGTAGTGAGGGTTTAAGAGATGGGAGCAGACGGGTAGGCAAGATTGAAGAAATGGGTTTTGAATGCTCTTTTAAATGAGCAGAAGGTAGGAGCAAGCCGAATAGGACAAGGAAGACCATTCCAGAGGGTCGAGTGGTTGAGGAGGTTATGAGTGAGGAAGTCATTAGTAGGTCATTGGAGGAGCGGAGAGAGCAGCTGGGGGAGTATTTTTCTACCAAGCCTGAAAGGTACGTTGGACAAGATTTGTGGAGGGATTTAAAGGCAAAACACATGAGCTTGAATATGATTCCCAGATGGCATGGAAGCCAATAAGGAGAACTAGAAAGAGATTTATTGGTGTAATCATAGTTTTATAAATTGAGATATAACAACCAACAACAAGCTACACAGTTAGGCATAATGTACACATCAGATCCACTGGCAAACTTGTGCTTTACCATCCAGTTTTGGCTAAAAATTGAGACCTATTTCATACTACAATCACACTGACATCCAGAAATATTTAAAAAGTACCCTTGCACTGTATTGGCCCATATTGGCCTTTAGTAATCTTCCAGAACACACCCATCTTATATCAATGAATTATCATTCACTGCTCTTTTGCAGAGCTATGAGCATTTTTGCGATCTGATGCAACCAGCTCTGTTGAATAGTTTGTCCCCTGCTGGGCTCTTTGGTTCCTCTCATCAGCCCTTACATCACCATTTGGTTCTGTAGTGACATAGTAGGTGGTAGGAGAAACCAGTAAAAGGACATACTGTCTAACACATCTGGGAGTGTCAGAGGGTGCATGCCAGACAGAGATGTATTTAACTAATATGTATATGGTGCTACTGCTTGGAGTGGCAGCCTATTATGAATAACCTGTATTGCATATCGTGCAGACATATTACGTAGCACTTTACAAAGTCCATAGTCATGTCACTAGCTGTCCCTCAAAGGGGCTCACAATCTAAAGTCCCTATCATAGTCATACTGTATGTCTTTAATACAGCCTAAAGCCATTTGTGGGGAAGCAAAGTACCCTAACTGCATGTTTTTGGAATGTGGGAGGAAACCGGAGTACTCTGGGAAAACCCACATTAACATGAGAACCTGCAACTTGGGACCTAGTGCTGCAAATGTCAGAGTGCTATCATCTGAGCCACAATGCTGCCCTAATGACAGAGTTGCTTTAAATATATGTTATGGTTGCCACATCAGATCCAGGCAACACAGTTGCCAAGGTGCCAAGTGCATTATACACTGGTTTGTTTAGGGTTAAAAGTGGGGACAATGAAACGATCTAAATGTGGATATAGTCATTATTTTCCATTCAACTTTACTACACAGCATTTAATGTTCATTAGCAAAGTAAGATTTCAAATAAATCAAGTAATTGCAGAATTTCTAATTAATTATTGAACAGATCAGTTTGACTTTCTGACCCTGCTAATCTCCATCATTTTGTGTCAGATAACAATGGGATTGCATATTAAACAACATGACTTATCTTCAGTTTTTATTTTTTACATTTAACCTTGTGCAGGATGTTAGTAAAAAGACTGCAATGAGCAGTACTGGGATATTTGAAACAGACTGTGAAAAATAGAATTTGGAAGACATGATCCACAAAGGAGTTTCATAATTATAGCGTGTGTTGTTGTAGTTACTGGCATGATCCCATCATATGGATACGCAGCCTATGTCTCTCCAACTGGTTTTAAATTATGTTTGCCCACATGCTTTGCTAACCCACTCAGCTGTCATAGCATCTTCCCAGCATGTTTTGTCTGACAGTGCTGAATAGATACTGGGGGAGAACAGCTTGCTTGTCCATTCGCTACGGTACGAGCGATCACAGCTATTGCACTAGTTATCTTCTTGAAGGAGTGAAATAAAAAACTTTTTTTGTAAAAACATCAAAGCTTCAAATATTTTCTTCACTTTATTATTTACTATAGAGGCATAAGTAATACTTCCCTTAAAGAAATCTAATATTGGGCAACTAATTTCAAAACAACAGCAATAACTAAGTTATTAACTAACTTTAGGTATGTGTAGAGAGATTTTTTTTTTTTTTTAATAAATTTGGATATAGTGGCTGGCGCATATGCCCATCATTGTCGCCAAGACAGAAAATTATTGGAAAGCCAAAAATTTAGAGACACAAGACAAGACAGGGGAGATAACCAGCCAACAGTGGACAATGTGTCAGTGATTCGTATTATACTCCCTTTGCAGAAATTTCCTATTTTTCCTTGGGGTCTGTTCCCACTCTGACTCAATTTTTAAAATGCAGCTGTTGCCATTTCTGCTGCATTTTGCATTAGAGCAGCCATACTGCCCCCCAATCCTGCTACCTCAACTTATATTCAAAAATGCCATGAGATACTTCTGTAGCAGAAACCTTTTAAATGGAACCTTGTAGCTGCTAACTTTATTATTACATTTCTAGACATTTGATCACAAGAACTTTGCTGCAGGGGGGAAAACAGTTGAGATTCTCCATGGGATTATTAGGATCTGCATGAAGTCTAATAATGATAAATAAAATTTGTATTTTCAGAACATAACTAAGTTTTATTTCATATTAATATATTATTAGAAGGTTATTTCGTACATAAATATTAGCATTCTCAAACTGTGTGTTTTAGTATTTGTGTATATTTGTGTATATACTCATCATAATGGGTGTTAGATGACAAGGTATAAACCAAGAAACAAATCTCCTGTGATAGAATGGAAACTTTTTATAATCTATTGCTGCATAGGCTTTATTAAAAAAGTACTAAAGGTGTCATTTTCCGCAGTGTTGTATACAGTATAAATAAATGTATTTATTTTTGCACATATCAGTAAGATGACATTTTGATATATATAAAAATATAACTATGTCTTGAGCCAACAGATTGTGAATGAGACCCAACCATACACAAATGGGTACATAATGCAAAAGTTCTCATTTTTTACAACAAATAATATTATTAATATTATTATTATTATATGTGGTATTATTACATGTACTGTCTTAGGCTGTGTACACACGTAACACTTTTGTCGTTTTAAAGGATCCTTCATGATCCTTTCCAACGACAAAAGACCGAAAGGTGCATGAACGAGTGCTGTACATACAACACCGTTCTGCTCTATGGAGAGGCATATTTTAGACAGGGCTTTCATTTCTTTTTCCGTGGCTGAACAGACTGGTGGAGGACCAAGAATACTTCTGTAATAAAGTGAACCCACATATTCACTTTTAAAGTTGGCTATAGACTTTAATAGATTTCATCTTGATGTTATCTTAGAGGTGGATTCTAAGTTATTTTTCGTGTCTCTGGCTTACACCTCTTTTTTTTTAAATTGTACACATGCTTTATATATATATATATATATATATATATATATATATATATATATATATATGTGTGTGTATGTGTGTGTGTTTTGACTTGTTATTCAACAAAAGTAAATAAATTGATTTCTTTTTTTTTTAAGAATTTAGCACTTTGGTAAACCTATTACAATCTGAAGATGAGATCATTGTTGGGAATACAGCTCTTTGCTTGGGATGTTGTTTTTCTGTACCAGGAGCAGCTTCATCCCTCCTCCAGACGAATATCTTTAAGCTACTGCTGACCCATGCTGGTGGTGATGCCAAGAGGTCCTCTGTGCAGCAAAATGCAGCCATAGCACTGGGGAAGCTGTGCTCTGCGGAGCCAAGGTAACAGATGCTTGTATTATCTAGCAGAAAAGAAAATGAATAATTCCACAGCTGGTTTAATAGTTCCTAAAGCACAGAACACAGCGTTTTTTTTAGTTTAGTTGAATTACAATGACAGGTTGTTTCAGGTTAGTTTATTCGAATAAAAAGAACTGTAAAACGCTTACTTTTGATCTTCAGGTAAAATGTAAAACTTTGTAAAAATGTAAGTAAAACAATGCAACAGTGAGGTGCAAAGTGTTCTGTACACACTATACACTAATTACTTTACAGCACTGATTTTTGACACTGGAGTATCAGCTTCTCTTTATTTGAACACTTGAAATAAATGGTTTCATGTTTGGCCCTGGCTAGTGATGAAAAGCAAAGCTGCTACAATTCAGTTTAAGTGAAGTTTGTCAAATTGTTCAGATGTTTGTCAAGCCCAAAGTCTAGAAGTCTGAATCTGGATACAAAATTTTGACAGTGTTCAAGGTTAATAACAATAGGCAAGCTATTGTTGAACAGGGTATGTGGAGTTGGGCACTGTCATGCAGGGACATGCAAAAAAAAAAAGCCTTGCAGTGGGGGCTCATACAGATTTAAGAGCAATCATGTATTTGATTTAAAGAATAAATGCACTTTTATTTATCCCCCCCCCCCCACACTCCAAACTGACCAAACCTAACTCTCCCTCCACAGTTACTTACTTACTGCTTTTCAAAGAGCCACACTCCTGCATTTGTTTCCGCTGGTGCGGGTTTTCTCTCCATGCAGCCCCATAGACTATTATGGGCTGTTTCTCAAGTTAAATGTTGAACATTATGTGGTCTGATGTGGTACAACAAGGAACACTGTACTTCTGCTGCCCTTCATTTTCTAGTCATCTAGGCTGCATGTCTGGATAAGGATATGCCTGCTTGTGTTTAATGAACTCTTCTGTTTTGTAAACCAAACTAATGTAGCAAACAGGAGGGTTTATCAGGGTATTATTACACTGTAATTTCATTCCTTATATATTTGCTTTAATATTTAGGGATGTCAAAGTATTAAACATGATCTGGGTAGTGGTTATTGTATAACAATTCCACATACAAAGGGTCCAAAATGCAGATATGGGTCATATGGGTAAATACCAGATAACTGATGTGCCAATGGGTTGTCACACCTACTGCTTCCTTTCTAGAGCTTTACCAAATTAAATCCCCACCCGCCGGCCAATCAGGAAATAGCCTATAAATTGCCCTTAGCGGCTTAGCTGGCTCTCATACAGCACTCAGCATTCGTGCAATTTGTCTCCACTAGTGCCGATTCCCCTAGTTCAGCTCCTTTGCTACTCATTGTCTCCCAGTCTTTTGTTTTCCTGCCTGTTCCCTTATGCTGTTCAAATGTTCCCATGTCTTAAGTGAACCCTCGTCTCCAATGCCTCTTTTGTCTCATGTGTTCCTCTGTGTCTCTGGTGACTCTTGTGTCACCTGTGGCTCCTGTCGCTTCCTGTGTCTCCTGTGTTCCCGTGTTTGCCGTGACCCTGCGTCACCAGTGTCTTTTTTTTGGTTATCTGGTTCCTGACCCCTGGCTTGGTTCCTGACCTCTCTTGCTTGATGCTTGCCTCAACTCCGGCCTTCCTTGACTAATCTCCTGCCTAGTGATTCTGTATCACACTTTGTTCTGCCAACCTTGGTGTGCCTAAGGGCAGCAGCCTTCAGCTCAACATTCTCACCACTAAAGACACTAGAGAAGAGAAGCCTGGTGCTTAGATTTTGCACCTTAGCCTTTCTTGGGGCTCACACCACTATTGTGCAAGCAATATTCCCCCCTAGAGGCTCTGTCCCTCCATGCATGGCATAACTTTTAAGTGATTGGACTGGGATAGCGTCCTGGTTAGGATTCAAACCAAGGATCCAGCCCTGCAGAGGACAGAGTGGTAGCCACTGAGTCATACATGTCATTGGACAGATATCTAAATGATGATACCATATGTTTGTACAATCAAGTCTGCTACAGCTGGATAGATGGTTTCCAGGTCAAACTCAATGGGCCTGACTAAATAAAACTCTTTAAGACTGGGGAGGATGCACTTTCATCAGTGAAGCTGAGTGATGCAGCAAATCTGGAATGAATTTCTTAAAAGTCATTTGCTATTTGTGAGCAAATGTTTTCAATTCTGAACCAGATCCTTTCCAAGTTTGCTGGATCACCCAGCTTCACTGATGAAAGTGCATCCTCTCCAGCCTTGGAGAGCTTTAAAAAATCAGGCCCATTCTTCACAGTCCTAAAGCAAGAAATAAAACGCTTGTGATTGTACAACAGCGTTTGGATCCTTCTTTGTCACTGAATACCTGTGGTTTTGCTTAAAATCAACAAATGCATATAAAGTACAGTTGAGGCAATAGCTTTAAACACACAAAATGTCTGATAGTTCACCTCTACATGTGCTCAGTTGACTATCAGTATTTTAATACTTTATTTTAAGACTCAAATATGTACCTTTAACAAACCACACAGCAACAATTTTCAAGGGCAAATGATGTAATTCTGAAATTGCACATTTTGTGTCTTTTACTATAAATTTTTTGTATAGATTTTTTTATATGGGACCAGTCTAGTATGCTTCAAGCTAAAATATGGCTAATATGAATCAGAAAAAGCATTTTAGTAATAGTTTTCTTATTTTTTTTAGGTTCATGATACAACTTCGCGAACTTCATGGAATTGAAATTCTCAACTCTTGTATGAAATACATAAAATGATTAAACTTCTGTACCAGATACCTAGAAAGTATTAGTAGACAGGCTCTTTTACCTTAAAACCTTATATCGTAAAATTGAAAACTTGGCTGAGTTGTTAATGTCTCTCTTGTAGTAGATATCAGTTTTCAGTATTTATTATTTAATTTTCCAGGGTTTGCAGAATTTTTTTTTCAGTAGATGTTATCTACAATATTTACTATGCTAATATGATAAAATATGTTAAAGCCTGTACAAAAATATGTACAAATAAAGTATATTTTTGCAAGTTTTTTTTTGTTGCGTGTTGCATTGTGTTGCATCTTTAGTGAATACAACTGTTATGGGGCCAATGGGGTCAGTGGTATAAAGCAGTGATCGCCAACCTTTTCGGTCCCGTGGACCACTAAAATTACCGACTCCTGACGGCGCATGAGCGGAGATTCGGTTGTCACTCAAAGGGGAGAAACCTCCCTCATAGTGACATCATGATGTCATAACCCCGCCCACTCTCCGATCGAAGATCTGAGCCTGCGATGGAAGAGTGGGCTGGTTGTGTCCAGGGACACAAATGGCCCACTACCCTGACCCTGGGATTTGTACAGGGACGTGGTCTGCGGCTCTGACCCGTATGCCCTGCCAGCGGGGTACTTCTGACCCTGCTCGAGGGTGCACCGGCCAGAGCCGCGGACCACCCGTTGGCGACCGCTGGTATAAAGGATGCCCACTATTGTCTTTAAATACGAGTGGTGTGCTTCTAGTTTTGTAGTATAATCTAGAGAACAAGGCAGGTGTTTTCTGATTTTTTTTTTTTTGTTTTACATAGCCAGTAACATTAGACTTCCAATAATATTTAAACAAAATATATAGCCAAAATATTTTTTACAGTTCCTGATGGCAAAGTTGTTTGGATGTTTAAATTTAACATATTGAAGTGAAACTGCACTCAGTGGAGGGTGACTTTTGCCATAATTGGCACATATGCACAACATACTTGATGATTATGGCAGTCTTACCTGTTTACACTTGCAAATGTTTCACATTTTTTTTGTATGACAATTTTGTTTGCACAGCAGCAATAAGAGACCAACATTATAATTACCAAACTAAATCTGTACACGTTTTTATTACTCAACTAGGTCCAAACAATCAGGCATTTACCGTCTTGCTTTCATTTTGGCACTGTGATGAACCAACTTTCACTGTGATAAAATGTATTAAAACAAAGAAACATTAATATAAAACAACTATAAAACAGCAAAGGAAGGATAATAACCACACCAGAATACAGCATACTGACAATAAAAACACATTGTGCCTGATTTGTTAAAGCTCTCCAAAGCCGGAGAGGATACACTTTCCACAGGTAGGCTTGATTTCCTAAAAGGCAGTTGCTACTGTATTTGTTAGTAAATGTTTTAATCCTGACTAGATCCATTCCAGGTTTGCTGGATAATTTAACTTCACTGACAAAAGTGAATCCTCTCCAGCCTTGACGAGCTTTTATAAATCAGGCCCATTGTGCTTGATTTATTTAAGCTCTCCAAAGCAGGAAAGTATACACTTTTATCAGTGAAGCTGGGTGATTCAGCAAAACTGGAATGGATTTCTTAAAAGTCACTTGCTTTTTGCCAGCAAATGTTTTCAATCCTGGGCCAGATTCATTTCAGGTTTGCTGAATCACTCAGCTTCACTAATAAAAGTATATCCTCTCCAGCCTTGGATAGCTTTAATAAATCAGACACACTAAATTGGGCAGTGGGATTTTCTACTCCTACACCTTCATCTGAAATGTGTCTTCTTTCTCATACGAAGAACCTGTATGCCTATTGATATTGCTTCCTTTCTCTGATCATTCACTCACTGCCATAGCTCCATTTCCCAACAACCCCCCTCCTCACCAGTCTGCTCCAGTCAATTTACTCTTCTCCTTTGCAGTGCTCTTCTCAGGATGACCAATAATATTTTACTAGGATAGTCAATCAAGTGGTCCTGATTTACCACAACCCAAATACCCTCCAATCTACCCTAACATATCACTATCATCATAAAAGGAAATATTTTGTACAGGAGAAGCAGCTAGCACAATATTCCATTCTCTTTTTTTCAGTTTCTTACAGAATCATTTGCTACCCTGGAATGTGATACATCTAGGCTGTATTTTGTGAACGGGATACAAATAAGTCATAGGTTACCTTTATTATGTATGCCAGGGCATCAAAATAAAAAATTCTACCTGGGAATATGCCTAGAAAGAAAAACACTCAGGGGGAATAAGTAAAACAACAGTACATTAAAAGTTCTGCAGGACTTATAGAATTCCGTAAATTAGTCCTCTGAATTTAGAACATCGGTTTAATCATTCCAACAGCAAGACAAGCTGTGCAACAGGGAATGCAGGGCGGTGGCAATTTACCATCTGTAAGGCCAGCAGTACATTTTTTATAAAGTACGAAAATAAAAATGTGGACAGCCGCCCTCTCTTGTGGTTTATATGAATTTTTTTTCCCTGTAAAGTACATGGTGTAAGCAATGTTCTATACTACGGAGTTATTTCTACAGACTTCAAAAAATAATAGACTATGTGATAAAAAAAAATGTCTGTGGTCTTTTACCTTAGGCAGACTCATTCTTTGTTTTCTACCCATACCATGGTATTGAGGAACTTTTAGTATATGTGTATTAATAGAACGTAAACCATCAAAGTGGTGTTATTCTGGAATATCAAATATAATATGCCAAACAGTTAAATAAATAAAATAAAAATATTTGACTATGATCTAAAGATTTTATTGAAACCTGTGTTCCCCACTAATGATTAGGATAGAGCAGTTCGGGATCATAGGATTTCTACATCAGCTATGATTGGTCATATACAATCTAAAGTCTTCCTTCGCAAAAAAACTATTTCAACTTGCAAACAGCCACTGCAACCTTTAGATATCAGTATGCCACTGTTAAGGACTGCTGTTGTCTGATACAATTAATGTATTGAACATAAATTAATTGAGAAATTATAAAAGCTGATATACTCCTTATATAAGACCTTGTGCCTGATGTATTAAAGCTCTCCAAGGCTGGAGAGGATATACTTTCATCCAGTGAAGCTGGGTGATCCAGCAAAACCGGAATGGATCTGGTCCAGGATTCAAAACATTTGCTAGTAAATAGCAAATTACTTTGATAAAATCTATTCCAGATTTGCTGGAGAACCCAGATTCACTGATGAAAGTGTATCCTCTTCAGCCTTGTAGCTTTAAAAAATCAGGCCCCTTATATCAGACATAGGGTATATAATAAAAGCTTGGTAATTATTATATCTAAATGGTATCAGTTTTTTATTACACCCAGTAAATAATTTCAGTATTATAAATCAGTCCAGTTGCTTATGAGCTTTTTATATTTTCAATAATAAAGTGTGTACAACACAACATATCATGTTTGGTTATTTTGTGTACCTCCCAATAAAATCTAATTTTCTCTAGTGTATTTATTTCTACCATTTAGTTCATTTTCTTTAGGGTAATCCAATGTTTTGATAATGTTCCCTCTCAAATGGATCTATCTGTTAAAAAACATGATTTAATGAATATGTCATTGGTTGACAATAACAAATGGAAAACATTGCTTTTTTTTAAGCATCCCTGCAGTACAGCCTAAACACAATATGCAGTGCTCTCCTTGTGTAAAGTTACAGAGATCGTACTTTGACAAATGTTTCGAATAGTTGTGGAACAATAGTTGTGGCATTTTCTTTTGACTAAAAGCTGCTAAGAATCCAATGCTAATTCCTAATATAGAAAAAATGTCCAGCTTATTAGTCTCAAACCACTTTGAATATTATTCCTTATTATATTTCAGTAAAAAATTGACTGTAGGATGGCTCACATTTTATGAGATAACACTCGTGTTTTTTTGTCTTGCTTTTTTTTTGTGTTATTTTCCACACTGGCTTCTTATCAGATAATTCTCTTCTTTGAGGGCTTCTGTATTGTTGCCATGCAACCTTTGTTCTCGTGGAATTATTATAATAGATCTTTGCATTCCTTCCTTTATCATAATCATGTTTCAGTAGTTTTGAGCACTGTAACATAATACATCAGTATATTACCATTCGGGGCACGACACACAACCAACAATACACAGCTATTACACCTAGGATTCAAGATTCAAGAACTTCCGCTTAAAGAGATCTGTGTGCAGGGATTTTCGCATTCAATCAAATGTGCATTTTGGATAATTCAAACCAGTGAGCATGTAATATATATGGAAAATGCTCAGCTGAGAAAATGCGATTGTACAAAAAGGAAGGAAAAGTTTGCATTTTTCTGTCCAAAAAGTGAACTGAACTTCTGTGTTATAATTGGAAAAGTTTTTATGTGAGAATATATAAAAAGGTATAGAATTGTTAAAGATATAGAGCAGTGTTTCTCAACCTTTTTAACATGGAGGAATCCTTCAAATAAGTTTCAGGTCTTCAGAAAACTCCTGCTATAATAACTATATACACAACTGACAGTACATAAGTGTGGTGGTCAGTGGGAGGAATGCATCTTACATTTGATGGTTAGTGGGAAGAATGTCACCCTTACAGATACAGATTTACTTAAGTTGTTCACTTGTAATATGAACAAACTAATGTGCTTTATATGATGTTGAATACAACTTACCTTTGTTTGGCAAAAAAAACCCCAATCTTTTCTTCATCTTTATTTTCAAGTATTCCTGCTAGTGGGGTTGGCTAACTATGACGTGTCACAATATTAGAGGATAAGTAGACCCCTTTTTACCTTTCTACTACTCCTTTACAGATGGCCAAAAAGATCATTGGCGTCAGTAAACTGACGTGAGAGACACAAATTGATTGAGGAACCCATAGCAACCTCTGAAGAAACACTGGTTGATAAACACTGATGTAGAGAATTTCCTGATAGGTTTGTCTTAAGCAATTGAACTGATGGCACAGATGATGTAATTTCTGTCTAAAGAAAATCTAGAGGTGCATATGCATTTGTGTTGGTGTATGGGGGCTGTCCCCACACTACAACTACCTCTGCAATGGGGCTATTCCCACACCACAAATACCCTAGCAGTGGGGCTTATCCCTACCATACAACTACCCTTGCAATGGGGCTATTCCTACACTACAACTATCATAGCAATAGAGATATCCCCACATTACAACTACCCTAGCAGTGGGGCTATTCCCGCAATTCAACTACCTTAGCAATGGGGTTTATCCCTACACTACAACTACCCTTGCAATAGGGCTATCCCCACACTACATCCACCCTTGCAGTGGGGCTATTCCCACAATTCAACTACCCTAGCAATGGGGTTTTTGTCCCTACACTACAACTACCCTTGCAATGGGGGCTATCCAACACCACGCCTACCCTTGCAATGGGGCTATCCCTTCCTTACAACCATTCCTGTGATGTGGGTTATTTCTACACTGCATGGGTTAACTTCTTGCACATCTATTGAGTAGTAAAATGAGGAGGATATATAGAAGCATTGATGGGCCATAATAACTAAAAAGAAATTCAGGTATTATATAGGGATGAGGTTTATGTTTGAAGCAACTTGAGTTTAATACAATCCTTAGGTGTTTGCCATTCACTAAGTACTTAACTTTAAAGTGGTTGCCAAGGTAACAACTGTCTCCCAGCTGGTTATTTACTTTGCCGACCACTTTCTGAAGGGTGGAAACCCTGCTGCATCGCTGCACATACTAATTCCTATTGTGAACGTAGTTATAGTTTTATATAGTCATAGTTTTACATAACTTCAATAAGAATTACTCAGCCTAGCTGATTTATGTGCAATTCTTCTTCTTGCTCTCTGAACATCCTTACTCATACTTTCAGTAAATGCTGTTTCTTCCTCACAAAATATTTAATTTAGTCTGTTTTAACATAATCCCCCAGATTCAATAAAAATGAACAAAGCGATAATAAGAACTTAAATGGCCACTGCTTTGTGAATGCCAGCAACTCAGTACAAGGCAAAACTTTCAAAGTTTTAGAACCCCCTCCTGCTTGATGAATGTTCTTTAACCTTGTTGGCGGTTCATTTCTGTCTGGATTTATATGTATAAAAGTGGTAAATTGTTTTCATGAAAATTTATTTTACATTGTAGGCTTGTAATTCTTAGGCATAACTCACCGAAATATGTCCAATATTTAATAAATGTAATAATAAACTTGGAGAAGGTGCATAAATGAATCAAAAATACTGAAACCTGTAACATATAATATAATATAATGATTACTTTGTATTGGATTAAATATAGTTATTTTGTATTGAATCCAATACAAAATAATTTGAAATACCCACTACGCTCCCTCGCAAGCACGGGCGCACGCACCAACGTCACCGGGAACTCCTGGTGAACGTCAGCGCACCCACCGGGCACTGATCGGAGGAAGAGGACATGGCCAGAGGATGGGATCAGATGGCCAGGACACAAGAGGACGCCGACGGGACCATGTAAGTGTTTATTTTTTATGTTTTTAGCTACATTATATTTATGTTTTTAGCTTGGGGTTACCGCTTTCAGCATGTTTTTTTTACCCCAAGACACACTCGGGATTACCACTCAGGGGTTTAATTCCTTTTAAATATTTACTTAAGACAGATCCCAAGTCTTTCTTGTTGGCTTTGTTCTTACACGATTCATACGCCATGCAGGTGTGTGCCATAATCAATAAGTATGCTATGCATAATACGGCAGAAGTCCACCAACACCAACAGGACTGATCCTGGAAAGGTAAAAAATCTTATATAAGTTGCAATCTGTAACTATAGTGCTCAGTTCAGCGTTTTTGACATTCACCGGAGTGAACAGGCAGGTAAGAATACTTTATAGAACACTTGTCCCCTGCAATAATGCTCTGTCTGATCCACAATGTTTAAAAATGGAACTGTAGTTTCACTTAAAGGTGTATGCACACCAGGCTGGCAATGTGATTCTTAATAAAAGTCACAAAAGTTCCAGTTCACTGCCTGTTCTTTCTCATTATTAGTTGATATTTAGCCATTTGCTATCCCAGATCAGTTTTTATAATCAATAAGCATTTTTGTATTTGGTGTAAAAAAGAGATATGGTAACTTTTATATTGCTCCTTTTATTAAGAGCTGTACAGCAGATACAATTGGCTATTCACCATTCGAGGATTTGCTGGGATTTATCCAGAAATATTTTGACTGGCAGCAGAGACATGCTGTTCATCCCTTTTCCTAAATGTAATTTCTGCTTAACTCTCTGTGGGTACACACAGATGCCTTCTTGTATTGTTCACCACAGTTCAGTCTCCATATTGTGCTTGCAAAAAGCTGTACATATCTTGTTCCAAACGCGATAAATGACTCCACTACTCATGCGGATAGGAGTTGTAAATTGAAAACAGGGCCGATGTAAAAAACCGAGGAGACTACAACTGGAATGCGTGATACAATATTCCTTACACTTGAATCAATGCATATTGGAAGCGGCATCTACATTTATATCTGAAGTCAATTTGCAGATTTATATCCAAGGATCTGAATGCAGTTTGTGTAAACAACAACGTGCTGGAGTTTTCTGATGAATGATATATTCATCCATTTTTTATTCATCCAGTGTACTATTCAATGATACTTGCAGTAATATAACTGCAGCCCAAGGTGGTCCTTATGATTTGAATTACCAATGTTTGATAAATCACACTGGGATACCCTGTACTTGACTATTATTTGCTAATATTTGACTACTATTTCCATTGTGGATGCCGCCATCTTCTTTTATCTCCTTTTCCTGGTTTTCCTGCAGCCAACCTGATTGGACGGGTCAGAATGGTGTGACTTTATTTAGTTCTGGCAGCAGCAGGGAATGCTGAGATACCTTGCATATCCTGACATGGCAAGTAGATTTTATTGCAGAAGGGACATCGCTGCTTGAAGTGGACCTATCACCACAATTCTTACGTTATATAGAAAGGTAGATAAATTATCTATATATTGTAAAAATTATTTTTTTTTTCATTAAATGCCTTGATGGGAGACTGAATGAGAACTCAGAGCCTCCTGGGATACATACGTTACGAATCCCAGAAAGCTTCCGACTGCTTCTTCTGAGCATGCTCAAAGACAGATCATACGCAGAAGGAGCTTTTCAGCCATTGAAAATAAAAGGTGCCAATCTCATGCATGTGAGTAGCAGCATGCAATGGTATATCTGTGCAGATTGGGTGACATAGCCAGGAGACAGTAGAAGAAGGAAAAAGATGGTGGTGCCTAGCACTTCATCCGCACCGCGACAGAGCAAGAAACCAGGACAACGCAGGACCGTATAGAAGATAGCTCCACAGGAATTGAGGGATCAACAGAGGTAAAGGTAAGTGGCTTTTTCGTGTTTTCACTTTAGTCCACTTTAAGGCTACTATAGAGTATTTATACTCTTTCTACAATTATTATTGATCTGAGCATTAGGTTAACCTTTGATTGTCCCAAGGATAAATAGACCAAGGTTTATTTCCCCACCTTCTCTGTTCTTCTCTTAAGTAATGATCATCGTCACTTCAATTGGGATATAGCTTTGTGACGCAGGTTTATTAAAATGCCTGTCTAGGTTTTGAGACATTTTTTTCACTAGACAGATACTGAACTGTATTTCAAACAATTCACAAACTGCAGCACATAAAGTAAAACCTAAGAATAAAGTGCTGATGCTGAAATACATGATTGGTCATGATTTCCTACCAGTAGATGGCACAGATGTTACACAGAGCCCCCATAGCTGTGCAGATTGCTGGGCTCCTCAATTATTGTGATGGTTAATAATTTGTATCACCATTTCATGCAATATGCTATTAGACGCGCTTTCCAATAATAATTAATTTGTCATAGGTTGCATGCTTCAAACTTCTTGTAAGGGTTGCGTGTTATGAATGACATATGTCCTCTGCTCCTGATATATAAACTCGATGAACTTGCTTTTTCTTTAACACTCAGACCTGCTATTAGAATTCTTTACCTTTAACACAGAGACCCGCTATTAGAATGACACACACATTTCACTTTCCTTGGTACACATACGTCATTGACACATCCCTCTTAACACCTCTTAAATTGTGCACAATAAATAACCTTCATGTTTTTTTTTTGTTTTTTATTGTGACTCTGTTCGATATTTTTAACGAAGTCCTATTTTAGATCTAGTTACTTTAATTTTAATATTTCTTATTTTTGTTATTTAAATTAGGCATGGTAATGGAAACCATTTATTATAAATTAATGAGAGTGCCTGTGAGTTAGGAGATAACACAAGTTCTTTAGAGTGTACATTTACTGCCAGATGTCTTTTTCATCTTTGCTAAATTATGATAATGTTATCTTGCTGAGTCTTAAAAAATGGCATTGCATGCTTGTAATATAAATGATCTGGAGTGCCAACACACAAAGAAAGGTGTGTAGGACCCTAAGACTCAACAAAAAGTTTCAGACATTTGTTGCATGGTTAGCCGCTTTTAGCCACAGTTAGCAGTTTTTAGAGTTAACTGCAATATTTGACGTATGCTGTGTTGTACATCTGAGTGCAAATGTGATTTACTGTATTGTGTTGCAAGGTATTATGGGCCATTTCCAGCCCTCTAGAAATAACCACAATGCAACAATGGTATGCAACAGTTCACCACAGTTGTGATGTATCCCTATTCAAGTCAATGGAAGCTGCTGGCAGCTCAAAGCGGCCAGAGGCAACATGTTGTGTCCAGGAACTTAGCAAATGTAACCGATTGCAGGCACATACACAATATGGTTCCAAATCAATGTCATATATGTATGAATAGGTTCAGGAATCTCAAGAATGACCAACAGCTATAAGGTTGTTTTCCAAGTTAAGTTACATATATTGCGGCCCTGGGATAGTAGTATACAAAGGTAGTAGTATACAGCTAGCTCTTTCTAACTAACATCATACATGTATCTAATATAGGTTGATGGATTTCCCTGAATGCACCAAGCTTCCTCTCCTTTACAAAGGGATTCCCCAATCATAATCCAAAGTCGATCCATAGTCCAGCAAATGTTAATTAAGTGGTGTTGGTAGAGAACAATTCATTAGTATAGTTTGATAACAGTTCTCGTTCCTTTAAAACTGGTTCCTAAATGGTATAGTATAGGAGAAGACTTGACATTGCTCGTGTGGAATGTCTCAAGGATACTTATCTCTTTGGGACTGTACCTTCTTTGTTGTCCAGAGCCGGAAAACAAGATATGCACCATAAACACTCTTAACTTTAGAAAAGTTAACCCAGGGACTACCTGTACCTGTATATAAAATACAATGTACACAAAATATAGTAAATTATGCATTTTTTTGTCAATGAACTATTAAGATAAAAAATGTCTGCTTTGTCAAATGAATGTTAACTAGAATTAACCAGTTTTAATAAATGAGTGAATCTTTGAATTATGTACACACAAACATCCTGTTTTTCCAAACTTCCTTTGCTTGACATTATTCACTCAGCTACATTATTATGTATTGTGCAAGGAATATCTTACACTTTTCTTGTACATCAATTCACAAGGCTTTCTGAAGGACATTTATTAAGCATATTAGCAGTATGGGCAGAAATGAGCAGCACATTTCTGCAGCAGAAAGTAAAATATTTTAATCTATACAGAACTTCAGTGCCTTTTATTTCACCACATGCTTGTTACCATTCTGCTCACGACTCCCCCTCCTTGGCCACTATGCACCCCCCTGTGCTGTTACTCACAAGAATGTTTCGGTACGTGTGCACATGAACATGTACAAGACTTTATGTAAATAGGCTGTCATATGTACATGCGCGAAAGAGTATGCGCATGGCCATGCACTTGAACACGTGTACACATGCACCAAATGTGTGCTTATTTGATGGGCAGGGTACTGAATTAGGAGGGCTTTTTGAGTTTCCTCAGTTTCAGCAGATGTTACTAAATCTCAACAGATACTAAATCTCAACAGTTACTAAATTTCGGCAGATGTTACTACTTACTGTCTGATTTCCTGGATTCTGACCTTACCTAACCTTGAATCTGCTTCCTGTTTGCAGTCTGTCCCGATTTTTGCCTATTTACGACCACCCCTCCTGCAAGCCATGGTCCCAGTCTTTCTGATCTGCCCAATTGGCCATTACTACACTGTCTGATCGCTACTGGTGAGGAAATACTGTGGGCGACCTAGTGACATCCTTGTAGCAAAGTAGTCCAGAGGCCACTAGGGTTGCTGGCTCATTATCCCTTACTGTGTGCTCTGGTGAAGGGTAACAAATGACAGCCACAGAGGAGGAGAGGACCCTGCCCTGAGGATCCTACAATATAAGAGGAGGTGGAAGTAGCACACAATGGGCGAGGGTATGGATTGGCAGGTAATAGGTAAGGGTTTAAGTGACAAAAGAAGACGGGTAGGGAAGTTTCAAAAGTTGAGTGTTGAGTGCACTTTTAAATGTGCAGAAAGTAGGAGCAAGCCAAAAGGACAAGGAAGACCATTCCAGAGAGTCGGCATTTGATGAGGTTATAAGAAAGGAAGTCACAAGTGATTGGAGGAGAAAAGGGAGTGGCTAGGGGAGTATTTTTTTTACCAGGTCAGAACGGTAATGGGACAAGAACTGTGGAGGGATTTGAAGGCAAAGCACAGGAGCTTAAATTTGATTCTAAGGTGAAATGGAAGCCAATGAAGAGAACTACAAAGAGATGTAGCGGAAGAGGAGCGGAGGGAAGGATGGATGAGTCTGGCTGCAGCATTCATAAATAGGAAAAACAAAGAACATCAGGGTTTTCTGGCAAACATTTAACTGTATTCAGTGATATTATCCCAAAGAATACAAAGTACATCAACGTCACGCGTTACCGAACGTCACCGTGGGAGTGGCCCTCGTCAGCCCGGGGGCGTGTAAGTCACACCCCCTGGCTCTTGTGGCTAACTGATGTGTCCTCTCACTGGATCTGCTGGACTGCTGATCCATGGCATCCCCTGAGATGATGTCAAAGAAGGCAGTGTGGGAGCATCGGTGGATGCCTCACCTATGGAGAATGGGAGAACAGGGATCTATTGATCAGTTCAAGCTGCATTGGAGCAATAGCTCCGATGCTCCTTTCCCCGTAAGCCGACCGGTGGGGAAGAACAAAGAGTGGGGGCGGGGGGAGCTGGGGGGTGGACGGAAAGGGAATGAATGGTCAAAAAGTGTGACATATCACACTATCACTATCAACAATATCAAATAAAACAATACCAAGGGCAGATTACCCTTATCCTTTGCAATTTAACCATTGTTAGTGCAGCAGTTTAGTTACAAAGTTACAAAGTTACATACTACTATATTGTGGCCAAAATTTGCCAATAATTGCCCCCCAGTATACTGATAGTGATGATTATTACAACAGTATAAATGTGATTAATGCAACAATGTAACTGTAATTTTGACAATAATTACACTAAACAAACAGTATAGTAATGATACATATATTTCATTGTATGAATGCATATATGGACATACAGAGTGATAATTTATGCAAATAATGTTATACAGCCATATGCACACATATGTACATATGCACATATAAATGCACACATATACACGTATGTACACATAAATCACATACAGAACATACACATGTAAAGTATTCCTAATAAAGCGACTAGGAATATTATTGATGATGGTGCTCTCATCTGTTGGTACCAATATTTATTGATGGGTATGCAGGCAGATTACCATATAGTAACTGTACTTATGGTTACCATATTTGTCATACAAGTCTGTATGATGGGTAAAATGGTGCCCGTATGGGATTACAAGGATTTGAAGCTGAAAACTTCATTCAGCCCTGGGTGATGGTTAGCTTTGAGTAGAAATATCCATTTCATTGCACACTGGAGTATTTTTTTTTATCAAAGTCTCCTCCTCTGGGGCTGGGGGAGTTTTTTTCTAAGTCTTCAAATTTAATTTTTAAAAAAAAAAATTATGTTCGTTGCCCACCTGGAAACTGATGGGCGTGACCCTTTTGCCATTGTTGATTGAATATATATGTTGATATTTCATTTGCCTAAATGTTCTTTTTGTTTTACCTACATAGGATCTTCCTCAGATGTAATCAAATAAATAATGTCTACATATTGGCAGTTTTATCAACATTTATTCTTTAGTGGTATTAATTTTGTTACAATTGAATTTATTTTCGCATGTAATATATATTAGAATTGCAATACAAATATTGGTATTATTCTACTCAATTCTGTAATAATTCACTATATATAGATCTCAATAGTACCAGTGCATAATTTTAACAGTTATGGTTTGGTAACAGCCAATACCTTTATAATTACTATAGAAGAAAATTGTGTTTTTCACTCAAAATGATTTATTATGTATTTATTATTTATTTATGTATAATTGTTGATTTATGTTCTATGTAACTGCTGATTTATGTTTTATAAATATCTAGACCACATCCAGCACTTAAAATACATAAAATATCCTATTGTGCAGTAATCCCTGAGGAAGCCCCTACTGGGCGAAACGCGTCGAAGTCACAAGCTGCTCGGAGGGCACTGTGACCACTACTTGACCTGCAGTATATACACACCTACATTGTGTGTGTACTAAGTAGGTTTAATGTATGTCCAGTGCCAATCTGACTGGTCGATAACTAGATCAATCGAAAGATTTGTATCATGTGTTGATGTACTTTGTATTCCATGAGATAAAATCACTGAATATAGTTGAATGTTTGCCAAAAAACCCTGCTGTTCTGTTTTTTTGCTATTTATGTGTATCTGGGGTTGGCAATATCTCCTGTGAGGGAATTTTATTTCTTAGTATTTGAACACCATTCCACTATTACATCTACATATCCATGCAGAATTCATAATACATTGTAGAGGAGAGAGTCGGGTTAGTGAAATACCAGAGAGGAGGTTACAGTAGTCCAGATGAGAGATAATAGGGGCATGTACAAGGAGTTTGGTGGTCTCTGGTTAAAGGTGTATTTTGGAAATGTTGTGCAGGTGAAAGTGACAGGACCTGGAAATGTTGGTGGGGCAAAACTTTTTCTCTACACCTGGTCCCCAAAAATGATGTACATGTTTGTTAGCTTAGGTGTCCCATGAGAATGAGTTAAGTGCCCCTTACCCATTTCCATAAAGGGTTGAACTGTAAATTAAAACACATACTTAACATTGTTTATAAATAAAGTTTAATTATGTCTCCAAAAATAGATGTGTCATCAGTCACACCTCCGAAGCAATCAGCCAGATGACTGTGCCAAGTTGTGTGCCAGTAACTGAACACGTGAGATGTGTATTTCTGGGTCAGTGATTCTGAAAATGTTAAAAGCAGCAAACGAGAACACCAACCAGGCAAGCTGTGTTGTTTAAACTCAGGTCTGTAGGACAATTTACGTAATCCTTCAGTTAAGGGTCCTCTTTAAGGCTTTTAGACATAGGAGTTGTGCCTTTGCATGAACACGGCAGATCAACCTAGGAAATATTCAGACATGAAGCTAAGCATAAATGACTGTCAGGTTAGAGAACAAAGTGCAGTGGAAGCAGAGAACCAGAACAGTACAGATAGTAAGGAGTGGGCTGGTTGGTATTTGTAAAGAAATGAGGTGGGTTCATGATACCTGCTGCAGCTTCTAATGTTTGTCATGTGGAAGTCACAGAATTCAGGGAAATGTGACTAATCAGCACAGGACCATCTACAAGTGTGGAAAAGACTGATGTCCAGATTTAGAGTCAGAGAATCAGAACACTAAGCTGTCAAGTCACATAGTTACAAAGTTAGATGGGTTGAAAAAGACACATCTAGTCCATCAAGTGCAACCACTGGGGAAATTAACAAACTAGAAAACCTGAATATTTCAGCTAAAAGCAGTTATGCACAGTTGGTCCAGAAGAAGGCAAATCCTCCAGAAGAAGTATTTTCATCTTGCTCAGGGCTGCTTTAAGCAAATTTTAGAGGCCAGTTTTATTTGGTCACAGTGCTAATTAAACCAGCAGAAGGAGGAATTTAGGAATGGAGCTGAACTTGTATATCTGTATCATAATCTGTCAAACCTGTCTGAGTCTGCCTTGCAGTAAGGCAGAGATGATAAAAGTCCTCCATGAGTACACATTCCATGTCACTTCACAGGTGATTAAATCTTTACCAGCTACTATCAGCGATGATCCGATTAGGAGGTGAACTGATTCGCTAGATTTTGGTTTGCTTGCAGATCTGGCAAACCTCCGGAGGATTTTAATATTCAGGAAATAAGCAATAATCATTATCCACTATGATTATAAACAAACTGAATTAATTTTCAGGTATATATTTAGACAAATTAAGTTTCATATTGCAAACTCTGCCCCTCAAAGTCCTACTGTGTTTGAATTTCTCTTGTTTAAAATGTTCTATATGTCAATTAAGGACAGGGTATTCTTATAACCTCTTTACCTTGGGGCCCCAACCAATCATATTGCAAACTCATTTGCTTGTTGCTAGTAACGGGCTAACGAAAAGTGCAAGCAAATCTAACATACAAAAAATAAAGCAGTTTTGCATTCATTAATAAGTTATTATATTTTATAGCAATGCATGCAGTAACTCAAGTACTTCAATTTGACTTTGTAATAGCTTTTACAGTCCACTGTGCAACAAATCTTAGGAAGGATAAGTGAGAAGCAGCAAAAGGTGCTGTTTATAAAATGGGAGAATAAGGCAAGAACAGGAACAAAAGACAGGCAGTGTACTGCTTTTCTTTTGACTGTTCCAATTTTTATGTCTCTCTTTCTAATTATATAGTGCTGACAAAGTTGGACTTTTAAGTATGTATAGATTATCAAGAAATTCCCATCATTCCTTTCCATGTTGAAATCTTAAATTGAACAAAACAGAAAAACAAAGTCTAAGCTATTTTTAAAAAATGTTTCTGACTGTCAAGTGTGGTCACCAATTGTTATTTGCATTGCTATGTGTCCATGCTTACCCTACATACTGTACACTAAGTATAGAATGACCTGGGCATGTGTGACATTTTTGTTTGGGTTGTATTTTTGCAAATTGACTTTAGATGTCTTCATGTGCTGGAATTCTGAGCTGTGCTTGGATTAGGAAAGGCAGTTATGTAAATTGGTACAATAACATTTCTACCAGTACTTAGTAACCCTAAAGACCCAATGATCATGCAGCTTAAAACACTTTTTTGGAGGTGTTTGAAGGTGGTGGTGTGTGTTTTTTGAGAAGATTAATGCAACTTTTGCATCTCAACGGCATCTATACATTTGAATGGTAATGCTTTTGAACACATTTGCAAACAGTTGCAAGGTTGAAATATTATAAAGAATAGCAGATGACCCGCGATCCTTTGACACATGCGCCAAGAGAACAACAACTGTACTGCAACTCCATTCTAGAGTGTTTTAACACTCATGTCAATACTACACTACCACTTACTGCTCCTGACTACATACCTGTGATTGCTCGGAAGTGGTTATCTAAGTGGTTGTTAACTGGCCATCTAAAGTTTAGCTTTGAACATTTTTGAAACCTGGTGCATCCCATCATCCCTGGGGCTGCTGGGACTAAATGAACTCTCACTCGCCTGCATGGGAGTTATGTCATCCCAGCCTGGCCAATAAAGATGGTAGAATATTGAAATCAGGAAGTGGAGAAGAAAGAAGATGGCGGTGGCCATGATGGAAAAGGAACAGGTGGGTGTTTTATTTTGAGCAGATTTACGTTTTGGTGGATGGGTAGTTGATATGTATGGCTACAGATACACAATAGACAATATGAGTAGGGTGATAAAAGTCCCAATTTTCTCTGTATGAATAGCAAAATTGATATTTATTTCTTCTGTGATGTTGCATAATGGTATAGAAATGGTACTGGACAGTATCTTCCTTTAATTTTGCTGTAACAGGTGGGTTTATTTTAAAAAAATGTAATCAGGCAGGTAGGGGATTTTTGCAATAGGGGACCTCCTTGGCCACATTTTTTTTATTTCCAAAGTTTAGTTCTACTTTAAGTTATACCAACCTCAATTTGGGCTGGGTACACACGTGCAATAGTTCTTGTCTGATAATCGTCTCAGGGCCGATATCGGACAAGAATCTTGTGTGTGTACAGCGATCGTTGTCCATCATCCGAACAACTGTCTTGTCGGATCCACAGACGCTGGATGACCAACGATTGTAATGAAAGTGAAGGAGAGAGAGCGCAGCGGGGTGCCGCTCCATCATTCTCCTCCTCCCCTCTCCATAGAGCAGAACGGTGCTGTATGTACAGCACTCGTTCATGCATCGTGCAGTTGTTAGTCTTTGGAAAGGATTGTGAAAGATCCTTTCCAACGACAATGATTGTACGTGTGTACATAGCCTTATTCATTGGTGCCTTTGCATTTCTTTGAAATGCAAGGTGGTAATCACAAATAAACACAAATGTATGCAATAGAATCTCCATTGACAAAGTTTTGCCTTTGTTCTTCTGCTGACTGGCAGGTAAATGCTCTGGCTCTATTATGTATTGTTCTGTGAATTAACCCCTTATTTCTATTATGTACACATTCTCATTGTGTTTTTTCTCTATCATATAATGTCCCCACTATATACATAGACCAAATGGAGTGAAAGAAAAAAAACATATTAGCATGTTTTTGAATTGTTGCAGTTACAGGCAAATATTCCACAGACAAAGCAAGAACACAATCAATGCAAAACAGAGGCTTTTAAGATAATCTTTCTGATATGTATGCGCATTTTAAAACCAGCAAAGAAGCAATACTTTCTTTAGTGGTCCGTTGTTGATGACAGTGCAGTAAATGGGGCAAAGTGCAGCAAGTGTATGGATGGCATTTCATTACACTACTTTACTATTATAGAGCTGACTGAGCCTACCAAGTCCAGGAATAGGAGTCTTGTAATACTCCTATTCTATGTAAAGTAATAAAACACATTGGGCCCAATTTATCAAAGCTCTCCAAGACTCTCCTAGAGGAAAGACTATCATGGTTCAACTTGGCTCATCCACCAAACCTGGAATAGATGTGGACCAGGATTGAAAACATAGCAATTGATTTTTAAAAACTCTCTTCCAGGTTTGCTGGATCACCTGGATTCTCCCATGATAGTCTATCTACTTAAGGAGGTTTATTAAGTCAGGCCCAATGCCTACATCTGTTTTTGGATGTCCTGTTTAAAAAAATACCATTTAGGTTTTTAGGTTCATAACAGAATAACCATAACCATATTTCCATTCCCGTAGTTTAGAAAGTGATTTCTAATCTTCAATGCAGGTTCACAAGCTCAGCAAAAGAATAAAAAAATCCACGGTGTAATGTATCATTTTATTTTGGATTTTACACTGGCTGTAGCTCTCTTTTTTCATTTTTTTATGTATCAGACAACACGCAAATAAAATGCTGACTTCCAGCCAACAGAAAATTGTATTCATAAACTGTAACTCAGCAAATTTTCTTAATTAGTGTGAAAATTAGTTAATTATATGAAATTTAAATAGCCAGTTCTTGTCTGATTCTGTAAACTCTGCACTATTTGTATGGAATAACATTAGTTGATACATATTTAGAGGCTTTACCGTTTTTATCTTGTTATGCAAATTGTTTCCGTTGTATCCATCTAACTAAAACCAACATCACATATATAGCTAATGATGGTGTAAGAAAAGCGAGGGTGACCGCAAAGACCTTGGAATTGGATCATTAGACTGTACATAATTTCTCATCATTAAACACACATCACTCGGCTTTGCCCCTTGCTTAAACCCATGTATAGTATATAATGTGATTTTAATGCGTACATATTGCTTTTAAGATAACTTTTTTCTGTTTGTTTTTCTGCATAAATTCTATGAATCCATTAGCTGTGCCCATGGATGGCTTTAAACTTCAGATGACGGTCAGGTATACAGACACTGTTCATCCATTGGAAAAGTGCTTTGGTTACGTAATCTTAGTTATAAATAAGTTGGAGATCTCGGTAATGGCTAGACCAGATCTCAGCATTTTTTTTAAGCACAGCACAGTACAAACTAGAATGTTGCTGTCTGAGTCACAATGAATGGCTCTGAAAAAATAAAACTGCATGCTACAATGGCACAGTATTTAATGATCATTTTATTGGTCTGTAGAGATGGTCAATGAAATGCAGAAATTTTGACTTTTATTCAAATCATATGCAAATTGCACAAACTCTTTAACGCCAGTGGTTTAATAAGACAGACCATTAGGTTCTCACTTGTGTGCTGCCTTTCTCTGAGACCTCATGTAGAGCCATGTGTACTAGCAATAGGGAGGAAAGTACAGTGCAGGAGAGCATTTTAGAAAAATTGAAAATGAACTGTAACAACATGGGAAAGATTCTAAAATCAAGCAACTGTTTTACAAAGCTGTTGTTTGTATGAAACTGTTTGTGGTCCTCGGGGGCGGACATAGGGAGGTGTAAAATGTGCCACTGCCAACTTCAGGCAACACGGGACCCCACAGGACTCCAGTCAGTTTGGCAGGGGGGCCTGAAGTTAGTTTTGCACAGGGGCCCACTGTTGGCTACGATGGCCATGGGTGCCCATTTCTTTTGAAATTTAAAAGAATAATAAATCTGAACTCAGAAACAAAATACCCAAATTAATGCAGCTCTATAATCAATCAATTAATTTCTTAATATTGGTAGTTGGAGTGTAGGTACCCAAACTTGACCTGATATCAGTCTCTTTTATTACTCTGTACAGCACACCTCAGACTCGGAGGGATAGATACATCACAAGCAGCCCTTCAGTTGTGTTGCAGTGCTCATTAGTCTGCATCTCCTTTCACTATTTTAATGTACACTTGCATGCTGTGACCTGGAAACATCATTATATTGAATTTCATCTTGCACCATCATGGTCATTCACTTGATAGGTTGTATTGTTGTAAGTCACAACACATGTCTTAAGACGTGCATTAATCACAATGACTCAACAACCAGCAAAGTTAACCTGCCACATTCCCATCACTAAATAACCGATCCACCTTCACTGCAATAAAAGTTCAGGGAATCCTGAGCAATGCAATGACCTTGTTTTCTCGGAACCCTGTTTCATACTATTATTCCAGCACATGGTATATGTTATTTAAGGGTCTTAATAAAATTTAAGGGGAACCTGTAAAGAAAAGAAAATTACCATCATGTACAACTTTAGGACATCCCCCAAGAATGTTTTTTACCAATGTTATTGTAGAAGCCACATGAAAAGACTAAATTATATTCTTTGAGAAAAGTTTTCTTTGGCACATGTTCTCCATTGCAGTGCCCAGCTATTTTGCCTTTCAAGCAGTATTTCTGCTTGATTTCTGAAAAAAAAAAATATAAATTTACGTGGCAATTTAATTAGAGTAGATTTTGGTAACTCCTAGACCAAACATTCAATGTGTTAAATACCTTGGAGGAGATAATATTTTGTGCTTCTGAAGTTTGCACTGTATTTGTAAATTTGGCCTGGAACAATCACAACATGTGGTCACAAAAAACAGACCATTAATACTTTTTTAAAATAGTTATTCATACTCATTCTTACAAAATCAAGGACACCTAGATAAAATATGTAGTAATAGATGTATAGATGTAAGAAAAGCATAATTACTAATTATGTTAATACTTAATTCAAATCTTCCATAACTGTAATACCTTAGAACTAGTATATTTGTGAAATCAATTCTTGGTAGCAGCATAAATTGACTTGGAATTGGCCTTGACATAAAGAACTGAAAATCAGAAGTTATAAAAAGCTTGATTCATTCAAACCTAAAGCTGTTCAGAGACGAAATCTATTTCAAACTCGGGAAGATGCCAATTTCCCATTTTGAAAAGGCAGTTATTTTAGTGGGAACTGCTGATCTGTAGATAACGGTGTATCAGGCCACCTACCCTGGCAAACTAGCAGGCTGCTCTGTAACCATCAATCTGAGAACAAAATGATATGCTTGGCCATTAACCCCCAATGTTCTTATAGCTATTGGTAGTTTCAAGGTTACACATAACTACTACTGTTCTAATAAAGGTTCTATGTCACATAATCCAGAATAGGGACACTATACATACAAAACTATTATACAACCATCGGTAAATGACAGCATTTACCACTATTTACCTTGAGAACAAGTTTGCAAGCCTGATATTTCCATTAGTTACAAACTTGTAATCAATGCAAGTATACAACTTTAAGCCTGGGCAATGTATTAATGTATACAGTGGGTGACCCCTGTGCACACTGAACAAGCTAACTTCAGGTAACGTGAACAACAGATTTGTTCTATTTTATTAGGACCAAACTGAACGTGGGAAATTCAGAAAGAGTTTATAATAAGTATAAATCTAATCAGCAACACCTAATTTTTTTTTCACATTAACACTTTTTTTTCATATCAGTTACCAAAGTGAATAATTCCTTTTGTTTATTGTTTTTCTAAGCAGAAATGTAAGAATTTCTTTGTTACATAAGGCCTATACAGCTGCGAAATCTGAACTAGAATGAACACTGCTTCCTGTTCATGCATAGAAACACTGGGTATTTCACAAAAAATCATATGGAATAAATGAGCAGCTGGGGACTGTAAAGGTAAGTATAGCTGGGACAGAAGGTTGTCTTTCAAGTCACATTGCCCTTAATCTGCCTATAAAGTGAATTACAATGAATGAAAAGCTCACTGTATTTCCAAATACTTTGGTAAATGCATACTGAGACATAAACAATGGCAATGAACTGTTGCATATACTGTACTTTATTATCACAGTCATGTTGTCTTTTAAACTAAAGCTGAAACTAAACCAAAACCTGAGCACAATACCTATTTGTTATATTTCAGTCAACATTGCTGTCTTCCTTGTGATTCTTGGATGGAATATGGAAAATACTGTAGCTTGCCTAATTAGATTCAAAATACAATAGTCCTTTTTTAATTACCCTAACCCTATATTGTGTAATCCCTATTCATTTCCCCTTTGACATAATTACAGGGGCTGTAAAATTGGGAGCCAGCCAGGGGGAGGAGTCCACAGTTTCTGCCAGTCTCTGTGACCAGTAACCAATATGAGTTAAGCTACGTACACACTTCCAATTATTATCGTTGGAAAACGAACGACGAACGATCCTGCACGATATCTACGAACGATCGTATAGCACCGATCCTGCACATAGAGATAACGACACGATCGTTCGTAGATATTGTACACACAATAGATACGATCGTTTGAGCGATAGAGGAAGTATGTGCACGACAGGAAAGTGAACGAACGTTCGTTCATTACGCATGCTCAGACCATGGACGATCAACGAACGACCGTACACACGAACGATGTTCAACGATCGTCGTCCAATCCGATCCGCCGCTCCGGTCGTTCGTTTCCAACGACTTTCCTCGTTCGTCGGCGTCGTTGGTTACTTTTTTACGAACGATTTTTTGCCCAATCGATCGTTCATCGTTCGTTTTGAACGATAAAAATTGGAAGTGTGTACGCACCTTAAGTTGTATGACAGTGCAGGGAAAACAGGGTCTGCAGTCACCCTGCTCGTCTATAGTGCCATATATGGTTCTCACTCCGCAGGCATGCTGTACATTATAAACATTTATATGTTTATCTCGTTTATTTACTTAAATCAGAACAACTCCTTTGTTAAAGAGGACCTATAACCACATTTTTTACACTATATAAAAGGGTGGCTAACCCTTTTATTTAATGATTTTTTAATACTATGGTTTTATTAATTTGAAGGGCAGGGCCCCTACTCTCCTGCCTTTATTGTCTCAGCGGTAAAGACTGAATGGAAAACCCGCAACCTCCTGAGATGCATACATCACATATTCCAGGAGGCTGTGAGTTGTTCCATCTGCGCATGCCTGAGATTGACACATTTGTTTTTACATTTACAAGAAGACGTGTCACCTAATCTCGCATGTACACAGTGCAAAATCAGGTGATGTAAGAGGAGCAACCCAGAAGAAAAGGAAGAAGATGATTGCACCCAGTGTACTAAAAGTTTTGCTTTAACACTAAACTTTGGGCAAACCTAAACCTACTAAATATCTCCATCTCTTGTGAGCTCCTTTCTCAAACTGTTTTTTTTACTAACCTTTGCTATCAGTTCTCTGCTGACAGCACAATAAACTGCAGACCTCAACTTCTTTGTATCATGTCAGGGTTATGCTAGGATACCCAGCATCGTACACTGAGCTACGCATGCACAGATCAGTATGCATTGAAGAAAAGATTGTGAACAGGCAGGTAAGATTATTTGCAGAAGGGATATCACATGTGCCTTCTGCAATACATTCCGTTCACTTTTAAAATTGGATAATAGTTCCAGGGCTACAGTAATCAGTGTAGTTAATAGATGGGTAGAGTTCAGATTTAAACAGGTTAGGTCAGTTACAGTAATAAATTAAAAACCTGAAATGTTTAACTGTTCAGAAAATAGATTACCCTCACATGGACACATTTAATTGTTGCTACTTCTGTAAAGTTGGAAACTTTTAGGAAGCTTCTGTCTTATGTCAGTTTAGACAACGAGCATGTGAAAACCTTGGAAGAAAATTCCATTCACCTGTATGAATAAAGTAATAAGTCTGCATTAAAAATGTGTCACTGTTTCTTGAATTGAAACATTAGTAGCATAATATAAATATGACATTTCTGGATAATTTAATTCTGTGTATTTGAATAATCATGCACTGTTCCTGACTCTGTACCTGGATTGTTTGAAATGGATTGTTTGAGGTGTTCCTATGCCTCAATAAATGTTTAAAGTTCAACCAAAGACTGAATTAAACATGGCAAAGCCCTAAACCAACCATGTTGATTGACCTTTTGCTGAATTCAGAGATGATAGGCAATAGTTGTAGCGCAGTGTTCAGGTACAACTGGCCCACTTGCATCTATACACAATGTGTATCTATTTATTAATCTGTTTATTAACAAACTAAAGAAGTCCAAAACAGTTAAATGAATAAATAAATAATAGTTTTTCAACAAATATCTTTCTTTACAATATATAATCTTTTTACACAGTAATCTTTATCCAACATTCTAATGTGCTCACCTACGTATAGCCCCTTCTCCTGGAACACCGAATAATCTTGCTCCATTCAATCTACTCCAGATCTCCTGTGCTTATACCTCAGTGAGTCATTACAATGATTGCTGTTACTCCCAAGGATGAAAAATCAATATGTTCCTCCAAAAAAGGGAAATACCCAGTGATAGTAAAGACTGGTAAGTATTTTTAAATACCATAGAGGTTCAAAAACAATACTACTACAAAAACAAAAACACAGCATGCACCAAAAACATCCAATAAAAGTTGCAATCCACTTGTGATGTTAGCAAGTTAAGCTTGAGCCTACGCATTTCACCACAAGTGGTTTCATTAGGGATGAAGCTAATATTCTACAAGATAATTGCCCATAAAGTTTTTCATTTTATTTTTCTGAGTTATGGACTTTAAGCATTATTGGACTAGTTTTAGATTGTTTCATTTTAGCGCTACTTTATTTACCTTGTTATGTTGTGGGACTAATAAACCCACTTTGGTTGTTTTTAAGCACAATTTCTTTTATTTTTTGGTAATTTAATAATCTGATTGCTATTAGAGATTGCCATAGATGTTGGGTTTAGTGGGACTTTAGATGATGCATTCAAGTATTGCTTATAATGATCAGTCAATGACTGTGCTATGCTGCAGTTCCCTAGTGAACCAAAGGTAAAGCTCATTATAGTAAAGAGATTTTCCAGTTTATTGGAAAACTGAAAATTTATACAGGCAGACTTAGGAGTCAGTTTACTTTGATGAATGAGTTTACCTAAAAGGTTTATTTAAGTTTATGATAATTTTTGTTCATAAATATACATATCCTATAAGTGTGTGTTTTCACATGAAATGCATATTCAACTTCTGATAGCTCTGTTTAATAGACATCAAAAGGATCTTCGAATTATCGAAGGACAGGGGATAATCTGCATGGAATCTTTATGAACTGACCTTTACATTTTTATGTTAACATGTGCTAAAATATTGCACAATTTAGAGAAATACTGAAAGAAATACAGCAATATAGTATTTGCAGCAATAGCAGATGTTTTGCAGGTAAATGGAGCCTATTTACAAGGCAGTGAATCTGATATTCACTAAAACATTCCCTGATGGAGAATAAATTACCACCATTAAAACACATTGACCTGGTAGAATGTTTCATTTATTAGCTACTCACAGACTAGGATTGGCCTTCAAGTTTAGCCACATTAAAATCTACAGAGATGTCCCAAAACTGTCTGTTTTCCAGCAAAAAGGACCATAATCACAAAACCAGAACAGTGCAGAAGTACATTCTGGTAGGTTTTAGAGCAGTGGTCATCAACTGGTGGTTCGGGGTGGCAGTTTCTGGCATTATGACGTCAGTATGGGGGAAGTTTCTTTCCCTTTGAGTAAAACCTGGCACCCTGCACATGTGCCGTTCAGGGATGGTAAATTTAGTGGTCCGTGGGTCTGAAAAGGTTGGCGACCACCATTTTAGAACACCCGGCTAGTGACATCACCAGTGCCTCCACTGAAGTCAGGTATGTGGTTGGTATTTTCTTCTTTTGCATCCTTTAAAAACTTTCCTCTATGTATTGCTTGTAATTAGGTATATACAAGGAAGCAACAACCACCAATATAGCAAACTAGTCCTTTCTTCAGTGTCAGCATGTAGACACTTTGGCAATGTAGTGTCTGATGACCCTGAACTGAATATGAAGGTTTTGATAATAGGTATGGTGAGAAGACTGGTAAGAGGCAAATCATAAGTGGAGTCCGGGACTAGTCCTCACTGGCAAAAGAAAACTTAAAGTGGAATTAAATCCACTCTACTCACCTATCCCCTTCCCATCTCAGGGTGCTGCCATCTACCTTCCTTTCTTTCACCCCCCTTACAATCTTTGGCCATCTTGGTTTTGCCGGGGTAACGGAACCCCAGTGCAGGTGCACAGAAGTTTATTCATTCCCATTATGTGCAGAAGAAGCCAAATGTGCAGCTCAGCAAAAGTTCCCAGGAGTGGATGGCTGGGGTTAGAGGGTGTTTCTTTTTGTAGGGGCAGTTGGCAGGTCCTCGAGGGTGGTATCCGAGCATTCCCTGGGTGGTGGGGAACCACCTTAGGTGTGGGGTCCTCGGAAGTTTGAGTCATTACACGAAGGTGTACCTACAGTATTGATGCTGGTGAAGGGGCTGCATTGTGGTGGGTAGCATCCCTAGGTCAGTGTGGAACGGGTGGGGACATAAGAACTAGGAATTGGCAGACCCCATTTGAACATGGTAATAGATGGTAACATGGTAACATGGTAATAATAGACCCCTTGAGAACCTAGGGGTTAGGATGGTTGTAGGGTACTGGGGTTCTTTTGGATTTAGGTAAAGACTGTTAGAAGTTTTTGGAGATACTTTTGTGAAAAAATGTATGTTTACATGAAAAGATGTTGTGGTTGTTGAGGGTTATGCATATATATATATATATATATATATTTATATGTATGTATATATATTAATTGTACACCTAATAAAGCGGCAATGGGTCTGTGTTCATTATTGGGGCTGCGGGATGGTAAGGGTGGTGATAATGAGGGTGGCTGGTCAGCTAGCAATTGGAGCTGGGCATCTGGTCTCCCTTAACCACCTGGGTTGTCAACCCGACCTTGGTTCGGGGTAAGCGAACTTGCTACCATCGTTTACCCCGAACTAAAGTCAAGGTGGCTAAAAATGTAAACAAGCGTGATATTGCAGTCTGATTGTCATACAACATTGTATGAGAATCGGATTACAACTGAAAAAAATACTTACCCTGTCCCCGCAGCTCCTCCGGACACGTCTGTCCTCTTCAGTCTTCTCCCGGCGTGTGCAGTGACGATCTCCGGGGTTTCAGTGTGCAGTGACATCACTGCATGCGTCTGTGCGGGCCGGAGGCGGGGCGGGAAATTTAAATAACTTTGTATTGAACTCAATACAAAAAAGCTGTATTGAGTCCAATACAAAGAAATCTTTATATAATATATATATATTGTATTATATAAGCTATTGTACAATTACATTACATTATACACTATTTTTTTTTAAAAGATTTTCTTTGATGTTTTATAAAAAAAATTTTTATTGTTACCGTATTTTTCGCCGTATAAGACGCTCCGGAATATAAGACGCACCCAATTTTAAAGGAGGAAAATCTAGAAAAAAAGATTCTGAAAGATTATTCCCCTTCTGATCACTCATGTGCCATTCATACCGGTATTCCCCTTCTGATCACTCATGTGCCATTCAAATTCCCTTTCTGATCACTCTGTCATTCAAACTCCCCTTCTGATCACTCTGTCATTCAAATTCCCCTTCTGATCACTCTGTGCTTTTTTTCTATTGTACGGCAGTTAGGACAGGGAACAGCAGGTGGCGCTGTGCCGGCTTCTTTCGCTTTGCTTTACAGACAGGAGAAAACACGATGCTGGCAGAGGAGAGAAGAGAGACACGCTGCTGCAGAGACACACGCAGGATCGGGTATCGGGTGAGTATAATATTTTAATTATTTTTTTTAACACATTTGTCGTATAGGACGCACTAACTTTTCCCCCCCAGTTTTGGGGAAGAAAAAGTGCGTCTTATATGGCAAAAAATACGGTACATTTATAAAATTTTGGACATATTTCGGTGAGTTATGCGGTAATTCTCTGAATTATAAGCAATTATTGAGTAATTCGGTGAATTATAGCCTACAATCTAAAATAAATTTCCATGCAAAAGATTTAACACTTTTTGCATGGAAGTTTGGAAAGAATTAGAGCACCCAGCGTTCGTGTACGCGTCCCTCAGCGATTCCTGATGATGTCAGTGCATGCGCCCGTCGATGGGGGTCGTAGTGGGAAATTCAAATATTTTTTATTGGATTCAATACAAAGTCCTGTATCCAACCCAATACAAAATAATACTAAAATATATTTATGTGGTTTTGTCTATAGGTATGTGACGTTGGACTCACATACCACACTAGGGAGGTGTTTTAGAAAAATATATTACTATATAGTATACCGAATTATTGCATTTTCAGTATTTTTGATTTATTTATGTATTCTTGTTTAAGCTGATTTTTGTGTTTTTTATTAATTTTTATTAAAAGTATTTTTTTTTTAACATGATTGTGTGTTTCAAACTTTTTTTATATTCATGATATCTACTAGACCCTTGTTCGGACATATTTCTGTAAGTTACAGGTCTACAATTTAAAAAAAAATTTTCATGAAAAACAGTGTACCGCTTTTGGTACAGAAATCTAGACATCAGTGAAACGCTCAGGTGGTTAATCAAGAACCAGCACACCAGTGAGTTTATACTTCTGTTCTACTGTACTGGATTAAAATTTGTGCACAAACAACGCTGTTCAAAGTACTGTGTGCTGACCATCCATCTTTAGTTTGAATACTGCTCTTTATTAGTTCACAGGGGACTGATGGCAAACAACTTTAATGTGCATTTGCTTATTTTAATTTGAAATCTGAAATTCCTTCATTGTGCTAAGTTATACCCGTCTACAGTTTAGCTTTCAGTAATAGTTTATTAGATTTCTCGGGTGTTAAAACACGTAATATTCAGGAGTTTAGGAGATGTCTTAAATTTTGAAATGAATTCAAGAGAAGTGTCTTGCCACCTATAAATTTGACATTTATATGTTCAATTGTTAGGCTACCCCAGGGGGGCCCCGAACATGCCAGAGGGGTTATATCAATTAGATGATTTAAGAATTTCCTGGAATTCTCGACAACTGCTTGGCAATGGAAAGTAGACCTGATGCCTTGTGGCCTCCACTACAGGTCATGAATGGAAGATAGGATGGAATATTTTTACCAATTTAAAAAAGGCAATTTTTTTCTCAGCGATGAAACCATAAAAATAAAGTAAGACATCAGTTCAACATTTTAAGATGCTGTAACTTGTAGATGTAAAATTTATTTTCCGTTTCTCATGTCCATATCAATGTTTTTTTCTCAAATGACATGTACATTTAGGTTAAGTGTAAAAAAACTGACCAAACACTATAGAATGTGATTGTACAATCTGTAGTATTTACTATGGAGTGCAAGTATTGTCTACATTGAGTACAAATGATGTGGATTATTTAAATGTGTCCTTATAGTACATACCTGACAAGAGTAGTCAAAAGCTGAAGCAAAGTTTCAAATTGTACTCTATGGTGACCCTTTGGATAGGTGCTGTTTACAGGAACATGTTTTCAATGTCATCTATAGATGAAATATGGATAAAATCTCTTTAGGCTATTAGATGCTAAGCTGGTTCATAGAGAAACAGAAAGTGTAGTTCAGCAAAATGTATCACTGGCATAGTGTATCCATTAAAACAGTTTATTTCAAGTGTAAATTGGGGGTGGAATATGTCAAGGATAAAATATGAACAAGGTCAGCATGCAATAAAATGTTCCTAATGACACCAGACCTGAACTTTACCACACTCAAAACTATTATTGAGTCATAAGAGCCTATTGGAAAGTTGAAGGGCATAGAGATCTCCCGAGTAATCCAGCAGAAGTTTTTCGAGTCAAACTGAACCTAAAATAGAACAATTGTGAGCAGACAGGTTGTTTATTGTGGAATGGACAGGTGTTACTCCTCCCCAATAACACATGCTTACCTGCCTGCAATCTTTTCTGGGTATCCTGGAATGCTCCTGGCTGCTGGGAATTAATAAATCCTTTCACACATGGGCAGGAGTTACTGCCTGGGTTGACATTCCTGCCTGGCCAATCAAAATAGCTGAATCAAAAGGGAAGCAGACCAAATGAAGATGACAGCACCAATGACTAAGGCTGGATTGGTGTGATTTAAAATTTGTGGACAGGCAGTAAAGTTTTTTATTGTATTTTTGGAACTTTGGATCTGCTTTGAAATGTGTCTAGTATCCAGTGAGCATTGCAGTTCGACAGAAACAGGTTTATTATGGTAATGACCCCACCTTTAGGGTTTAAAGAACTACCTTACATTACCCATTTTATTTATTTTTTATTCTACCTATGCTTGTATGTACCCACTGCTTTGTGGATGGATACTTTTTTACACATGTGACCTTGATCAGGCAAAAGAAAGAAGTGAGAAAGAATGGTGTGAAAGGGGTCTTGAGGGAAGCAGAGTATGTTTTACAATATGGCTAGGTAAAGATTGAAAAAAAATAAAAAATAAAAAAATAAAAAGAATACAATCTAATAAATAAAGGGGAAATTAGAAGAATGTGTAGCAATATATAGAGGTAAAACTGTATTAAAAATTCAAGTTAGATGACCTTGGTAAAAATGTGGATAATAAATCATTGTTCCTGTTGTATTTTTTATCCTCAAATAACTGTTTTAAACCTTATTTAATTGTTTTTTTGGATGCTAATGTTTTTACTGATCTTCAAGCCTTGTTACCACTTCTTGTCTACATAAATAGCCAGTGCTTGTTACACATATTTGCTTTACACCAGTTTACCCATAGGAGTTCATTCATTAAAGAAATGTAGGTTGTTCACATAGCAAAGTGAATTATTACCTTGTGGGTTTTTTCACTTAGGTAATTATTGAGATGAAGCTCTGCTGACTTCAATCATCTAATCAGTTGCATAGAAAATCCTGATTTTCAGATATCTTTGCCCCTATTGAGTATTATTTGTATTTTATATTATTATAAGTAAACTATTCTCACATTCACTAAACTAAGTGATTTAGTCTTTGTGATAATTCACCTCTATAGCTGATCTGTGAGCAGACTAATTTTTAAAATTAAACCATGATTGCCATGATTGCACAATGGGTCTGATTTATTAAAGTTCTCCAAAATTTATAGAAGACAGACAATCATGAGAGGACCTGGATTAGATCTGATTTAATACTGGAAACATTTGCCAGCTAATAGCAAATATGTTTTAAAAAATCCATTCGAGGTTTACCCAGGTTTTTCCATGATAGTCTGTCTTCTCCAATCTTGAGGAATGTTAATGAATCAGGCCCAATCTGAGTTATCCCAACCATTTGCAGTCACTCTCAGATGCGCATGTCACAATGCAACTCAACAAGACAGCAAGAACAGAGCCCTGTCACTCTAAAGCAGAAAGACCTTCATGGCAGAGTCACCATATATTATTATAATGAAACATGCAGATTTGGAGACTCCACACCATTCATGCTAACTATAAGAAATGCTTCATTCCAGACTTTCTCCATGTGCAGAACAAACCCAGAGTGCAGGAAGAGGTGATACCCTTAGCCAGTTCCTTATAGCTTCTACATCCACATGTGCAAAAAAGATAGATGCCACACTGTAAACACCTAGTACACATAAAATGTTATTGTTTACTCTGTTAACCTCTTCTCTCTATTCTTACATGTTTGAGCGTTCCAATGTGAATATATATATATATATATATATATTTATATATAAAAGTAATTTTACTTCCCAATAACGTCCTGCAGGCAATGTGATCCTTGCCCCCGAATGTGTACTAAACAGATATGTTTGTTATAAACAGTGAGATGCTCAGTTACCAGTTATATTTCTACTTTACGAACACATTGAGCTAGGCAATTTTGGACTGAAATATCCCGTATGTTAGCATGAACTTAGCTACAATGCCACATATTGTGCATTTGTTAGCACTGTATTTGCACATTGTGTAAATAAATGTCCTTTAGATGGAAAAATGCTGCTGATAACTTGCATATATTGGGTTCCTGAATAAATTACACATAACTAACTTTGAGCCTGATTTATTAAAGCTCTCCAAAACTGGAGAAGATAGACTATCATGGGAGGAAAATGGGTGATGAGCAAACCTGTAATGGATCTGGTCCAGGATAATAAACATTTGCAGAATATTAACAAATAGTTTTAGGAAATCTTTTCCAGATTTGCCGGATCACCGAAGTTATCACCAAAGTTCTCCCATATTACCATATTTTCCCCAGTCTTTGAGAGCATTACCAAATCAGGCCTATTGTGTTTTCATTCCCATAATCTAAATTCAAGAAAATTCAGGTTAGTAGTGTGGAAAACATAAGTACACTCATACCACCATTTATTATATATTACATTGAATCAGATGTTGAAGATTAGGTGCCAATAGTAACTACCTTTTTATGGAGTATGCTGGTAGAATCTCTTTTATCTAATCCTGAGATATGAAGGATTCATGGCCTTGGCAGCTTGCAGTCATCAAGTAAATTAGGAATACGTCATATCACAGTGTGTCAGATCATATCTGTTTCAAAGGTAAAGTTGAAGAGGAAATAGATCTTTCGCTGCAATAATGAAGGACTCATGCAAAGCCTCCAAATAATGGGCTCCAAAGGAATTGTTTGGATTGAAATCTAATATTGGCCTCTTCAACCATGTTAAAAGGCAACAATTTTCTTAGGGTGTACTTACTTTGTCACCTGACTGTTTGTCTAGACCTTATTTAAATTGAATTTCAAACCTCCCTCTTATTCTAAATATATATCAGATATATCTATATATCTCATAGTATTTTACTATATCTTGCTCCTGTTTGGGAAAAAAAGTTTTTATTACTCCTGGTGATATCATCACCAGGCTTGCAGTATTCTTGCAGCGGCAGCTTCAGTTCCTTCCAATGCAGACATGTTCCTCCGAACTTTATCACTCAGGGACACTTCCTTCATATACAGTTTGAGGGTAGACTATTTAGAAACAAGGCAACAGCTTTCTTTTGTTTGCAAATAAATCAACATTTAAATGTGCATGGGGACGAAAAGATCTGAGAGTTCTGAAGAGAAATACTTAGCAATGCATTGCCGGTCTTGTCTGAGACTTCACCTGCTGGACCACATAAACATTTATTTCTGTCTTACTCAACTTTTTTACCCCACACAAATCCTTAAAATAATTTTCAGGTCTTGCGAGCCCTGCTAATATAAATTATTTGGAAACATGCCCTTTATATTGATGGTCAGTGTAAACAATGACCCCTTTCACTGTGGCCCTCAAATTTTAATCCTTAGAGACAGATAAAAAGATCACTGGGGTCATGCTTGTGCAATCAGAAAATGAACTTTGCAGGAACCTTCAGAAGGGAGTATAGTAAGCCACAGCTCAAGGAACCTCTGGGAACCTCTGGAGGAACCCTGGTTAAGAATAATAGTCAAATAGGGAAAGTCTGCATACTCCTGCAGGGTTGGGTTGGGGAAAGTCTGCATACTCCTGCGGCTTGGGTTGACACTGCTGGGAATTTCAGTGCCCCGTTGTCAGCTCACTGCAGAAAGTTAGGAGCTCATTAGAATTCCTTAAGGTTTACCTGGTATTGTTTGTACTTGTATCATGCATGTATTACATTGATTACTGAATACTAAACTAATAGGTCCACAGCTAAAACATTCTTCTGGTTCCTATGGGAAAAACAGCTTCAAACATGGTTCAGGAAGTTTGTGCTCCTGTACATTGTTAAACATGTGCTTAAAGAAACATCTAAAATATCCAGAATATGGGGATGTTGATTATTTTAATGCAACACACTACACAATGTTAAATCAATACCTGATCTTTGTATGAATTTTTAAAGGTTTTTACGAGTTATTATTTACTTTTGCCATGCAAATTTACTTGAAGGTCACATGTTAGAAATTCAAACAATATGATTTACATATGTGTGACTTTTCCGTCAATACTTTACATTTTCTATGTAGCTACTAAGCTGTGGTGTATTATATTGAATTCCAATGATTTCATTTGAAAATTACTTTTATCAGTTCATTAATTTAAAGCACAACTAAACTTAGGAAATAAAATATTGAGAGCAGGCAAATTTTAATTGCAGAATGTGTAGGAATTACATAATTTCATGCTGATCAAATAACATGATGGCCAAAGACCGAAACCTGGAGGAGGACCAGGACAAGGAAATGTTGACACTGGTGGAGAGGGGAGTTTAATTCTATTTTAAAGGAAGTGCTTTGGGTTTGTTGCTTTGTAAACTGGATAAAAACATTTTCAGAATTAGGAAATTTACAAAAATGCTTCAAAATGTTCTAAGTTAAATAATTTCTGTTGTATGCAGCAATACCTGAAGTAGTCCATGACACGATGGATAGCATTACTACCTGGCAACAACTTTGTAAAAGACACACAAATGTAGGTGCTTAAAAAAACTGTATACAGTGTACAGGAAACAAACATACTATTGCATGTGCAATTGATAAAAAATATAGTCCCTATTCATGCCTAGTTCAAAAGACTTTTTGCAAGTTCACTCTACATGCAGAAAGCCAAGTAGGGGTTCTAGGACTGCACCCAAACCAGTTTTGCACAGCAATGCTATGCAGACATTTCTACAATGCTCTCGGACAAGTTACTCTCCTTCAATTCTCCTTCAATCTTCCTTTCAGACTGACTGACTTGGCTGTATTTCAGTGCTAGATGGTGGCAAAAAATTTAGGTGGGAGGGAGGAGGACTTTTTGTCTGAATATTTTCACAATTGCATCTTTGTTAGCCACATATTTTAATGGTTGCTCATTTATCCCCCAGATATTTCCTGACTGCTCATTTGTTTTATACAAATTGCCATGGTGTCCATTGCCACTAATGTATTGCTACAATTGTGTATTTGTGGCATGCACCTGTCACATCTGTTGTTGAATATTGTCATTATTGCCTATTGGTTGCCCAATTCCCTGTTTTTGTCCCTATTGTATCACTTGCCCCTCGGTTACCCTATTGCCACAACTGTGCATTTCTTGTAGAGTGTACTCATTATTGCCTATTTGTTACCCCAATAGTGTATATACGTTTGCCCCATGGTGGGGCAAAATATGGGAGAGTTCTAAATGGAACAGAGAAAGCTCTGTGATTGAAGGCCATGTTACTTTGACGGGTGACGTGAATGGGCTCCCCTTCCATTTTTTTGTTTTAGGTTTTAATTAATTTTTACTGCACTTTGCCACCTTTAGACTACCTGTGTCAAGGACATAGGGAGCACATTCACAAAGCCCATTGCACTCCTTTAAAAATGTGTGATTTTTTTCCCTTTTTTTAGCCACTGTAAAAGTGTGCTTTTTTTAAAGGTATATGTCACTTTTATCATATGACGACTGTGGATGAATAAAGATAAATTCATATATGAGATCAGGTGCAGAATGATGATTCTGAGATAACAATAAACCAGAAACTAGGAAGACATAAACAATCACACATCTAAAAATAAAACCCTCCTAATCCATTTCACCTGAAACTAAACATTCTTGATATTATTTTTCTCTTTGTTAGATCACCTAATGCACAAGATGAATGAGAAGACATGCTTTGCAGTCAAAGTCTCTTATCTCAACATCAAGAAACCTTCTTTTGCAAATGTGGGGATTTCAAGCTACAGATAAACGGTTTGTGTATCATAAATTACACCCACCAAAATCACAGACATTTCAAACTGGGTATTTCTTTAATAAAGAAATATATTTCGACCTTATCTTCCCAAGAACTGTCAAAGCAATCAGTGGATCCATATCTCAGGCTCTTTATTGGCCTCTTAATGTCATAGGTAGGTAGGTCATGGGGGGGGGGGGTACAACATTTGTTCATGGATTTTTATTATTACAAACTTCATATCTCAGTGATAAGCAGATTTTAAACCAGTCATTGAAATGCTATTTCATTTCTAACATGGTAATGGTATAAAAAGCTTTCATTAATTTAATATTTGTTAATTCTGCAATGAAAATCCCTTTAAGGTACTTTCTGTTAAAGGGCTCGAACATCCCTTTTATCCCCATTGCTCCCCTACATTGTCCCCCTTTCAGAAGCTCTTCATTTAGAGGCAAAAAGTAAGCATACTGACACTCATTGAGCAGGCATGGTTCACCGTTATTAGTTGTTCTTTTCTGTTCTGGAGTTTATCAGGTGCTTCTTATCATTAATATGGCATTTTAGGGTGGCGGAGAAGCAAGATAAGCACAGGGTAGTATTGAATCAAAACAATGGCAATCTAATATTGTGCATTCTGATTGTAGAGCTACCAGCTGAAACAGATACTATAAAATGTCACTAATCAGTAACACTTTCTTATATTTTCTTGGGGCCAAAGCAAGATAGGCTTGGAGCCTTGTGATTGTAGAGAAGATAAGTGTAGGTCCTGCAAGACAGGGAGTGAAGGAAAGGCAGACAGATCAAGGTTTAAATATATTGTTTTGGGCGAAAAGGAGTTTAAACATGACATTGGTGGTGGTATGGGGTAGTTTGGTTACATTTTTAATATCACTTATGTCTTATCAACAATAATGTCTTAACACTAAAGTGCGTTATTCATGAACGCATCCTAGAGGAATGAAAGATTTCCTTTAGGCATCCTTAAAAGGTAAGATATTGGTAGAGGATGATCACTGACCATTGTCTCATTTCTTGTGCAATTTCAAACATGGTTCCATGTCTAATTTGAAGTCTTTACTAACATCTGCCAAATTGTCAGATTTTTATGAATGGGACTTCTTGGGTCTGCAACTTTTTTTCTGCAACTAGGTATCTTTGATTATATTGAATTCAGCTGGTATTGAATTGTTACACTTATCTGTCCCTATATAGTGTTTTATTTTTTTTAGGTGTTTGTGTTATGTTTTCCTTGTCTTCTCTTCTTTTTTCTTTCTCTTTGTAAACTGAATAAAACTGGTCAATATTCATAAAAGCTGTCACAAATCATATCCATCTGATATGTCATCAGTACCCATCTTTATAAGTGATACCTTGGGCATGCCTACATACACTTTGCATGGATTATCATGGAAATGTGACATATATATGCCCCACACACCATCTTTTGAGGCAAGCAATAAAATTTTACTCTAATCTTTTACACCGAGTTTATTACCCTATACACCCTCTCACAACCTTTGATTTTCTCACTATTTCGTACCAACATTTAATTATACAATTATTTCTAATTCCTAGCATCTAACTTGAGGCTACCTTATTACTGACCTGCAATAATAATCTTTCCCTGAATTCCTTACTAATGCATCTAACTGTAAGTACTATGTTACCTTTTCTCATCAGAATATTATTTAAAAAGGTACCACTATCACAATATTAATTTATCTGAACACCTTTATGTATCCCAATAACAATCATGATTATTATTTCATATCACTATCTAATATTGTTAACCAAGATGCGTTCTGACATATAAATTTTGCTGTTATTGTTCTTAATAATTTCTGGGAAATTTCTTTCCAAAGGATTCATATCTTACAATTATTTGAATATTTCTACATTAGCCACATAAATTTTACTGTAACATATTATCATTGTCTCTGTGATTACTCTATATACTGTATACATTATAGTATTACTTTGATAGTTATCGTTAACGTTTTGTTCTCGGAATATATATCTATATAGCTGGTTAACACATGTGTTATTTATACATTATATATTTTTGTATGCAGTGTACATTTTAATACTCACAAGTCCCCTAAAGAAGCCTATTTAGGCGAAACAGGTCGAGCCACAGTACATTATCTTTTTACAGTTACTGGGGATAAAAAAATTAAGGGATTACTTTGTCTAGTTTACTAGGTCTAAATGTTGACTTCCCCCTGTTTGATTCAAAATAAGCGGACCGACCATTCAATTTTATGTAATACTATTGTATTGTATGTGCGTTGTATGCTACGAATATAACACACTAAACATATCAATAATAACCCTGTCTTTTTCTTTTCTTTTTCCATGTTACTTTATTAAAAAGCTATTCAGGGATTTTGACCAAAAATAATGTGATAAGCTTTGATTTGGGAAATATTTGGATTATTGGTCAAGAAGTAGGTGATGGTCTGCAAATGTCTAAACTACCTCAATTATGATTGCCTGCTTGCATGCCTTGCTAGATGATCTTTAAAAGGTTGCCAACATTTATAAGATCAAAATGCATAGGAGAATTTTGTTAAATAGTGGGAAGCGGCTTTGAATAGATGGTGTGTTTTATCGAGTAGGTCAACAGATTATCTGCTCCTTTTTTTATCCACAAAAACTTCAAAATCTGTGTACAATAACCCAGGTTTGCCAAGGATGAATATTCTTGTGATGATCATGTTAGTAACACTGCCCAGCGGAAGACCACAACTATGCTAGTCTATTGTTAGTATAGTATGACGTTCTTCAAGTGATAGAAAACCTTATCTACACAGGTAGTTTATGCAGACCTACTGCCTGTCTGATATAGACAGAAAAATCTCTCTATCATGCATATTGGTAGTTTCCATCAGTCTCATCTTCTTATCACAAAAAAACAGAGCGTATATGTAACCCAAAGAAAATATATTTAATTAAAACATTTCTTGTTGAATGCATTGGGTGAAATAAAATCAATAAACTGCAGGAAGTCATTCAAATCTATGTCTTGGGGGCTGATATTTATTCTAGCAAACACACAAATCTACTTTTATTCCTCCAGCTTGGTGCAGATGAAACACACCACACTCACCAGATTGAGTGTGACCTCGAAATCAATAGAAGGTCATACTGCCTTCAATTATCATATGAATCCATCATCCAATATATCAAGATATCATCTCTTTCACTTCTTTATGTGAGCCCTCTAATGTTGTCCTCCTACACAATGCCCCTTTTACCAACTTTCCAATCAATGCTTGTCATCCTTGTGATAGGATGGCTTTCCAGGGGGTAATATGATTTTAATAAAATCTATTGCAGAATAAAAAACTTTTATGAGATGAGAGGTTCTGTGAGAAAGCCTTGCAGGTGAAATATGTCTAGCAGTGTGCCGTCATCATGTCTGAAAGGACTATTGTGGATTGGGTCAGCTGTATTGATCAGGACTCTGAATGTTGGTTAGCAGAAAAGGGGCAGCACGGTGGCTCAGAGGTAAGTGCTCTGGCCTTTGCATCTGAGCCAGGACACTATCTGCATGGAGTTTTCAGGTTCTTCTCGTGTTTGCGTGGGTTTCCTCCAACATTCCAAAAACATACAGTTGGATTAATTGGCTTCCCCCAAAAATTGTATAAAAGACATATGACTTAGGTAGGTAGGAACATTAGATTATGAGCCCTTTTTTAGGGACAGCTAGTGACATGACTATGGACTTTGTACAGCACTGCATAATATGACGGCGCTCTATAAACACTGTATAATAATAAAAAGAAAATAAAAATACTTTCCCCAGCACACGTGTCCCCCGACTTCTCTAAAAATGCTTTTTCTGGCATTAATTTATAGTCAAAACAGATTTTTTTTTTAAATTCAGTTGGGATATGTTTTCCCGATTGTACCCCCTGTAATTTTGATGATAACACAATGATCAGAGGCTTTATTTTTGCAAAAATGCTCCCAAAAAGATCATTTTGACCAGGAAAAAACAAAAAGTTCCACAAATTTTGTATCAGACAGGTCAATATTGCTAAGGGGACAGGCGATGCTCCTTCTGCTAAAGGAATTCTTACCTGCCCAATCACTTTGTGGAACTGTCAAAAACACTGAAGTGCGCATGAGCACCTCAGTTTTGTTTGCCAGGATACCTAGCAATCCTTCCTTCACTTGTGCTTGCCAGAATTAAATGAACTCCAGTGTTACACCAACCCAGCCTAGTTAAAGATCACATCTAGGAAAGAAGAAGGGGGAAGATGGTGGCACCCTGTGACGTTACAGGGACAGCTATAGCAGGGTTGAATTTCGCTTTAATGAGGGAGGAAAAAATGAGCATAACATTAGAAGAATCATATAAAGAAGTGAATAGGATATTTAAATATTTTATGATATTCAAGCACACTTTGACCTACAATTGATTTGGTGACCACCCTTACTCCGAGGAGTTTCATGTGCACTACAATGGGGGAATTAAAGCACATCTGTATGCTGAAATATTACACAGGACACATACTTAGCAGTTTATTGATTTTACTCCACTCCAGAAGAATTCTGTTTATAATTCTGATGATATACAATATATATTATGAAATATTTATAGACACTGTTTTTGTGATGAGAATGTATATATATATATATATATATATATATATATATATATATATATTTACACTTTATTTATTTAGTGCGCCACTTCACGTTCATTTATTACCATTTCAATTTAAAATTTCTGTTTAAGAGACTTGTAACTTTAGCAGTTTATGTTTACATTCATTTGTTAGGATATAAAGATATTGGGTGTTCTTACACATATTTCTGTGAAATTTTGCAGCATGGTAAATTGTTAAATTTTTATACTATATATTCTATACAATGCTGATAAGTAACAATCAATGTTCACAGGATTTACACCACTTACATTTCTACTCAAAAATAAACCAATGTAAAAGAATAGGTGTTAATCATCTGTGTATTAAAATAACCTATAATCTATTCACAGTTATTCTGTATTTACTTTGATTATTTCTTGTCTTTTTTCAGTTTATCAAGGTCTAAAATTAAATCAAGTATCACATAGCCTGTGGCTAATCACATTACTGAAACCACAAGAAAAGATAATTGTGTTTTGTGCCATGACATGCCTACAAAAGTTTTATACATCTTTGAGTCATTTTTTTTTTTTTGGCCAAAATATTTAGCCTTGGCAGATTGGGGTTGAATTTAAAATTTTTATTGTAATGCTGTGTGATGGTGAATTTATTTTTTCATGTCATAGATGTGTCTTTCATTATATGGCATTTGGAAATCACCTTTGAAGATAAAAGTTAATTAGCATAATTCATGCTGTAAGCTAATTATTTGATCTTTATTTAATTTTACTGTATCTATTTTACTATTTAAATTTTAAATATGCTTTAGGCAATATTAGGAAATTACGCTTTAAAATAAACATTGTGTATAAACTGGGCATGTGTGCAATGGATGATGGTTGACTGCTTTTAATTTAGCTCTGCTTATCTTCAGGGCAGTTTTCTTTATAATCCTGCTATCATCGCAAGCTTTCTTACCAGCTCCCAATGGATATTCCTCCTTGTCTTCACAGATCCCTCACGACTCTACAAGGCCTTAATCTAGCGCACTGCAAAAGTTTAAACCAAGATGTAAATGATCACTGAAGCTTTAAGGGGACTCCTAAAATGAGAGGAGTCTGAGAAGTTAATCCCACTTTCCTCACAATCCCCAGGATTCTGATCTTTTGTAGTGGACTCTTACTTACCTTCTCCACTCACACAGGGCCCTAGTGCAGTTCTGCTGATTCAATTTGATGGTATTAAACAGATCACCTAACGCCTTAATTAGAAAATCCATGACAAAGGCCTACCTACAACTGCTTTTAAAGACAGCTGTGATGAACTAAGCGGCAACATCACTCTTTAAAGATCTGGAATCCCTTGCCCTGGTTTGGATGGCCGTTCAGGGAGGACTATCGCTCAAGAATTTCATGCATGCCAGAAATCTGTATAGGTACAGACTGCGCCTATTTTGTAACATCTAAGAAGAGATTGCTTTGCACATTTTCTGCAAGTACCCCTACCCTCAAGCCCATTGGGACCCTTGGGACAAGAACTGAGCTAATACAGATGCTCCCTGAGTTTTGATGGTTCGTGTTAAGATATTTTGAACTTACAATGATACAGTTATGGAAGTTTTGCGCAGAAGGTAAAATGTAAAACCGTATTGTAAAGCCCTGGTCAGCAGCAGTACTCACCAGACACCAGTCCCCCAATCTAACACCGCAATCTTCACCTATAGCAGCACCCGCTCAGCCTCAGGAGACTGGTTGCTTCTTCCAGCACTCGGTTGCCCCCAGGACTTAGTGCACAGAGGATGATGTATGGTGATGGGCCGGCAGCTGACCAGGAGCCCACAGATTAACCGTACAGAAATTACCAGAAAATCCAGAAAACAAGCCAAAGTCAAACACAGAAGATCAGTCCACCAAACCAGGTACAAAGGAATGGGCACAAGCAGAGCTGGGGTCACAAACAGAGGTTGGTCCACGCTGAGTACAAATGGAATATCAGGAACAGGCAAGGGTCAGCAAGAGAAAAACACCTAAGAAACTCTTTAGCATAGATGAGCCCAGCTAATGCTATAACAGGCACAGAAGACTGGAAGCAAAGAAGTTATAAAGCCCCAGCAGCCAATGACAGCATGGGATTGCTCAGGAACCACTCTGCTAATCAGCTGCAACACAGCTCCAATTCCACTCATCTGTGCAGCCTCAGTGCAGCGGATGACGAGAGGAAAAACCCAGCTAAAGGGAAAAAAGGATGCAGCAACCCTCAAAGCCCTAATTCCAAAACCCCTGTGCTACTGCGAGCGCAGGGGCTGTAGGGAATAGGCCAATCACATCCTCCTGCAGTGGGGCACTGCCTGGAGTTTTGGGGGGCCTAAAGAGCGCCTCCTAAAAAGTATGCAGTATGATATGTTGGGAACACTGTCAGGATGTACACATCTCTCATTTTGTGAGATGCGTCATTCTCGCCAGCTATCAACAATATTACAGTATACAGTACTACTCCATACTGATCAACATTTTATAAAACTGGTAAGTAGACTAGGCCAGTTTCAGACTTACAATATATTCAATTATGATGGGTATGTCGTATATATAAATATACAGTGGTACCTTGGTATAAGTCCTTAATTCATTCCAGATCCTTGGACTTATACCAAACAGGACTTATACCAATCCAATTTTTCCCATAAGAAATAAAAGAAAAATTAATAATCCATTTACCATGAAAAAAAAAATCCTATAGTTATTGGCATATTATTCATTGATGAGGTTGTATAAAATAATTTAAACACTGCTTTATACTAAACTACATAAATACAATTAGATGAAATAAATGAAAATTTAACCGCACTTTACCGTGCTGAGAAGAGTCTAGTGCCTAATAGGGTGGTGCTGAGAAGGGATGAGGAAGAGATGTTATGTAATTCACAGAGAGTTATAGAGCGGGTTGTTCACTGAATGGTAGAAACTGGTGTACTGACGCCTATGGGAAGTCGTGTCTTTGTCTCGAGAGAGATAAATAAGGGTAGCGCGCAGTGTTATGACTCATTTTTACCCAAACGTTCTAGCACAAAGGTTGTGTACCAAGCAAAGGTTGTATACCAAGCAAAATTGTTTGTGTCCAAACAGGACTTATACCAAGTTGGACTTATTCCAAAGCGGACTTATACCAAGGTACCACTGTGTGTGTATATATATATATATATATATATATATATAGTTCTCCCCAGCCCATTTTTGGGGGGCGGGCTACCCACCTGCTGTGATTATTCCGCCCAGGACATTTTTAACAGCTCTGAACTGACACCCCGTTCTCTGCTGATAAGAGCTAATTGCTAATTATAGCCGGGGGGAGTGAGTAGAGCACAGCACAGAAATAAAGAGATTGGGACACAGGCTGTCCCTCCCTTTCTCATAGCTGTGCCGAGTTTTTTGGAAAAAAAAAAAACCCACATCGTGTAAACAGTGAGCAGTTTGTGTATAATTGCAGCATGTCACATTCCTCAGCCTTACAGCTTCCTGTGTATAAACCTTCATATCTCCTAAACTGTATATCATAATGACTGTAATTTTCAGGGTGCACAGGGAACACTTATAGTTAGCACTATTCACAATTTCAGCACCCCAGCTTTTACATATGGGGATCAGAATTGTAAAATTGTGTAAAAATACAACATTGGGGTTGCAGTATTAAAAGCAAGTGCGCCTTGGAGTCCTCTGCTTCTCTTCTTTGAACCCCAATTTTCCTAGAATGGTGGGATGTACAAAGCTGAAAATGTAGGTGCAGTGAGGGGACACATTTAGATAACCCTTCCCCCCCACACACACACTAAAATTTCATTACTATGGCAAACTCGCTGCCCTGTTACACATTACTGCCCACTTCTAACACAGGAAGCCCAATTTCTCTAGAATGGGAAGGTGCAGGAAACTGAAAATATGTGGGGAACATCTGTGGATAACACCCTAAAGTTTTATCACAATGGCATCATTAGAACATAAAAAACTCTGCCCATCAAAACAAAATTGGGGTTCAGGTACTGTCATGTGTAACAGGGCACTGTGTTTTGATGGGCAGACCTTTTGTAATGATGCCATAGAGATGTAAGTTTGGGGGGTGTTAGCCACAAGTGTCCCCCACTTGCACCTATGATTCTGTTTATCTGCACCTCTCCGTTCTAGAGACATTAGGGTTCAAGGTAAGGAAGCGAACAGTTTGATGGGCAGAGGTTTTTATGTTCTAATAATGCCATGCTGATGAAATTTTAGGGGTTTATACATCTTTACCCCACTTGCACCTACATTTTTAGTTTCCTGCACCTCACGATTCCAGATAAATTGGGGTTTAAAGAACAGAAGCAGAAAGGGCAGCATAGTATTACAAATATAGTTTGGTGAAAGGTAGGTAAAATATTTAGGGGGCCCACCCCAATGCTTCCTGCTATGTAAGTGGCCTCGGGGGGCCTTGATTTGCAAATTCATTTTGGGCTTCTAGGTGCACCTGTGCCCCTGTGTACCCTAAAATTTTTAGGTAATTACAACCAACAATTTAGGAGATCTAAGGGATTGAACACAATGACTTGTTAGGCTTCAAAAATCTGACAAGCAGACTTTACACACACGGCTATCACACTACGGGTAGATCAATTTCACAGGAAGTTTTTGTTTTTGGCAGTGATGAGAGAAGGGCACTGGCTGTCCTGCCCCCATCTGCGATTACATACATGATGCTCTTTGTGTTACCTAGGTATAGTGCTAGGAGGTGACATCAGAAGGTAGGCTGAATTCACAAGGGCAGTAAGGTTGCATTTGCTGCGTTTACCCCTCACTTTCCTCTCGCCAGTAACCACTGCTGGTTCAAAAACTCCTAGGCCTGAAAAGCCCAGAACTTTTCTCCTGTTACCAATCCCAGGTGCCCAGCACTTACCACCTGTTACCAATCCCAGGGGCCCAGCAGGTACCGCCTCTTACCAATCCCAGGGGCCCAGCACTTACCGCCTCTTACCAATCCCAGGTGCCCAGCAGTTATCACCGGTTACCAATCCCAGGTGCCTAGCAGTTGCCAAGAAGTAGTCACTCGGGGGGGGGGGCATTTTTTTTACTGCTAATGTGAACTAAGCATAATTTGTTAAGCCACATTGATTACAATATTACACTACTACAAGGTATTACACTATTAAAACATTGAACTCTAGGGAGTTGGATTCAAATACACAGCACTGGACTGTTGAGGCATAATACAAAAAAAAAATGGAAAAATTGTACATTCTAACAAGCCAGGCATTAGAAAGTTGGAACAAAGTATAGGGCGTAGGTAGAACACTGACACAAAAGCAGGGGTTACTGGATACCTATGGCATAAATAACTAGGAGCTCCAAATTTGCCGTGTCTAGCCCTGCCCACTTTTTTTTTACCACCTGGCTACAGTTTCCCCCCACCTGGCTGAAAAAAAATTTCTGGGGAGAACACTATATATATATTTATTTATACTTATGTATAAGTATTTACATATATATCCTAGGTAAAATGTTAAAAGTCCACACAAATCCACACACACATACATAATATATACACTAACACGTGCAAATAATACATACATAGTCTGATATATATAAGCATACATATTTCTATCAATGTATATTTCTGTCTTTTATTATATATTAATATGCTATTTAGGTAGCATTTCTAATTTAATTTCCGTTTTCAGTTATATATAGCATTTAAAAAAAAAGCAGTGAAGACATCTATCACTGGTAAATATTCCGTGAGTCATTCTCACAGTCCTCTCAATGTGTCTCTGTTATGGCAAGAATAAAGAACAAGAGAAACTAATATTTCGGAAGATTGTAGACTGTACATTCCACATACTTGGGGATTGTGAAATTGATATTTATATGCAAGTATCATTACAGGATGGAAATCTGCCTGCATTACAGTGCTGGGCCCTCCTTCTATCTGTAACACAGGTAGTTCTCAACCAGGAAGCACAGCTCCTATAAAACACACACACTTCAACAAGATTCAAGTCTGACCAAATGTGCAAGAGACACTGGATGCTTCTACTTTGCTGCCATGGCTGGTGCAGAGGGTGAGCAGATCAGCCACCTGACTCAATTCAACAAAGAAGATTTTGAGAATGATTGGACTCCAATAGCCTTAGGTGGATTTGGGAAAGTTTACAAAGTGAGGCACAAAAAATGGTGGTCTGTCTATGCTGTGAAATGTTCAACACTTTATGGGGACCCTGAATTTGAGAGGTAAGACTTCATGCAGTGACTGAAGTTTATATGAATATATAATATTGTGCAGTTTGTATAAATCTAAACAATCCTGTGCTTGTGTTAGCAATGCATTTCCAGCAGAACCTGAATTTTAGGTAAACTAGTGCTGTAAACAACTGAATACCTGCTGCAGTTCTCTGACTCTTTATAATGTAAAATACAGTTTATAGTTGCAATTTATTTTAAAAAGAATCATTTTAATTTTATATATGCCAACGTTTTGTGTTTAAAAAGGACCAATTTTAGGATTAAGTACTTAACCAACCTGATAAGGCTTTCAGTCATCATTTCTTTTACGTAATATAAAATAACAATGAAAAAAATTTAGAGGGTGAATGAAAGGCAAGGGTGAATGAAATGACAGCAATATTTCACATTTCTAAAGAACTATATAGGGACCACAAAGTGTGACAACTGCATAGAAATAAAGGACAAAGAAAGGCTCTCCAGGGACACCTGACAATATTTTAGCATGGCAGTGCACCTGTCAGGAAAATTTAGCAACTAACCAGAGTCTTTATAATATACAGCTGAGTTCTGTGACACATTAGTGACAATAGCGGGTAAGGGCACTAGCAGGACAACCAAACAATATAATTACAGCCTGTTGTAGGGCTATTGTACTATTGGAGACACTGGTTTACTTTTTCTTGTGCGGTTCCATTGGAATAAATTCTGTCACTTAACTGCCCTTTAGTATTGTTTATGTGATTTTGTTGTCTCTGTGTTATTTTTGTTGTTGTTGTTATTTACTGGAATTGATAAAGTTCATTTTTATAAAACTGCAGAACATAACAGTCCCGTAGCAGACCATGTGACTTCTACAGGGTCCAGAAGCACAAGGGGCCCAGAGTTGTCTAGCTTCATAATGACATATGCAGGTTGCAATAATATTTGTTTAAAATGTTTATACAATTTGGGAATGTGTGCCAAGAAAGCAACATGTTCTAGATAACTTTCTTTGAGATGATGATACAGAGAGCTTTTAAGGCCCTATCTCACCACACCCTGTTACTACAGGCTGAAATAAACACATTTTTACAAAGCTAGTCAGGAGTTTAATACAACAATATTTAATTATTGGGCACAGGGTTTGTTCAAGGCCAGGTTCAAATATAAGACATATTTGCACATACGTGAATCAACATACCTTTCCAGGCATCCTGCTGTGCATTGCCCCACAGTGTTCGGTACTGGATGTGCTGTTGTGGTACAAATATTAACAAAAAATGCTTCCATTTTTCATCAAATGGATGGGCTACCTGACCCTACCCACAGTATGGAAAAGCCCATTTTCTGTCGCAACATGACCATGCCTTTGAGCACAAAGCCAGCTCTACAAAAACAAGTTCAAAACAAACGCCTGAGTGTCCCTCAAAGAGTTCTACCCATGTTGAACACTTTTCAGTTAAATGGAATACCCATTGTGTGCAATGTTTTCTTGTTCAACATCAATACCTAACCTGATGTTCTTTGAGTACATTTTCTTGTGGCAAACTATTTCAAAAGAATGGAGACTGTTAAAGTCACATACGGCTGTGGGGAGGTCATATTAATACACAAGGAGACTCTTATAACTACAAATGGAGTTGAAGAGTCCATATTATTACCAATTGATTTGTAATATGATGTTCCACAAGCTAATATAGGAGGTATGGATGGGGTTGCATATGAAATGTTAATTAAGTTCGGTACAAATTCTCACAGATGCACTCCAAATTTTTATGACAAACTTTCCAGAAGAGTGGAGACTGATAAAGCCATAAATAGGGATGTAGGCGCCATAGTAATATCCATGGTTTTTTAATAGCTAATATAGGTGGAACACACCTTTGACCATGTGGTGTAAATCAGTGGTCCCCAACCTTTTGAAGCTCGCAGACCACTAAATGCATGGATTCCAGACCGCCCCTGGTGTATCTTATCTAGTGCAAAGTTCAACATGACTAAAGTTATGTTTACACCTAGCATGGTCTGTGTACTATATTTAAGTATAGGAAAAAGAAAGAAAAAACAGGCTTTTTTTAGGGTAGTGTTTTTATATGAGTGTATTTGTGTTTATTTATGTGTTCAAAATATGAAGTACAATGAATAAACATCTATTTTTTATCAGAAATCTATTGTACTAGATGTGTATTCTCTAGACATCATATTCCTGCTAATAATTTTTATACAAAGGGTTTACATAATATGTGAACAAAGAAAACAAATACAAAATAGTATACTCAAATAATTCAAATGTCTCAGTTTCCCGATGCGTTTCGCCCAACTTGGCTTCTTCAGGGGATAAAAAGACTTTAAGGTTAAGGGTGCTAAAAAGAATATATAAGAATATATACACCACTTCCTTGGGTTCATAAATCTACAATGCCAGTTGTTATTTACAAAATATCTGCACATTAATCTACTTTTAGGCTTTCCTTGTAGTTTTAAGTTTTCTGATATAAGAGAAGTTTGAATAAATTCTGTATTTGCACACGCTTGTCAGGGTTGCAGTTGAAAGATCTGTAACATTACAGTAAACATATTTCCTTTTCATTCTTGACTACTTGTTGAAAAGCACATAGAAACAAACACATAAACATTGGCTGATACTTATTCATGCACAAAGCTTTTTATTGCATAAACTTTACATAAAGCTTTCTCAAACAACTGAGTGGTTGGTAATTTAACAGCATAACAGCAATATTCCATAAATCTGAACAATCAGTTATTCGCTTTTCCTAATCTATCTTAAACTTTACTTTTAATGTTTGATTGGGTATTACAGGTAACAGTAAATGCATTTCCACTACATATGCTTGATGCAGACAAAAAAAAATTAAAAAAATAATCTGAGCCTATTTACAAATATTTAAACACCTGATAGGAGCCAGTGATTTACCTTTGAACACAATCTGCATAAAAACAAATGATGAAAGAGACAAAAGAGACACATACTATGGTTCCAATATATAGTTCTAAAGCATAAATAAGCAAGCTGTGTTAAACCCAAAACCCAAAATGTAATATAATGCAGTATATCATTCCTTAGAGTGAAATGGAAGAGATCACATGTATGAGGGGGTGCTGAGAAGTTCCTGGCTTTGCCCAGAAAGAAGAGAGCCAGAGTTATGAAATAACACATTTATTCAACACATTCCCCCCTGAGACTGATGCACTTGATACAGCATAGTTGCAGCTTTTCTAGACTGTTCAAATAAAAGTCCTTTGGTTGGGCCGCAAACCAGCTCTCAGCAGCATCTTTGACGTCAGAAATGTCCTCAAAACGTTGTCCCTTCAGGTGTTTCTTCAAATTGGTGAACAGATAATAGTCCGAAGGGGCCAGGTCAGGTGAGTAGAAGGGATGGTAGACCAATTCGCAACTCAGTCACTAACCTAGGCAAAAAGTCCTGTGCAGTTTCAAAATGGGCCATGAGATGTCAAGTATTTGTTTTTTTTTTTCTTTTTTGCGGATATTTGCCGGTCCTCAATAATCAGCTCATGGACAGCAGCGCAGGTTGCCGGGTCAGTTGAGGTTGGGGGGCGCCCACTGCGGGGCTCATCTTCAACAGTGAAATGCCCAGTCTTGAAACGAGATATCCAGGTTTTGACAGTGCTGTAGGAAGGAAACTTCTTCCCCAGTGTTTGTGACATCTCATTGTGAATGTCCTTTGCTACTTTTCCCTGGAGAAACAAAAACTTCATGACGGCCCGTAACTCCATTGACGTGATACTTGCTTATGCCTCTGCCATCACAGCTTCTCACTAAAGGAAAAAACAGTTTTAAGAATTGCAAAGACCTGGTATTTGCACAGTTACATACTAAGATATTAGGCTGTCATATGTCCCCACACTCATTTTTCTATTTTATCTGGAAGGGGGCAAAGCCAGGAACTTGTCAGCACCCCCTCGTATGGGCGTCTAGGGAACTCAGTGTAAATTGGGAACAGTTTGACTAGAGCTGAAGTCTCTATCTTTGTTCATGCCATTGAGGCTTTATGTGCTTTTGGTTAATGAGTCTCCACAGTGAGCTTAACCGAAGGATATTCAATGCAAACCTAAATGGTTATTTGGGTCCACATGCATTTAAAAAACCCCTGGGCTAACTCATCTATTTTTTATTTCAAAGTTTACAAAAATTTATTTGGACTGTCATGCACTATTATGATCCATTGATCAAAGAATCAACGGGCACAGTAGCACTGAAATAGGTAATTAAACAATGTTCAATTTAAAGACATACCTGGTCAGGGTAAAATTGATAAAGTAAAACATTCAAGTAGAGACTATTGATTCCTGCAAGTCATGGAGGATATTGAAATTTATATCTCTCAGTGGCCAAGACAGCAAAATCAGAATGGAAGTTTAGAAAGGTACTTGAAGCATGTTAACTAAGCAAATATTACACAAGTACCTAGAGATGTTTCTTTGTCAAAAGGTGAGCATTTTACATACATACAGTATACAGGCCTATTTATAAACCAGATAATCTGACATTTAGCAAACAATGTCTGTGTGTTTTATATGATCACTAACTTTCAGAACTTCAGGGAACCCCTACAATAATTACTATATCCACAACTCACAATACATTAGTGTGGTGGTCAGTGGGAAGAATGCCTCTTACATTGCTGACATATCAAACAATATCACCCTGAATTTGGTCATTGCTCAAGAAACCCGTAGCAACCTCTGGAAGAAACATTCGGTTCCACGGAACCCTGGTTAATAAAAACTGGGCTGAAAGATAGTATATTGATTTATTTATTTCAAACAAACAAAACCATCTAACGGTGATACTTTAGGTATTGAGGGTAAATTCTAATAACATGAAGGTGTGGGCCTGGTAAATTTTTTTTGCTGCACTGAAGAAATAAAAGGAGTGTTAGACAATGAATGGAAAAGTATGTTTTGTGTATGTCTGTTGCCTAGCTGCTGTATATTGTTGTTGTATGAATTGTATTGAGGTACAAAACTTTTTATTAGTGGTGCCATAAAAAAGAGTATACAGTCAAAATGCAATAATTGGAATCAAAACAAGAGGAAATGATACCGATGGTTTTAACTATACAAAAGTGTTCAGCAATGAAAACACTGAGTGTATGTTATTAGATGGATTAATAACACTGATAAAATCTGTTCCTGAAAAAAAAGATTATTTAATTGTTACATCTGAACAATGAGAACAAAAAATAGACAGAAACTCGAGTTGTCACCATGACTGACATTGGCTTCTAATTCTTTAATTCTATCTTTTATCTGAACATGTTATATATAATGTAGAATAAAGGCTGTCAACTTTGCAGAAAAAGTGCAAATTATGCATGTTAAAACACCCTGTTTAACCCCCTTGGCGGTGGCTTGGGGTGAAATTTCTTTACAGAAAATGGTAAGCCTGAGCCACACTCGGGTGGAATTAAGGGCTTACCTGGTCCTCACGAACCCTCGGCGTCCTCCAGCAATGCCGGCTTGCCATCTGTGTCCACTTGATAATGCCCGGTCGGCATCCTCTGGCACTAGATCCTGGCGTGTGAACTTTGGAGATGTGAGGCTAAGGGATGCAGATGCCAACCCGGTATGCAATGTGTGTGCGGCAGCGTGCGTGCATCGGGGGGTGGGACCAGCAGGAAATTTAAAGTTAGAAGTATTTTTAAATTTTTTTTTTTTAATTTTTGACATTAAAAAATACAACATAATCATACTGCCAGGGAAGTTAAAGATGACCATCATTCCTAAAATATAATGTACATCATGTAACACAACAGTCCAATGTATTCATCCCAACCCACAAACTCTGAGCCACAGCATTACTAGACCACATCAAAAATTTCACTATGCAACTTAGTCCATCTGTAGTCAAAATTTTATAGTTAAAAAGTTTTATTTAATTTTTTTACTGATCTATCAAATCCAGTACACTGTAAAATTGTATTCTTTGCCCTTATGGCCTAATCACAGGGCCTGCTTTAGATACTATCATGCCACCACAGCTTGGAGGAGGAACCAAAGAGGTGTTCAACATCACTTCAGGTGCAGGGCGCTCTGATGGACTGCATATGTTAAAGTGGGGTTATCAGTGGTGAAAATGCTATAATGATTTTGCTTTGATTTTTTTTTATTAGCCTATAGTTGTACTTTAAAGCACAATGTCACTAAGCATCTACCCTCACTGATGGTGGTGCATTACTGGGAAGCTGTCCGTGTGCCCTAAACCTAGCAAGTTCCGGCTGCAAGCGCTTACCCAACCCTAGATAGAAAAAATAATCATAATATACACGGGACTAATTATATATTTTAAACAACTGTAAAACCTAAATGTAGTAACAAAACAACAATGTGATATTAGTTATGCTGGCATATTTACAATTGGCAATATTTCCGGTATCTTTTCCCCTCATATTAAATGATAGTTTGTCTAAGCTGCAGTTTTTATGATTAGGAAATCTGCAATAGTTTTTCACTGTATGGAGAATTTCCAAGTCTACTTCCTCATGACTCAGGAGTAAATATTCAAATCTGAGGGACTGGCTCTTAGCCATAATACTTATTGTACCTTAACATTTTATCCATGTGAGTTTTTTCGAGAATAATTACAGCATTAAGAAAGCATTAATGATCATTCAGTAAATTAAGGAGAACTAATATTTAATTGGATTTAATTAATTAATTAATCCATATTTAAGAGAATTTGTTTTTTTATATTTTATCGTTTTCTGTATATTTATTCAGGCACATTTATATTCCTGTATATTTATTTATAAGTTCAGGCAGGTATGTAAATTTACTACCACTGGGTGCTTACTTTTAACTGCTAGGCATTCACTTGTGGTTTTGACAGTTGTTAGTCCAGTCCTCTGTAATAAAGTAACATACAGGTTACTTATATTTAATTATAATATAATAATAAATTATTATTATTAAAATAAATTATTTTATATAATGTTTTACAATTATTTTATTGTTATATTATTACACTGTGGTGCTTTTGTGGCCTGTTTTCTCACATTGTAAGTCACGGTATGAGGCAAATTTTTTTAACACAATCGAAAACAAAATGCATTTTTTATAACTGGAAATAATTGCTGTGATTTTACCTGGTTAACAGTTCCCATTTGTGACTATTACCTAAGTGAAAGGAATAAAAAAACAGAAAAAATCCTACTGTTCCCATACTGTCCAGGGATACTAAAATTGGCTAAGGAAATGTTTTTTAGTGATTTTTCGTAATTTTTTCAAATAAATATGAATCCCAACTCCAAATTCTTCAAATGTTTCTCACCTCTAACTAACCATACACCACAGCACTTCTGTGGTCAAACAATGCCTAAACCTAGTCTTTTTGTGTTCAGCCAATTTGTGTTTTTCATAGAGTAGGGTAAGGGTAGAACCTCCCGCAGGATATATTGCTTTCCTTTTTAGGAACAAATAATATTCAGTTACTATTCTGCTGACAATGTTTTATCAGAAAGTACAAGGTACTCTCCGACATCAACGTTTCTTTTACCTTCGAACATTAATGTCTAAAGCCTGCTTTGCCATTGGTCACAACACTCTGCCATACTTTGCACTGTTAAATATGGAGTCTAAAGTTGGGTGGTAAATGGAAATTTTTAATGTTCATTAAACAATAGGGATCATTTACTTTCTTGTAAAAGTTTAGTTTTTATGAGATTTCGGCATATTAGTTGGGCTTGACAAATACAAACATTCTTTCATTAAAGTTGAACAGTAACCCTTTGAATGTGGAAGAAAACTTTACACAAGTTTGATACGCTACACTGCTTGTTTTAAAGAGGAATTTAAAGCATTTGCCTTTATGTATCCAAGTGTTGGCAATAACATCTCTTTGCATAGGGCAACACCCACCAATTATAAACTTACAGTTGTTGTTTTCCTGGGCAGACTGGAAATTTGATTGCCCCTATTTTTAGGATTTCCAGTTGTACGGGGTGCTTTATTGTACTCTTCTGGTCTGATTTCAGTGAGCTTCTGACATTATACATTACAAGTGATACAAGTGAGATACAGCCTGCCCCATCACTCTCACAGAATCACTCTTACAGATAACCCAAAAGATCATTAATGCCACCCAAAGTGACCTGGGAGGAACAAATTGCTCATTGCTCAAAGAACACCTAGCAACTTCTGAAGGAACCCTATGGTTCCACGGAAGCCCTGGCCCTCCTATTCATTCATAGGACTCTGGTTGTTTCAATCAAAGTGGCTCAGCATCACATGTCAGATTTAGGTGTGGCATGCATGCAATTGCAGTCTCCCTAGGAAAACACACTCCTCCATACCTACATATGTGCAACAAAGGTGTTTTGATATTTTCACAACTACTTTTAAGTACCAGCCCACTGCATACATCAGAGCTGGGGGATTTTGAGAATTTTATTTAGGCAGGATTCTGTGATATTTTCAGGAAGCTGTATACAGAAACTTGCCAACCCTTCCCATGAGAAACATTTACCCACATTGCATAGTAAAGAACAAATACACAGAGATTATGTCACTGGGTTTAAAAAAAGGTATGCAATTAAAGCAGGAAGTATTTAAATATTTCATTAGTATGTTGATGATAAGAGGAAAGGCTTTAGAAGTGATCCATAACACTTCCTTTTACATATCCTGACATGTACTTGGAGCTGTACTGTGCAGTGTTATTAGTTTGTATTCTTTTTTAGCAACCATATTACGCAGCGCTTTACAAAGTTCAAAGTTATGTCACTTACTGTCCCTGAAACAGGCTTAAGGTACAGCTGCAGTATTGCAATGTTGTCATTAGGGATGAGCGAGAACGCCTCCGGCATTCTCACAAAAATTTCCTCGGACTTCCGATTGGTCCGCAAAATTTCGGCTAACCAATTTTGAGAACCCATCGGAAGTTCCAGGAAATTAGTACAGGAGGAGCAACTTTAGTGCTCTCTGATTGGCTGAGGAAAGGAAATCTTGATGTCGCTTGAGCTGGCTGCATTCATTGATCAGCACTGCCTGCGATTTTTTTAAATTAAAATTCTATCACTGGCGGTTCTCGCTTACAATTCCGGTAAGCGAGAACAGGTTAACTCATCACGAGATCTAGTTTTGAAAACTCGCTCGCTCATGCCAAGTTGTCATCCATTTCTTTAAAAATTAAGTTACCTGCTGAAAACTTTCAGAATCAACAGGTACAAAGTGTTTGCATTTTCAGGAATTTATGCTCGGCAATAAAATTATTGCAATGATTTAGGGAGATTGCAAATTGCAAAAATGTTTTACCACAATGAAGATGGGGCCTCCCACTGCTCTCCGTCACCCCTACCACTATAAAGTGACTAAACAAAACAGCCATTCACCCAAAACGGGGATGTGAGGTCAGGAATCTTTCTCATTTCCAGACAATCTTTTGGTGCTTCTGGGCCCCTTCTCTATTTGTGTTCCAGGCCATCACTCTTGGATTGTAAGCTCTTCTGGGCAGGGTCTTCTCCTCCTCCTGTGTCACTGTCTGTATCTGTCTGTCATTTGCAGCCTCTATTTATTGTTCAGCGCTGCCTAATATGTTGGCGCTATATATAAATCCTGTTTAATATTATTAATACAAATAATAATAATAATATTAATAATCACTAATCAGTTGATTTAACCATCACTATCCTGTCTCCCCTTCACATCTTGTCTTATATATCTTCCAGCTAATTTCTCATTTTTAGGTTTTACTTTTTTCAGCTCTGGGCCTTTCCTATTGTTTCATACCTAATATGTTGTAGATATTAGAACGTTTTAAATCTGGAACAGGCCACATGGGTTAATGGGTATGTAAATAACTAGTTAATTCAACAAATTTGTTCTTCACTGTGTCACCTAAATTCCATATTTATGATAATTCTACTTTATTATTCAGTTCATTATGTAAATTAAGGTCAGGCTATTTCAGCTGTTACAGTCAAGATGCTGTCTAATTATAGATTATTATTATGTCTTCAATAATTTGGTATTTAAAAATTGTCAGACATTTATTTTTACAGATTCTGATCTAGAAGACAAAAAACAAAGTAATTACATATATAGAGCCAAAACAATAGAAACATTATAATATATTATGGAGCTTTACCTCTTTTAAACTCCAGGTTTTCTTGGTTTTATAACTTTGTACATTTTGTTTGTGACTTATATGTCCTCATAATTATTCAATAACGTTACATATTTATATTTTGATTTTTAAATGTCACCTTACAATACAGTATGCACTAACCAGAAATATGAGTATAGTACATGATCTATGTTAGAACCAAAAGAAGCTTACAGTTCTTGGTAATGTCCCCAGTGTAATGTGTGATATCTGCACTTCATTATTTTGAGTCAATTGTAAACAATGCTGCCATCCAGTATTCAAGCTTTGGACCTGATTTCTGGCAGTGGAAATATTCATTGATATCTGTATAATTTTGGTAGGTTTTTTACATATGTCCATGTTTCCTTCATCATTTGTAATATATAATTTTAAACCAATGGAAGAGTTAAACAGTTGGCCTGATTTATTTAAGCTTCCCAAGACTGGAGAAGATAGACTATAGTGGGGGAACATGGGTGATCCAGCAAACCTGAAATGGATCTCGTCCATGATTGAAAACATTTGCCAACTAATAACAAATGAGTTTGAGGAAATACATTCTAGGTTTGCTGGATCACCCAGATTTCCCCATGATAGTCTATCTTCTCAACCCTTGGAGAACTACTAACTAATAAATCTGGACTGGTGTGTTGGGTTTTAACTTTTATCTGTGTCCCGGATGTGGAGATTTACCTGTATGTTGCACCATGCTAATATTCTAGTAAATGAGTTTAAATTTTACCACAGTATGGAAAATGGTTTTTGCGTTTGAAATCTATCTTGGAATAGTACTATTAACTGACAGATAACCTTCTACTGTTCCAGTGAGGATTTTTTATCCTCCCCACTTTCTGTCTTCATTACATTGCTCAAAATGACAAATAGTGGGTACAGATCTCCCAAGTCAGTGGTCACCAACTTTTTCGGACCCAAGTACCAATAAATTTACCGGCTCCAGACCGCACATGGGCGGGGAGCCGGGTGTCACTCAAAGGGAAGAAACTTTCCCCATAGTGACATCATGTCGCCAGAACCTGCCCACTCTCCCATCGCAGGCCTGAGCCCACTTCCCTAAGCCTGCGATCTGTACGGGGCAGATGGTTCATGGCTCTGGCCAATGCACCCCCCAGCTAGGTCAGGAGAAGGACCCCGCTGGGGGGTGCATTAGCCAGAGCCGCAGACCACCAAAGTTTTCTCGCAGACCACCGGTTGGCAAGCACTGTTCCAAATAGGAGCTTAGCATTAATAGTCTTTATAGAGGTTATAGGTATATAGTTAGGTTGAAAAAATACATACATCCATCAATTTCAACCACTAGGGAAATAATAACCCCACCTGTCATCACTGAGGAAGCCATAATCTTTGCTGCTGGCTCTATTGTGGACTTTCAAGAGCACTATTTAGTTTACTTTGTTCCCAACATACTTTGTATGCAGCAACTGCACACACAGGGCTGAGCTCTGCACTGCATGATGCATGTGCCGTGTAGAATAGGGAATAGAATAGAGGGAAAACAAAAAGCCACCAGGAGCCAGAGCTTAATTTTTTTTCAACAAAATGAACATTGCATGTCTCTTTTGTTAGCACTACGTCCTGGTGACTTTTTGTTTTTTGAGTTGAGGTCCACTTTATGTGTATGGGTTTACATATACCTGAAATATTAGCAAAGGTTCCCCAGGTTAATAAAAAAGAAGACCTGCAATAAGACTTTCCACTAATATTATTCCACTAGCTGTCAGGCCTATAGTGTTTTCCATCTCAGCTGGTAAAGTAGAATACTTTCATAGACTTAAGGTCTGATTTTATTATTAGCCCTAGGTTGGTAAGGGCATGAGGGAACTTACTTAAACTGTAATTTATATTATCAGTGGGCTTTTCCCAGGAAAAGAGTTCATTCAGATTTAAACTTGTAATGAATTTTTTTCGGACTTGAACATCTTTGACCTAGGTTCTCAAATGAAATCCCAACAAACAAATCCAGTTCAGCACGTTTTCAGCTTGACCTCAGAGCAAAGAGATAAGCTGCGCTCCAAATGCACCGCGTGACACACTGTGTTTTGTAATTTGTTCTTTTTGGCTACCGAAGATGACATCTGAAGTATTACTCTCACACCTTATTAAGCTGATGCATTCCTACATATTCTCCTGCACTGGATTTCAAAATATGAAACTCAACCAGACCTTCTCTTTTGACCTGCCAAACCAGTTATACAATGCAAGTCACCTTTACATTGCTGATTCTAAAGAGTGTCACACAGCAAGTGGACTGATCTTTAGTTTGACGAAAGGTAATTCCAGTAGTTTGAAAGAAATACACAAAGAATTTCACTGGCGGTGTCTTATTTCACTTTTCCAGTAATTGCCTTTTACTATAAACACATTCACTGTTATTGTATGCAAAGAATACTCAAGGAATTTACACAAAGAATGGAAGAATTTGTTGAGCTCGTGGGATTTTTTTCTCCAGAACAAAACAATATACATTTAGTAAGAAAGCCTTGTCTAAAGTTTTAATAGCTGGATAAAATATGTAGCTTCTAGTTCTGTAAGTAGATTTCCTCATCATTGTCCTCTGGGACAAATTTAAATAAAATGTGGTGCTGTTCATGTTTACACCATTATTCCTGCCTTGGCATCGGCCCATGGGAGTCATTTGGGTAAAGCTGGACTTTAACATTCATAAACTGAATATAAAACTTTGGTTTGCATACATTAGGTGTTCTGTGCTCTGTTTTGCATGCAGACGCATCCATATCATATCAATCCACTCCAATCCCTTTTGTAGGTAATCTAATGATCTGGGCACCCCCTGCTTGAAATACAGGAGAGAGGTATTTACACCTCCACTGCAGACTGTTCACTCACTCTCACATACAGAAAGCATGATGTGTATGAGGATAAAATCTGAAATCTGGCTGGAATCACTTTGTGGCAGTTTATTAACATGAATTGTGCTGCATTATGAATGGGTGCCAAACATACCACAACAGGTACAAAAATGTATATGGCCCTTTTTTTTTATTAATATGATTAAAATCTGATTGTAAAATCACATCTAGTTCCTAGATGGGTACAACATAAATAGGTCTCCATTACTCTTGTTGCAATGCAGGAAGGTCGTGGTAGAAGGAGGTAGCAAGGTGCTGTATACAGCATGAATAGTTAAACACTACCAAATTAAATCAAGCCTCACACCAATGATATTGATGGATTTGCAATAGTGACCGCCTCTTCATGCATTATTTCCTCTTCAACTTTACAGAGCTACATTATGAGATTTATAGTTTATAATTTTGAAGCTTAGGCTACCAACCATTGTAATATCTGTGTGTCCAAATATTGTCAAAAGTGGGACTCTAAAGTGCACCCCTATCTGACCTTACACTGCCTTCGCTGCTAGGTTTTCATGAAAACTTTTTTGTGGCCGTGAGAGAAATAAAATATACCTAATTCTGTTTCCAGTCAAGTGGACTGCATCTTCAAAGACTCTTTTCTTGTAAAGATATTTTGTAGCCTGTCCATGCATGAATGCCACTGGTCATGGTCTTTTGGTTTGACGGAGGCGTGCATTAAGTGTGTGACCTGACACATGCATAGATACTGGTACAGAAGCTAAGCCCTTGGGAGGTTTACCCAGAAAAAATATTTAAAGTCTTCACAAGTCAGTGGCACCGTGATGTGACTTCTGCAGTTTCCACTATTCTGCCAATTTTTCTGCCTAATTTAACTTCATTTCTTTTTTCTGCACCAGTTACTGACCTTACTCGACCAGATTACTTTTTTGCTTGCAGATTGCCCTGACCTCTGCTACACATAATCAACTACATTGCTATGTGCAAGGAGATGCCCCAGCACAGTGCACTGTTCTCTCATTCTATTATTCTGTTCCTTCTCAGCATTTTTGCATAAATTCTGCTTATGGTTTTTGCAGTCTGAGTGCTGTTGTATAGGTGATTGCACAAATCTAATACTAAGTAAAACATAGGTACTTACACTAGTTACAGTTAACAAATTATATTTATTTATGTATCAATAAACATCTAGCAGCATTATCAGTTGTCTTTTATATCAGTCTGGAGTTTAGATTTAACTGTTTTTTAACCCTCAGGGAAAAATTATTCTCTTTGCTATTTCAGCTTTTATAGGACAGCTTTGAGTTCTTCATATGTTATTAACAACAACTCTATAAATTGACATAACTGCTGATATGTGGTCAGGAGGGTGACCTGTCCCAAAACTACACACCTGAAACAATGAGTTTGAGTGTAGTTACTATTTGATTGTTCTGAAAATGAAAGAGCTATAATAAAACCCAAGGGATAAAAAGCTCTACAAAAATTAGGCAATACATACTTACATTTTCTCAAAATAATATATATATATATATATATATATATATATATATATATATATATATATATATATATACACACAGGAAATATTCAACTTGCATGTGACCATCCCACTTACCTGGCTGCTGCTAGGGTTCATAAAGCAAAATGTCTGTTTATTAGGTACTTATGCTCTTCCTCTCATCTCATTTAGCTATTTTCTTATCAGACATTTAAAGTCTGGATAATTAGATTGAAACATGTTGTTGAATAAATACAAAGATTATAAGAATATTCTAAGAACTTTGTGAAGCCAAACAGGCATCTAAACTATACACTACATCCATGTACATCATGGTCATACAATATATCTTGTTAAAACAATGACGTACTTTTTAAGCAGTGTTCATCTGGTGCTTTTTTACCTTTGCAGGGCCATAGACCTTACTTGGCGTTTGCATGCAGGCACCGTGTGATTTTCAAAAGAGTTATTTCTGGCTGATTTTATAAGTATGCAGCAATGGCATTGGCAAACTTTCTATGTGTATGACTTAAACCTAGGGCTGGGGAGAATGAGAATGAGACATCTCCTATCATTGATTTGTTTCCATGAAGCAATAGCCACGTAAGGGTTTAAACATGTTTAAAACATGTTTAAAACATTTTTGGCTGGCAGATGTTTACTGCTGCTATAAATAAGATATAATTTCCCGATCTGTCCAAACCCATCCAGATTGAGTAACTACTAGTTTAGGTACATTTATACTTTTCTGTGTGTGTTCCATGTGCATTTACCCACCCCATCCCCTATCAGTAAAACTTCCACATGTACTTTCATAGCTTATCTTAGTCTTCGGAGATCATCATGCTGTTCCCATGTTTTTCTATGTGACTGCGGCAAGACCATGACTGACCAGATGGGCCATCAGGGGGTATACATAGTTTTCTCAAATCTTCATACCAACATACTCCAAGCTGAATGCCCCAGTTAGAATACACATAAAGTTCTGAACCTCCGTGATTGAAAGGACTAGAATTCAATGGATGAAATAGGTGAGGCAGGACAGTCAGTCTGGTAAAGATGACGATAAATGTCCTCGAGCCAAGAAACGAGATGGACTCATTCTTTCTTGCTGCCTCTACAACTGCACAAAACAGAGGGTAGGTCTGGATTTTAGCTTTCAATGTATTGGTGTATTTTGCATTGCATAGGCCCATTAAATTGGCCTATTTACCATCAATAAAATGTAGATGACTTTTCATTAATATTATGGGCAAACATTTGTTAATGATTCCACCATAGCTAGGCTTCAAAAACATTTTCAAACACATTTCCAATTAAGTTACTGTGTCGATATGCAATAAGAGCCCACTTGAAGTAAACAGAAAACCTTCCAAAAACATACAACCATGTGTAGGAAAATATGTGAATGTTAATATGCAGAAAATAGTGCTAACAGGCCCTGTTTGTTTTGCTCTTGTTAAGATTATTGTACCATTCTTTACCCTGCTATTTCAAAACAGTTTGGATTAATATGATATGTTCAATAAAGAAACCTAGACACAAAAAGGAGTTTCTATTTCAGAGACCAGTGTCTTAGGACACGCTCAAACAAAATTGTGTGCACATGATAATTTATGCATATTTTATGCTTTTATGCACAATACCTTAAGGTAGCCTGGAAATTCTGAATAAATGTATAACATGCTTGAACATGTGAAAAATGGATTTTTTTCTAACATACTGCCACGTTTACATCTGTTCATTGTTGTGCGTGATAGTGCACTGTGTATGGGATTTGGACTGATAGAGAATACATATATACAGTGTGTTATCATGTATTTTGGTGATGCATGTAAAACATACATTTGAATGCATTATCACGTCTTCTGTGTATGCAACACCTTATCATGAAATGTGGATGTATCTATTTCCAGTTGGCATACTTTTTTGTTTTTATCTATATTATCTTATCTTTATTCAAGATTATTTAATGCTAAAGTAAATTTTTTTCCTCTATATACAATCCCACATTGAATTGAAAATTAATGAACAAAAGTCTGTGGTTCTGATTTTTGAGTAACTGCTGCACTTAGATCTTTCCTAGGCCTAACTTGGCTTATGCACAAAGTACTTGGCTTATGTTGTAGCACACAGCAACGATGAGTGTTTACAGGATGCCAAATTGCAGATACATACAGTGATAAATTGATACTTCCTAATTATAATGTGCAGCTGGAACATTGTTCATTTTCCTCCTTTCATAATACAGAGCCTCCTTTCATAATACAGAGCCTCCTACATACAAACGGGGCTTCCCTGCTCGCTCCTGTGCAGAACAAGGAGCTTGAAGGGGGGAGGGTGGTGTTTGCTTGACTTGCAGAAGAAATCTTTTGTTAAACACAGCTGAGGTTGTGGGTGATCCTAAGGACTGAGCTCTTTCTGCAGCCTCCAGAGAGGCACGTAGCCGTAAGAATTAGGCACAGTGACTACATGACCGGGGGCTGGGCCTAGCCCAGAGCTTTTAAGGGGTTAAGAAAAAGGGTAGTGTTGCCAGAGGGGGCTGGGCTAGTGTACAACGTGGG
>NC_092868.1:37232018-37285812 GCF_032062135.1 Pyxicephalus adspersus | reverse complement strand
TATGACAATGGTGTTTATAAGGGATGGGCTAGAAGGTCCGAGCTCCCCGGGTCATGTAACTCCTTGATAACCAAGGCAAACTCTGCAGTTGTTCCTTTTTGTAAATCAAACCACAGCTTGCTCCAGAATTTATTGAATGTCTAGGCTCCATAAAGATTTTTAGTTTTTTTGCTTTGTTTGTGATTAACTCACAGTGAGGATTTTATACAGCAACTGACACCACACTGCCTAGTAATATCATGAGACAAACACCTTTCCTAATTGCATTTATTAAAATAATGTACATGTTCCGACTTACATACAAATTCAACTTAAAAACAAACCTACAGTCCCTATCTTGTATGTAACCCTGGGACTGCCTGTACATCACCCATCCCCTATAATAGTAATGGTATAGGATTACAGTGGCTGTATAAGAAGCATACACATACATAAGCAACCCTTGTAATGTAATCTGGGGACTACCTGTAAGCACAATCAGCCTTTCTCCAATATGACAAATGCAACAATAGTTTACACATATCTGAATGCCCAGCAACCATTTCTCCCATATACCATGTGCAGCCATTATTTTTCCAATATAAAAAGGGCAGCCGTTACATTCACCATGTTAAATTAAATACAATACTAGGTGGAAAATTTTTAATGGTACAAATTGTTATGTGATGTCAAAATAATTTCTGATCAGAACTCAATGATCACCACTACTGGTGACAAGAATAATCAGACAACAGCAATACAAAAAGTTTTAGAGGAACTGTGGTGACAACTAAAGTTTATCCCAAGCAATCATGAGCAACACAAGCAAAATATTGACCATCAGATAGTGATGATTTTTTAAATTATTTAATTAATGCACAAAGTTTGGCGTTAAAGCAGTTAGGTAGCTCAGCAGTAGCTTTCTTTTCTTCCATATGAAAAAGCAGTATTAACGGTTACTTGTCAATGCATTTGTATGTATGGAAATAGAGGTTAGTGCAATGCCCTTTAAATGTAAATTTTTGTTACTGCAATTGTGCTTGTATGCCACCCCGTGCACAGCTCTTTAATAGTTCTGCAGCTTTACCTGTATTTCCAGTAATATTGTTACAGTATAGGAAACGTGTAGACATAAAGCTGTGAGATCCATAACAAAGCCAAGGGATCTGTGGGAGGATTGTGTTTTGGATTCTTTTGTATGCATACCAATTAAAAAAAAAAACTGCTATCTGCTTATGTTTCTCAGCACATTTCTTCTTTTTCTGCTTGATTAAGGAGTCGAGCTGACAGCTTGCCCTGAAGTAACAGTAAATCATTAGTAAATATTCAGTAACTGCTTACATTCCATGCAATTTTGGAAGTAGACTTTTCAGATAGCTGTCAGGGTTGGCTCTTGTTCTTTAAATTTTCTCACAATGTGAATCATTTGCAAGGCAGAACTTCAGTTATGACTTGGATTAAATGAAGGACAATCAGATAAAGCTGTTATTGTGTTAGAAACATCTAATTTACATTAAAATCTCTTGAGCACGTTGAGAATAGATTACACTGATTAGTGAGAGATTAAATCAGCAGATGATTTTAAAATGTTCTTCTTTTTGATTATTTCTCAACCTCTCAGGAAACTCATGAAACTCAACATGTCTGAAATGAGCATCTCATGCAAATAGTAACTGGGATAACATAGTCCCGAGGGCCCGTTATAGTTTTCTGCTTAGAATAAAACCATATACAAAGCACAATTCATATTGAGAGCCCAAAATAAAAATAGACTTGAGGGCTTTTTTTGCATTTTTCTGGTACACCTGTGACTTTGGAGTTCTAAAGATGATGGTCTGTTACTTTTTTATTGGATAAAGTCAAGGGATTTATGTCCATATTTAATTTGACTAACTACATCACGGAACTCAGGAATTCTAATTATATGATAAAAGAAGTAGTGTTGGGTGCAGTCATATATAGGATATTCACTTAGATTGGGCCTGATTTATTAAAGCTCTGCAAGGCTGCAGAGGATACAGTTTAATCAGTGAAGCTGGGTGATCCAGCAAACCTGGAATGGATCTGGTTCAGGATTCGAAACATTTGTTAGCAACTGACTTTGAAGAAATCCATTCCAGGTTTGCTAGATCCCCCAACTTTACTGATGAAAGTGTATCCTCTCCAGCCTTGGAGAGCTTTCATAAATCAGGCCCATTGAATCCGTCTGCAAGCCTTGAGGGTACATTCCTTCATCATGCGTCAATATAAGCCTCCCTCCTCACTCAAAGTTTCAATGAGTTTAATTAGAAACAATGCTGTACAAACATAGTAGCTGAATCAAGGATTTGCGTCAGGGACTAACGCCATATCACTAATATACCCAGAGGCTTAGTCATAGAGGTATGCAGAAGGAAGTGTGTAGCATTTGTAAAACTTCTTTTGAAACTTTAAAATGCTTTAAAGTGTGTCCTTTCTGTGATTGCAGTAGCGATGGGTGAATTTACTTGATTTCTGCTTAGCATGAGTTTGGTGATCACTCTTTCCAGTTTGCCTAATTTGTTAAAAGGTGCACATTTCAAAAATAGAATGGGAGTTGATGGAAACCAATTGTTAGGGTAAATAGAAAGGAGTATTTCAATTGGCTGGTGGTGGAAGGGGACAGCTCCTAACATCCACCAGCCAATGGCCAACTATTTAGATTACTGGCTAGGTGAAGTTGTCAGTGTTCTTATTGGCTGGCTGTTTTTAGTGTTGGTATAGCCCCGGAGAACAAACATTTAGAAAGCAGTCTGCAAGGTAAACATCTAAGAACCAGCTGTTAACCACCTTTAAACTTGCACATTAGTTTGCGAACTTGGCAAACACCATCAATGCAAACTCAAGTTTAGGAGAAATTAAACCTCCTCCCTGAAAAGCAGTGATTACCTTTAGTTAGAATTGTACATCAAATATTGCTGAGCCTCTGTCTATCTTTTGAGTCTTCCTATTGGTTTTTGAGGCCACTGGTTGTAGTTAGAGACCACCAGGCACTCACAGTTGGTAGGACTAAGCTTAATATCTATCTTTTTCCTTTATGATTTAATAGCTTCCAGGACATATGGTCCTTTTTTGGTGTGTTTCTGTCTAAGGCAGGGCTTAAAAGTAGAATACAACCGAGAATATAACAATAATATGAGCATGGAAAGTCTTACAGGTTTAGGATGCCGTATGCGACCCCAACCTTAAGTTATGTAGAAATCGTTTCATTCTATATCATGTGAAAAGTTGATTCCATGTCCCTAAGCAAGATATAATACTTAAAAGTACAACTGCAGTTGTAAGGAATTAATGAAAATGACATCAAGATTAAACTCCTCCACTCATTACAGAACCTCTAGAATTACTTTTTAAGTACCTAATTAAATTGCTATTGGATATGGCCAGTAAAAGTAATACCTTTTCAATAGGCAATGCAACAAAGTGTACTTGAAAACAATATGAGATGAAGCACTGCAATAATTACTGTGCCAAGTAAATGTATAGAATTACAATGGTTCGGAGAAAACTAAATTTTATTTATGTAGTTCTGTCTGAAAAAACAGAATTGGTATTTGGTGTTTTTAGCTTTTGGGTAAATAAAATTTCCAATCACAAATGTGACCTTTTGCTACAATGTTCAAATCATGGAGTATTTTTTTTTGTAAAACGCAGATTCCAGTTTGATGGAGCAAACATTGTGGCTGCAGGCACGTCATTGCATTCCTCTGCAGTTATACATCCTCATAATAAAATTTCCAAATTGGAGGGGGCGTGGCCTGATGGCGGCAGAGCAGGACGCTGATTCCTGAGCTCCGTATCCCGCCTGGGGATTCCCCATAGTGTAAGCGCTTATTGCGCCTCTTTATTTGGCCTCATGGGCCCTAAAGTCAAGGGGGTGCAGAAGGGACGCCCCGGAGGGGGCGATCCCTCCACCGGAGAATTATCCAGCTTCTTCGTGGATTATCCAGCTTGTCTGGGACAAGGCCTCAAAGCCGGGGGCTCGATTAGTCACGGCACCCGACGAGCAGGCACCCTTGGCACGGTGCACTTCGATGGAGACCGGATTGCAGCAGGACGGGTCAGCATCCACTCCAGATGCCTCCACATCTTCTCCTGAGGTACACCCCGACTCTCCCATTCCCAGTCCCTGCATGCTACCCTCCTTAGACGCCTCTTCTAGTCAAAGTCCGGCCAACACAGAGTCCGCAGAGGAGTGGAACTGGAAGGCCCACTTACGTGCTCCTCCTACCAAACAAGATTTGGAACGCAGTATAGGGCACTTGGAAGCGAGTTGTAAGGCAGAGTTCCACGCTATACGCGAGTCTGTTCAACAAGTTACTAGCGCCACCGCAGCTCTGCAAACCCAGTGTGCTGATCTTTCTTCACGAGTAGTATCCCAAGCGGCCATTTTGGAACAACATGAAGCGCAAATTAATATGTTGTATCTGTTGCATGATGACGCTGAAAACCGCAACAGGAGGAATAACATTCGTATACGGGGTTTACCTGAAACCGTACCGAATTCAGAATTGCCTGCAGCTGCCTACTCTATATTTGCTAAGCTTCTTGCTGTCCCATCTGATGTTGATATAGAGATAGATCGGGTACACAGAACGCTGGGCCCACGCAGCATAAATCCGCCCTAGAGATGTTATCTGCCGGTTCCATTTTTACAGGACCAAGGAAGACATCATGAAAAAAGCCAGAGAATCTACAAATATTGAATATGCCGGGGCTCAGATACAGCTGCTGCCTGACCTCTCTAAACATACGTTGGATCTCCGCAGGGCTCTTAAACCGCTTTTGACAGTCCTTCGTGAACGGTGGTGTCCTAGTGCTTCTATAGAGTCCTGTCCCTGGTCCGACCAGTCTTCAGTGTCCCTCTCATTTCCGATTCCCCATATGGGTCCTAGAGCATGGACATGGAGATGTAATGACTCCTTGTTCAAAGACTCTCTCTGTGCAAAGGCGGTTCTCGATGCGATAACAAATTTTATTGGCGATCACACCCTGGACCCCACTCCCCTTCCTATGCAATGGGAGGCTATGAAGGCGGTAGTTCGCGGGGTCCTAATACAACAAGGCACTAGGCTTAAAAAGATCAGAGTGCAGGATATAGCCTGTATGTCTGATAAAATCCGTTCTCTGGAACGCCTGCACAAACAAAACATGGCCCCTGCTGTATTTTTAGAATTGACAGCTGCTAGAACCCATCTTTTGTAATTGTACGATTTAGCTCACCAACGACACAGGGATCGTTTCCGTAAATTGATTTACCAATATGGGGATAAATGTGGCAGATTACTGGCAAGGGGTCTTCACCCACGCACGTCCACCACATATATCCCGTCCATACGCACTCCTGATGGCAGGCTGACATCTATCCCCAAAGAGATCCTGCAAACGTTCTATAAATATTATGCAGACCTCTATCAATTACGCCCTGCTCCAGCCACTCCTTCCTCTCTTCAGGAATACTTAACTAAAACAGCTCTCCTAACTCTAAATTCTGAGGTGATTTCTCAATTGGACTCCCCATTTACGGAGGAGGAGGTATCTGCTGCCCTGCAGGCCACCCCGACTGGAAAAAGCCCAGGTCCAGATGGATTTACTCCACGATTTTACAAGCTTCATGCGTCTAATCTTGTCTCCTTCATGACCAAAGTGTTCTCTTCCGTCTCTGCTGATACGCCGTTCCCTTCACAAAGTTTGGAAGCGCATATTACGGTTCTTCCCAAGCCTGGCAAAGATCATACAGTTTGCTCTAATTATAGACCTATATCATTGAATAATGTGGATGCAAAAATTTTTTCCAAATTGATTGCTAATAGGTTGTCCCCACATATGCCATCGGTGATCCATAAGGATCAAACAGGCTTTATTTATGGAAGGGAAGCCAGGGATAATACTATTAAGACTCTCCTGCTGACTCAGTTTGCTAAATCCTCAGGTACCCCTGCGTGCTTACTGTCAATAGATGCTGAAAAAGCCTTTGACAGGGTTGGCTGGCAGTTTATGTATTCTGCGTTACGTCAGGTGGGCATGGGACCCTGCATGGTCTCTAGAATTGCAGCACTGTACTCTGAACCCAGAGCTCGGGTGCGGGTTAATGGCAATCTCTCCGATTCTTTTCAAATCAAGAATGGCACGAGGCAGGGGTGCCCTCTCTCCCCTTTACTTTATGCCTTAATCATGGAACATTTGGCTGTTGCCTTGCGCCACAATTCAGATGTAAAAGGGATCCAGGTGGGTGATACTCATTATAAGATTTCTTTATACGCAGATGACCTCTTGATATATATACCATCCCCTCATGTCACGATACCTACTATCCTGAAGGAACTTGCTGAATTTGGTATACATAGTAATATAATAATAATATAATCAAGGTCAACTATTCCAAATCCGAAATTCTTAATGTTACCTTGGACTCTTCTCAAATGTCAGCTATGTGTTCTAATGTGCCTTTCCGGATTTGTTCTGATGCCATTAAATACCTGGGTATAATGATCCCCTCGGATCCCTCCAAACTGTTCTCCCTTAATTATTCCTCAATGTATAGTAAACTTCAGTCTGACCTTCAGAAATATGACTCCTTGCCTCTCTCCTGGTTCGCCCGTATAAACACTCTTAAGATGGATATAATCCCCAAACTGCTATATCTCTTTCAATCGGTCCCCATATTTTTGCTGTCCGCATATCTTCTCAAAATTCATAGGTTATTTTTAAAGTTTATATGGCACAAGAAACGCCCTAGACTGGCATTTAGCACTCTTTCCAAGGCTAAAGGTAGAGGAGGTGCAGGGGCTCCAGATGTTATTTCCTATTATAGAGCATCGGTTTTAGTGCGTTTGATAGATTGGTTTCACAACAGTGAGACGAAGGAATGGGTACAGCTGGAAGATTGTCTATCCCCAGTTAGCCTCCGGTCCCTGCCATGGGTGGATCGGCCCACCCTCTACTCCCACTTACGGTGGATTTATTACATATTTGGGATATCCTTCTCAGAGCAGGCAAATTGTCCTCAAATCCGGGACCCATGACTCCGCTGTTTGAAAATCCAGCGTTCCCCCCGGCAATGCGAACCTCCACATTTTTATCGTGGTCTGCATCTGACAGCCATTATCTTAGGAGTATATTACATAACGGACGGGTCCCCCTACTGGCCTCCCTGGATCTCCCAAACAGGAGCAAGCTGCTTTCTTGGCTTTCATACAGGCAACTGTCATCTTTTGTAGCTTCATTTTCTGACTTATCAGTCCTTTATAGAAGCTTAACAGCTTTTGAGCAGTTGGTTGGCTGTTCTGACCGCCCCTCACATGTTGTGTCCAGGTTGTAGGAGCTACTTGCTCAGGACTCTGAGCCCTCGGCACCTCTATATATTACATATTGGGAGAGCGAATTGACTGGACATATAGTTGCGGAGGAGTGGGAAAAATCATTCACCCTAACGCATAGGTTCGCCTTAACCTGTAGAGCTCAAGAGGTCAATTATAAAATTCTATCCAGGTGGTATTATTGCCCAGTAGATCTCCATAGAATCTCCCCTACACAATCTGATCGATGTTGGCTATGTCATTTACATAAGGGGACGATGCTTCATATATGGTGGGAATGTCCGCCTATATATCGATTTTGGGACACAATTATTCAGGTGTATAATGACAGCACTGGGTCCACCATAACCAATACTCCCAATATAGTTCTTTTATCCATGGTTCCGGGTTCACTCAAAACCATCAAAAGTGGGGTCCTACGTCATTTTCTTACGGCAGCAAGGGCCACTATTCCGAGATTGTGGAAGCAATCTGGTGCTCCTTCTATAGCCAATTGGGTCTCCGAACTTGAAAAAATCCGCCATATGGAAATGTTGGTCGCAGAGGATGATGATAGAATGGACCAATTTAGAATTACCTGGTCCATTTGGGACTGATATAAGGACTCTTCCCGATTCCGCACTTATCTTACTTAGTGTCTAGGCTTACAGGCTGGATCCCAAACCCGGTATTGAGGGTCAATATATACCTCTTATTTCTTTGTACCACTTGGCATCCCCCCCTCCCATCCCCCCCCTCTTCCCCCCTGGGCTGATTTGTTATATGTATCTGTCTGTGTTGTTATTTTATCTGTTTTTTATGACTATTGGTTTACACCCTATGCCATACACTTCCGATAGCAGATATATAGCTGTTTTTGTACAGGTTTAACATGTGCTATGTGATCCCTTTAGAACTGTTATGTTTCTCTGTTTTATTTATTTATTTATTTTTTGGGTATATGCAGCCTTATGGTATTGTATGTCTGTTAATTAGAAGCTTACGATGTTATGTTTGTTATGGTGTGTGTGTTATATAGCTGATGGTAAATGTGTTATGTTTACCTGTTACCCTTTTTTATCTGAAAACTTAATAAAACTGATTTAAACAAAATTTCCAAATTGTATGTTGTGTTAGGGCATTGAAAGGTGAAATCTGGGTTAACACTCTGGATTGATTATGTTTGATCATTTCGAACCATAGAATTGTATAAATATCATAAAATATGAATGCAATTTAAAGTTATACTCTGAAAACTATAAATATCAGATATGCCAAATGAATTTTACAGCAATTTAATGGAAATATAATTCAATTAAAATATGCAATCACTGTATGTGGAGGCATGGAGGTTTAGTGATTAGTAGCCTAAGAGTAAAGACCTAATCAGACAAGGAACGACAATATGCAGATGAGTATCATTACTCTGAGCTTTTTCAGCTATGAGAACAAAAACTTTTGCAAGAGTTGTAAACTTTATTCATCTATATAATTGAATGAAGTTACTGTATGAGGTAGACACAGCACTGGAAAGCAAATACATGGTCAGGAAAGAATCTATAACTTGCGTATGACTGAATGCCAGCTAACATGCCTGCCTTCTAAGGAGTATTATTTTACCTATTTTGTACATTTAGGAAGTGTGTCCCTTGGCCAGTTATCATGGAAATAGCTAACCTCACTGACTCCTTGCTATTTTCACAAAGATTTGCCTATTCCTCCAGACTGAGCAGTCATACATTGGTAGTTTTTCAACTTGGGCAATGGTTGGGAACCCCCTGTCTGGAGTATTATGCTGTCACAGGTCAGGGATGTGAGGCCCTTCTTCTTTGAAGAGCGCCCCAAAGGCACCCCTGTGTAATTTTTTGGCTTGGTGTTTTTGCATTTTTGCACTTTTTTCTATTCACAAGGGTCTTTGTTTTAGAAGTTTTGACATTTTTAAACTTGCCAAAGAAAATGCAATGTGGCACTGGGAAAAAAATAAAATAAAACTGTACAAACTATAATATTATTGCGTTGTGTCACTGGCAAATTTGTAACAAGTTATTGGCTATAGCTTTTGTTTACGAGGAGACCTTCTTAACTTTAAAAATTCATTTTGGTTGCTAACAACAATTATGTTTCATAAAACATTAGATGTCAGAGCTACAGCTACCTAAAAAAACTTTTTTTTTTTGGTGAAATTAGATTAGGGGTGCTGCTGCTAAATTTATGGCAAGCTAAAATTTAAAAGTTGAAAATCAATTATACATCCTAAATATGTAAATGATTGCCAGAAACAGCGAGAGGTCATCAAGAAAAACTTTTAAACTAGAAATGATAATTTTAATCAATACCTAAATAGTTGAATACACTCTATCTACATGCTTTCAACACAATTTTGCCTCATCCCTAAGGAGCCAGATATGTTTTTTTTAGGCTGAAAAACAATTTTTCAATTAATTTAAACATTTATTGATTAACACACCACATCAGTTGTACATACACATTAAAATCATTTAAAATCATATACATAAATCTCCCTTATTCTTAATAGATCTTTGTTCATTCCTTGATGCATTCCGTGGAAACGGTCCACTTCATCAGGAGGAAAACCATAAGAGAGAAATAAGGGTAGAATGGTCAGTTCCATGATTGTGTGATCCCCTCAGGCATTGGGTCCGGGGCCCAAAAGGAAAAGTGGCAGCTATGCAGGATAATTTTTTTCCAATTTAACCAAAACAAGCAAATTCAGGTATTTTAACTATTTAGATGAATACACCAGAAATATAATAGCCGTTTATATAAACATCCTCTATTCAATCCAATATGAATGCTGCTATTCCTATGTCCCTCTAAACCTGCAATGGAGCTGGGACTGTAAATGAGGAGGCAAAAAGTAAATCAGTGACTCAAAAATCATACTCTTTTTTTGGGTTGCTTCAAATGCAACAAACTTTCAAATTTCAGGTGCTGGAGAGGAAGGGAGGTTCACAGATAACATGCCAAGTTTAAATATCTCAAGGACCAAAATAAATAAAAGGTGCCCATACTTGTCAGGATAAAATACAGACTACCAGTGATCATTAAAAGTACTTTATAGTGTTTCATTAAAATTTCATCAGAAAAGTTAACCTATTAAATTTTCTTTAAATTTTTGCAGCACAACTTACAACAATCTGATGGAGGAAGCCTCAAAAATGGAGAAGATAAAATTTAGATACATTGTCCAAATTTATGGAATTTGCATTGATCCTCTTGGAATTGTGATGGAGTTTATGGAAAATGGATCCCTTGAGAAGCTTATCCCCACACACACTCTCAGCTGGCAACTCAAGTTCCGTTTCATTCATGAGATAGCACTTGGGATGAACTTCCTCCACATAATGAACCCACCATTGCTGCATTTGGATCTGAAGCCTGGAAACATTCTTTTGGATGAACATTTACATGTTAAGGTAAGGTAATGTCTACAGCTTTAAATCTTAGAATTTAAACATGCAAAACACATACACAGTTGAAATATTTTCTAAATACTTGTCAATGTTTCATATTATACATTTTTAAAGCTTAAACATACTAGCCAGTTTCCCAGGCTACAGCAGTGACATAGCATTTCAGCTGCACTCATATTTCCAGTTCTAAGTGAAAACAAATATTTTTCTGTAAGGGAGAAGATGACCTATAAAACTTTACATTGTGTCATGTTCCAAAAATTTAGGAGTGCAGAACCACACTTTTCTTTGTGCTTTCTTTACAATAAACTTTTTTGCATGCATATTTTATGCCAGTATTCATTTGAAGACTATTAAACAAAATTAAAAGGAGAAAATATGTGAAATAACCACCGTAACTCAAGCAATCAATTTGTTTTGTGGCAGATTGCTGAATGAATGTTGCTAATAGGTTACTTTTAGAGGTGGGTGGAGAGAAAATAAATTCAAAACAGATCAAGATCCATTTGGGCTGATCAAGAAATTCCTAGTTGGAAGGAGTCTGAACATTTAACCCACCAATAGTAAAAAATGCCTGTATATAATTGGAAATAATTGATGGGATTATACTTGGTTAACAGTCACAAACTGTGACTGTGTTGTTATTGAATTATAGAGGGTTATCTGCTAATATAATATAATATTGTTATATCATTAGTAATAATCATTATTATAAAATTATAAATAAAGATTATAATTATTATATTAATAAAATATGATGTTTGAAGTCAAATTGTTTGAATATCAGATTTCTTGAATTTCTCTATGCTGCACACTTCTAATGACCCTAACCTTGAAATAGCAAGAGAAAAATGGGTAACATGTCACTACTAAGACCTAATCCCGATAAGTAGGAATTTCAACACTTTTGGATGTGGCCCTTGGTGCCCACATTCATCCATCCGCATCCAGGTGGACATCGTCACCCTGAAGAAACTGCCAAATGTCTTCCTCCAGCTCATGGTGCCTAATAACCAATCCTCCATTCCCTATAAAGAAGCAGCTATCTTCTCGATTTTCCTTTCTTCTTGCCTTATTTACCCAACCCACAGATCTAGCCAGCCTCCAGCAAGTATGGGCAAGTATGGGCCACCATATCTGACCATATTATAATAATACCTGGGAAAGCGGTACTTAAACCTAGAAAACCCCACCTAATGTCCTTAATTATTTCTTAAGATGGCCTTCTCGCTAGATGGTTGCCCCCAACATGTAGCACTACAATGTCAAATGCCCTATCCAATCTAGCATACCGATGAATTTCCAGCACCACCCGATTCCAAAGCATACCAGGGATGCCAATCCATCTAACCGACCCCACGGAGTGTGGGACACCTAACTGATGGCCGTAGATCTGCTCCCTTTGTACCCCAGTGTACATATGAATGGCCGAGGATCCAAATGAAACACCGCCCTGTGCCTGAAACAAAACACAACGACATGCAGGGTATTCACCATCAACTACTGTAAACATATGCACCCCCCACCCCTCGTAACAATTTCCCCAGAAACACCCCCATGTTTTAAACCAAATGAGGCCTCACATACAAACGATATTGGCAAGACTCCTACCTACCTATGCGTTTTATCATCTGTTCATCCAACCCCCATCTGGCTGCTTCTGTGGCTGTCCCAATCCTAAATGAGTGAGACGCAAAGCCCCAATTTTCCCAAACACCTTCTAAAGACTGCCACAAATTGATATCTTGACAACGGTAACCCCGCCTCATGCACCAAAAAAGCCCCCCACGGCTGGAGGCACCTGACAAAACTCTTTCACTGCTGTTAACGGACAGGCCTTGGAACCCTGAATTGCCCCGATAGTGAAGCCAAACCCTTTTTCTCCCTGATCGACTTTTGACTCCCTAATCCAGATTGAAAGGCTACCCTCCCGCAACAAACCCCCCCATGTAGTCTTAGTAGGACTCACCAACTCATCTACCCTAAAAGCCCCAAAAATGGCGAGGGAGAATGCTGCTGTAAACAATAACACCTCATACTGACAAACACAAATCACCCTCAGGCTCTCCAGCATGCCCAACAATAGTTGAAACATTACTGGTGGCCGCCGATCCCGCTGGCTTGCTCCCTACCTTTAACCCATCAGCGCCAGCCTAACCAGGAAATTTATTGTGAAATTAGGGAAACCCATCGCTTTAAGGAAAAAAGCAATTGCTGCCATCTGTTGATTATTACCGAAAACTGATATTCCCCCAATAAAACAGTGACCCAAAAGAGGATCATATCAGCAAACTCCAGTTCCTGTCCATCTGACCTCAATTGTCTGTAAAGGTCCCACCATTCCTGCCATGCCCCACCATATGAAGACCATGTCCCCGCGATGACAGACCACCGTGTCCACCGTTTCCGAGGATTCTAGCACAATTTTCCATAATCCCTCTGGACAAGGGTGTCCATGCTGATCTGCCTCTGGCGCCAACAATCAGAACGTTTTGTTCGCTAGCCTATGATCCCAAAGTTCAAGGGCCAACACTATAGGAAACATTTCCAACAGTGCCAGATTGGAAAGCAAACCTGTGTCTGCCCACTCCTGAGACCACAGGCCCGCACTCCAGCTTCTTTGAAAGTAGGCCCCATAACCGGCAGATGCAGCGGCATCTGTAAAAAGCTCCATGTCAATGCTCGTAACTGCCCTTCTCTGCCATACTGACCTTCCATTGAATTTTTCCAGAAATGCTTTCCAAATCTTTAAATACTCCACCAACTCTCGCCCCAACCGTACATAATGCAATGGTGAGTGCACCGCCAGTCTCACCAAAGCCAGTCTTCTTGTGAAAATTCTGCCCATCGGAATTATACGACATGCAAAGTTGAGCTTCCCCAAGAGTGACTGCAGTTGCTTCAGCTGCATCTTTTTACGGTCACATGCCAGTCAGTCAACTTAGCTGCCAGCAAACTACATTCCATTCGAGCGGTGTCAATCTGTATCCCCAAAAAGGACAGGACAGGCATGGGTCCCACAGTCTTGTCCTTCGCCAGTGGAATTTCAAAGTAATCTGCAATGTACTGCATAGTCCCTAATAACACCCCACAGACCTTTGACTGTGGTGGACCGATAAAGTGAACGACTGAGTTCACCCCTGCCAGATCCTGGACATCCCACTCCACAAAAGTACTAAAGGTCTCAAACAGTGAGCAGGAGATGGAGAAACCCATGGGCATGGGTGAACCGGCAGCAGGCGAAACCCAGATTCAACGCCCACCTTTGCCAACTGAGTACTCTGTCCATATCGCTGCACCCATCTCACTGCGCAATCAAAAGAGGCGTATTGGACTGAACACAAATCAGGATCAATGGCCTCATTTACCGACCCTCCAGGTGGGTACGAGAGATAGTGAATGAGGCGAAACTTATTAGGTTCCTTCTTAGAAACCAGTCTCAAAGATTTCCATTTGCACCAACTCTCCCCCTGCAGAGATCAGGTCCCTGGCTGTCACTGACCATGTCTGCCTGTGCTGGCAAATCTTTTCTGCTCTCCCCCCCTAGGTAAAGTCCCACTGCCGTGCAGTGCCCATGCAGTCCTAGGGTGTGAAAAATCCTTCTCCCCTGGAATCAAACCCATCAGCACGTTCTTCAGAGATTCCCAGAACTCTGTACCCCCTGAGGCCCTTTAGGTGCACTCCGCGCTGTCACCCCCACAGCCCCTCCATCTGCCTGCTACAACACACACTCCCCCCCTCTAACCCTGAAGCCCTTCTATTAGTATCATGAAAAAAATAAATGTGCTTACCAGCTCTGCCAGAACTGCTTGGCCCTGCAGACGTGGATCCAGAAATCACTGCACGTCCTTCCATGTCATCCTCTTGCTGAACAGCAACAGCTGCTGGAGGAATGTGTGCTTCATGTTCACTGTCCTCCCCTTTGGTCACTCCTGCTCCAAGTCTTACTTTCAAGACTAAGCTATTTCAAGGCTTTTCCCATATTAACCACCCTAGCATTCTAATCCTGTCCGAATTTCCATGCAAATTTTTTTTGCATGGAAATTTATTTACATTGTCTAGGCATAACTAACCGAAATATGTCCAATATTTAATAAATTTAATAATAAACTTTAAATTAAAAAACACAAAAATCTGTAAAAAAAAATAGTTAAACGTGTAATGTAAGTGTACAGTAGCATATTTGAATTTCCCGCCGATCCTCCCGCCCGCACCGATGCATGCATCGACGTCACTGGAAAACCAATGCATCTCTGCATTCTGCATTGCGCGGCTGAAGATCGAAGAAGACGGACGTGTCCTCAGGACATGTGGGGACCAGCAGGTTGACGGGGAATGCCAACGGAGAAGGGTAAGTGTTTTTTTTTAGGTAAAGCTACCCCAAGTATGACTTGGGATTACCGCTAGGGGGGTTAAAAAGGACAAGAAACACTGTCCTAAACTAAGGAAGCCTTTTATTTTGCATATACTGGCAGGTGGAGAGGCACCTACATGGCACCCAGATTTGTAGAAAGATGGGTTCGGATTTAATGTATTCTAAAGTGTTAAGGCTTGAGATACGTTGTTTAAAAAGACTTAAATAGCAGGTATTGGGTGTTATCACAGCCTGATAAATCATACACATAGCCTGATATTCAATAATAAAATTATGATGATCACAATACCCGGTCAACCATAATATCACAATTTATAGGCATTTTAGATTAATTGAAGTCTAGTACATCTATTCTCCAGTGTATTCCATTACAGAGATTATTTGATGCATGAGATATATTGTATATAATAGGCAATATCATGTGAACTGCAAGCTCTAAATAGTTCTAGATTTAGGTATTACCACATACTGGCAATATAAATATTACACTATCATATGCATTACAATATATTTTTGGATATTCATTATTGGCATGCTATTCATATATGTCCTCATTAGGCAGTTGCTTCAAAAAACCAACCATAAAGCCACAAGTAAAAAGCTAGGTAAAATGGTAAAAATATAGGAGGCATGGTTAAGGCAGCTCAACATATTTGTTATATTATACCCTATATAGGAAACTATTGTATAACTATGTATAAACTATTGTGGAACTAGAGTATATTAGAATCCCCAGCTGCAGTTGTATTTTACATTAAAAATATTACATATAAAAAAGTATAAATAAAATAAAAATATAAATATAATATAATATTTGTATAATATATATATATATAATAAGGGTTAATTGTAAGCTCAAAAAATATACACTGTAGTTAACAATGTATGCGTTATTAAATCCGCATACAGGTAATGGAAAGTATATTAATAAAGATTGATTTACTTGATACCTTTCCAGTAAGACTTTACCTTAACTGAGCACAGTATTGGGTAAATAAATGTCAAACTTGATAATAAACAGGTAAGCAATTATAAAGTTGTACAATTTTCTGGCACATTTTTATACCTTGACATAGAAAATTGACTGAAAAATAGAAAAGCTACCCGAACTTTATGATAAAGTTCTAGGCTGGGTCTATAATATAGAAAACACTCTAAACGATTAATGTTACAAAAATATCAGCAAAATGTCACATTCACAGATTATCTGTGAAGGATCAAAACATTAAAAGATATGATCTTGTATGGTGAAAGCAAATATACCATATGAGGCTCATTCTACACATCAGGACTAAGACCATTACCGTATTTTTTGCCGTATAAGACGCACTTTTTCTTCCCCAAAACTGGGGGGGAAAGTTAGTGCGTCCTATACGACAAATGTCTCTGGCTGCATGCAGAGTGTGTCTCTTCTCTCCTCTGCCAGCATCGTGTCTTCTCCTGTCTGTAAAGCAGAGCGAAAGAAGTTGGCACAGCGCCACCTGCTGTTCCCTGTCCTAACTGCCGTACAGTGGAAAAAAAGCACAGAGTGATCAGAAGGGGAATTTGAATGACACAGAGTGATCAGAAGGGGAATTTGAAAGGCACAGAGTGATCAGAAAGGGAATTTGAATGGCACATGAATGATCAGAAGGGGAATACCGGTATGAATGGCACATGAGTGATCAGCAGGGGAATAATCTTTCAGAATCTTTTTTTTCTAGATTTTCCTCCTTTAAAATTGGGTGCGTCTTATATTCCGGAGCGTCTTATACGGCGAAAAATATGGTAGTTTAAAAAAAGTAACAGTTATTTACAAGTGAGTCCAGTAAAATTTAAAAAATGTGTCTATTGGCTGAAAATAAACCTCCTTATCTTTGTTGTAAAGCTGATCTTCAAGCAGAAATATTGTATTACTCACAGCCATTGATGCCCATAAAAACAAATTGCAAAACAAGTATAGCAAATAATTTCCCCCAAAACCCTGCCTTGTAGCTTAGTACAATGACACTTGTCCATATTTTTCTCATGTTTATAGCTGGTAATTCTGATTAATAGTAATGAAATTACCAGATATTAAAAGACATTTTTTAGGAAAATTAGGTGAATAAATGATTAGAATTAGTGGAATTCAGCTCTAGGGTTTTGTAAATGTATCCTATTTAATCTACATTTGCCTGGTGACACAGATAGTCCACCAACTTCGTGACTTGAGAAGTGAGACAATGATTTCTTGGTGTGCAGAATGCCTGTAAATAACTGAAGAGGGGTGAGGAAGATGGCTTTATAAAATTAATTTTAGTGTTTGCTCTACTACTGACATCATGAATATGCAAAAACAGGACCCATCATTCATCATAAAGACCTGTAAAATTTGGTGAAGTATATTGCAAATTAAGCAGCCAAAAAGGAAACGAAAAAATTAGTCTTTTGCATGTGATAGTTTCATCTCAAAACAAGAATGCATACCAGGAAAGATATGCAAACATTTTAGCCTGGCCAGCAAACACATTGGTTTAGCCAGTTTGTCATGTGCCCGTGTAATGTGCCCATGTGTTCACCATGAGCCATGTGCCATGTATGATAAATGTGCATCACACAAAGTTAGTCATGGTGATTGGCGACCAAGGTGAAAGGTGGACAAGAATGAAATTAACAAACTCAACAAGATGAATAATGCTGTGTGAAAATATAGACACTTCATAATACACAACGCCATTATTACAAATAATGCTATATAAAAAAAAAAACTGTTAAAAAAGTTACTTTTTAGGAAACATAGGTTTAAAGAAAATATGTTTGGATTGAAAACCAAAGGCGCCTGCTGTCTCTTTCTGAATGTATTTGTTGCCTGTCTGTCAGGATGATCTTCTTGTTTCTTATCCTATATCAAGTCTATGGATCACAGGAAGGGGAGAAAGATGACTTTCGGGTATTTGGTGCATTAACACTTTTTTCAAAAGGACCATAGATATTTATTTATAGAAAGTATGTACTTAAAAGTAGAAGATACAACTTTAAAGTATCGGTTCTGTTTCAGATTTCAGACTTTGGACTGTCTAAATGGAAAGAGAACTCAACCCGAGAGGAATACATAGAAAAGTCAGCAATCAAAGGAACCTTGAATTACATCCCTCCAGAAATGTTTCTACAAAGCAGTCGAGTGATGGGGACTAAATATGATGTGTACAGGTAGGATGACAATTGTACATCATTTCACTATATAGAAAACTAAATACTGGGATAAACTACATAAACATATATATATATATATATATATATATATATATATATACATACACTTGTTTGATAACCCGGCGTTGCCCAGGTTTTTATGTATTGCAATCCTATATTATACAAGAAAAGGAATCAAATGAAGCTATAGTGATTTTCTTGTCTACAGTGTTGTTTCATTTTTTTTGCCTTTGATTGCACTCAAATGTCCAATATATTGGTAATATATTTATTTTATGTGGGGTTAGTGTACTTATCTCTAATTATGATAAAGGTTAAAGCTAAAATTATGGAATAAGTACTATTTGCTTAATGTAAAAATGACTAAGAGGTCCATAATGCAGGCATCTCTGCTATATAGCCCATTCATAAAATGTAGGTTGCGGTATGGAACCTGCATGAATTCATGGTAAAAGAGAATGGTCACCTGACTTTGATAAATGATAGATCATGTTACTGCGCTCTTTGTGAGCTTTTTTTAATCCTAAAACCATCATATAACTATTTTCTGTTAGCAGGGGCAGTGAGCTGGAGATTTTTGGCAGGAGGGATCACAGTCCAAAACCTATTTTATACACTGGAATGTACTATTTGCAGTCAGCCTGATGTCTGACTGCCTAAATGCTCCTCTTGGTAATACCTTTATATTTAGGTCTGTTATATGCTAGAATTAAAAGTAGAAAATCAACAAGAAAATAGTAATTGCATTAAAGAGAACTAAGCCTCAAATTTTACAAAGCAGTTAAGCAATGTCTCAGAAGCTTCTATGTGTTAACCATTTGATACAAACTTCAACAGTATAAATACACACAAGATAAAGTAAAGTTACAACATCTGCAACTTACAGAAGCTGAAAAAGTAGGTAATCCATCCAAAGAACAGTCTATCTATAGAGCAGATCCAGGCAAAAGCCCATCCGCAGGACAGCCTATCCATGGAAAAATCCATGCAGGGGACAACCCATCCAGAAAATATCCAGGGAAGTCCATGCAGGGGACAACTCATCCAGAGAATATCCAGGGAATCCCATGCAAGGGACAAGTTATCCAGAGAGCACCATATCCAGTGAATAGCCCATCCATAGGAAAGCCCATCCAAAGTACAAAGAGAACAGCACATCCAAAGAACAACTTGTAAACAGACCAGTCCATCCAAAGAACAATCCATCCACAAAACAGAGAAAAGTAGATTCAGAGAATAGCCTATAACAATCTATAAAGCTATTATATGCAGAAATATGACTCTTGCTTTAGCATTTATATGGTTTATATTATACCCATGCAATGCATGTGTAAGGCCCTGGTCAGCACCAGTATTCCCCAGACACAAGTCCCCCAATCTACGCTGCAGTCTTCACCTTTAGTAAGCCCCAGCTCAGCCTCGGGAGACAGGTTGCGTCTTCCAGCACTTGCTTGCCCCCAGGACTTCCAATAGACAAGTCCAGAATTCAAAGCCAGAAATCATAACAGATAATCCATCCACCAAAGTACACAGGGACAAACACAATCAGAGTATGGGTCACAGGCAATAGGTCAGTCTAGGCAGCATAAACTCGCAGGGTCAGAAACAGGCAAAGTCAGCAACAGTAAATCAACCGAGAAACTCGCCAACACATATTAGCCTAGCTAAACTCTACAGCAGGCAATGGTGACTGGAAGTAGAGAGGCTATAAAGTCTCAGCAGAGTCAGGAGCCTCTAAAATCCCCTTCAGCTCTGCACAGCCTCACAGAGTGGTGCTGGGGATGCCGATAAAATACATCAGGCTGTACGGCTACAGGGAAGCAGGGGCTGCTGCTATCTTAGTTCTCCTGGCTGCTGCAAATGACATTGCTGAGCAGAATAAACCATGTTTTATACTGCAATGTCGCACAGCACAAAATTGGCAGACAGATAAACATCTCAAACATTATGCTTATGACGCAATAAAAGTTCTAATTATTAGGAATTAGTGCTTAGGCATAGTAACTCTGTATTGTGTTAATTTCTTTCACATCTTTAATACACATCTGTTAAAAATTGTGTTAGAAACATCAATATGTAGTCTTCATGCCTGAGATGGGATTTTTGAACTATACTGAAAATGGTCAGAATGCTTAGGGAAAAAAAACTACTGTAGTTGTCAGACATAGCACCAATATTGCCTTTTCCTTTGTATTGCAGCTACTCAATTGTTATCTGGGAGCTTTTGACTCAGAAGAAGCCATTTGCAGGTAAATGTGTTTTTTTATTTTTTTTGTGTTAAGCTCATATTTTTCCAAAGCATCCCGCAAAGTGCAGAGTAGAGTGCTCGGACCCATAGTATTTAGGTATTACCTGCTTCCTGCAGTCACATCCTGTTTCTTAAGTTTCTTCTTAAAGTCTACCTGCTAAAATCACATAAACAGTTGTAGAAAATGGCTTTTCTGGGGGTGTTTTTTAACTAAATACTGACCATTGCTAGCAGCTGAGGTATCTTCAGCATCTTTTACATTTTCAGGACAGTTGAATGCCTGGTCCTCTTTTGCATTCTGTAGTTCCAGTAGCTCTACATCACTTCAAGAATAATATTGGGATTGATTTATTAAAGCTCTCCAAGGGTGGAGAGGATACACTTTCATCAGTGAACTTGGGTGATCCAGCAAAGCTGAAATGGATTTCTTCAGTCATTTGCTATTTGCTAGCAGGTTTGCTGGATCACCCAGCTCCACTGATAAAAGTGTATGCTCTCCAGCCTTGGTGAGCTTTAATAAATAAGGCCCATTGTGTCTGATGCAGAGACAGATTTTCAGAATGGGGCCCTAGACAAGATTTCACCTGTGCACCCTCTCTCTTTAAACCTATAGCTATGGATAAGGATAGCTTTGGATATGATAGCTATGGATAAGGATTCCAATATGAGCCAAGCTGTCACCACATTTGCATGGTCTCTACTGGTATAGCCCATTCATTAGGACAACCAACTGCCTGCAAAATTTGATTGACTTATTTAGAGAATCATTAGGATTGTAGCTGGGCCCCTGGTCATATCTTGGACCCCAGGTCCTTGCATTAGTTACCTTTTGGATGATCCAGCTTTGTGCTGCAGATTCTTAAGTTGCTATTGCTCTTAATGACACCAAATAACCAAGTCTTACATAACCTCCTGCCATAGAAATTGATATTAGGCGTCTCTTTATATAGTCAGCCTTTTCCAGACTTTTTCTTTGTAGTGACAGTGTCCCTTCTATGGTTAACATTGCATAATAACACATATTAAATTCAACAATTAGGTAACAGCATGATGACTGTCATAGTGAAAGTAGCAGCTGGCCAGCGGCCTCAAATAGAGGACATTTCTGAGGATGGCCCTGTGGAATGTCAGCAGATGATTGATCTGATGCAGAGATGTTGGAATCAAAACCCGAATAAAAGACCGAGTTTCCCTGGTAAGTACTTAATGTTGATTGTGCAAAAGCTAAGCTTTAAAATTTATATACAGATACAGATAGAATTACATATAAGTAGCTGTTATCTACTAAAGACTTTGTATTTCTGTCCATCCAATTCTTTCAAATGTTAGTTTAGGCCATGAAGTAACTATTATATAGCCACAACATTTTGTCTTGCATAATTTATATATGTAGCCTTGTAAAACATGTAAGGCATATTTAAAGCCAACAAACATACATTAAAACTATATTCACAATAATACTTTGTTGTATATTTATGCATATTTATGTTGTATCAATACAACACTAGATGCAGGTAGTCCATCCCACTTTTAGATCCCTTATATTCAGGGGTATAGTCGTAAAAAAAAGGGCATGGTACTATCCATGATGTGCCCGCCCCACTAAACCCCTGCCTATGTCTCACTCAAAGAGGAAGCAACTTGTGTCCAGAGAGACAACCCGCCCTGAGCCTGCAATTTCATATGGTGCGTGGCTTTGGCCGGTGCGCCCCCCCAGCGGGATTCGTCTCCTGAGACCACCAAAGAATTCTTTGCAAAATAAGAGTGGGCATGCATGCCCATTCTCACCTGCCCCACTACACCCCTGCTTATACTATACACAACTATATCAATCTCAGCAGGTAAATATAAGTTACTCAGCCAAAGCATAAGCAAGGTATTAGTGACAAGTACACGTGTCCATCCATGCTTTATCATGTTCACATCCTTTTGGTATGTACCATGGTCTGTGCCACATAGTCATTATTAACATTTTCCCTTCTACAATGAAAAGTCCTTTATGCTCTCTCTTTGTTCTTTCTTTAGATATAATTGTTGAATCTCACATGTTACTCTGTTTGGTACAAAGTCCATTACCGGAACATGTGTATGCACTGTCGAACGCTGAAAAAGATCGTGTCAAGTCTTCTGCTGTAATAGTCGATCACATAAACAATGGTGTAAGTCAAAAGTTTTTAAATCATAACAACCCTATTTTGATGTTTTTTTTTTATTGTAATCCTGGCTGTACTTTACCCGTTGTGGCACCTTCCACTGACCCTTATATATCCCTCTCCCCCAAAGATGCACAATTACCAAGAACATGTTGAAGTTCTGCTGTTTGTGTACATCCAACAACATAAGTGCTCACTGTTCTAACTGGGCCTGCACATTGCAGCGCCATAGACTTCTATAGGACCGTGTTTAAAATGCACAGGCACAGCCAGCACTGTGAAGACATGTAGCACTGAATGTTAACAAAACATGCAGGCTGTGCCATCAGATCTTGATAACCGCAGCTGCAGTTGAGTTAGTGTAGGTCAAAGGAAGAAAGGGAAGAAACAAAAACAGGATAAGTGCAATCTGTTTTGAAGAGCTTTTGCAGTACTGAATACCTTTGGAAAGAATTGAGTCTGTAAGTGCAAGTCAGATCTTCTCGTCTATGATTTTTACCTGACCTTTTATACTTTCCTGACAAAATTTCTTGATCTACGATACATTTGGAGTTTTTTTCACTGCTTGGGCACTTGACCCGCCAGGTTTTGACTGAGCCACCCCTTCACCACTCTTCTCCTGCCATACGCAGTGCAAATACTTAATTTAGAAAAAAATTGGGTTTGCACGTTCTGTATCTTTATATTGATTGTTGTTGTTTATTCAACATAAAGAGTACAATATGCCTGTGTGCAAGAGCACCAAGCATTGTTTGTATTTAAAGCAGCTCTACAAGAAAATGGTAAATAGTTGTTTTTTTATTTTTGCCATCTTATTAGAGCTTTGTAAATAAAACTGTGAAGACTTGTAAAGTAACCTTTTAAAAGTAAAGATACGTTAGAATAAAGAAAAATGAAACTAATTGTCAGTGATATCAAGCCAACTATAAAGATAAATTCATACAATTCATACAAATAATTTTTTGATTTGCTATATTCAGGGGAGTCGACGGCTATCAAATTCCAGTTCAATAAGCAGTGGTAAGTTCAAACTAACCTGATTCCACAGTGATACATGTTTTTCGGGGCAAATATACTCATAAATTAAATTATCTTAGAAGTGTCTCAAACTGATCCCAAAATTATGTTAAGTTCACTCAAATGATAGCTGCATTTTTAGACCAACACAAGCCTCATAAACAAGTAATAAAAAGAACTGACTTTGACTTTGGCTTGATTGAGATAAGAGAGCGTTTTTATACTCTATAATTGTGATAACATGTATAAAAACAAAGGATGCAGTGCTTCTATCTCTAACACACAAGCCTTGAACAGTCATTATTCTCTATTACATTGAGCGGGTCTTTAATGTTGGTTTCATTACAGAAGAGCAATTAAATACTTTATAGTTCTATGCTGTGTTGGTGCAGTAGTTTTACATCATCTGCATTTGAGGTTTCTCAATGGTTAGGGGTCACATCAGAGAAATATGCCGACGTATATCAAACATGTGTGTTACCCTGGCACAAGGACTTATTCTTTAATGTCTTACAAAAGCCTTAACTTCTGTACATGAGCCAAAAGCAGTTAGATTTCTAAATAAATGTTAACACCTTTATTTAGAAGATGTTAAAAGGTAACCTTGGCCTTTCCAGTTTACTAGCTTCTGTATTGGCCAGGAAAGCCACCCAACACATAAAGAACCAATACGAAACCCGAAAGATAAGAAGAATGGCCCAAGCTTGACTGTTACGTGAATTCTGCATAACTGTACCTAAACCAAGGAGGAATGTTTTAAATAAAGGTTAAATAAAATATGTATTCAGAATTTTACATAACCTTTTTTTTCTCCCTACATGGGACTATTTATTTAATAAACAATCTTTCTGTCTTGTCAATTTGATCTGAATTCTGGAGTCAAATGCCCTGATTTGACTTCACTGAAGAAAGAGCATTCTCTCCTGCCTTGGAGAGCTTTAATAAATCAGGCCCATTGATGGAGAGATGGGTGGAATGGCCCTGATTTTCCTAAGTTCCACAAGGCTGGAGAGAATATGCTTTCATCAGTGAAGCTGGGTAATCCAGCAAACCTGGAATGGGTTTCCTAAAAGTCATTAGCTATTTGTTAGAAAATGTTTTCAATCCTTGACCAGATCCATTTCAGGTTTGCTGGATTACTGGAGGGTCAATACCAGGTATCTAACAGCAACACACCCAAATCGTGTCAGAAATGGAACTCTATTGAGGGCAATGAGCACCTAATTTGAGCCTGTCTATATACTGGGAAGTGATTGACAGGCTGGGTGGAGATTGCAGGGTTAGTGCTTTAGCAGTCAGCAGGTCTTTCCTAGTCCTGGTTATAAAAACCACCACAAAAGAGTGCATAATGATATGACATATTATTGGCCATGAGCCTCCAATTCATCAAGAAAGTCAGACAGGTATTTTACCAACAACCACTAATCAGGGTCATTATTTCGATTTCCAGCTGTCAGAATGAAAATATCTGATTAGGGGCTATATAAAACCCAGATAGCATGTATTTATTACGATTATATTAATAAAGGAGACTTATACAGCATTAGTTTTATAGGTAGTGTAATAATGTATATTACCTTATTTAGAATAGCAGTTTCAATGACAGGCAAAAATGTTTTTTATGTATAATATATGTTTTTGTTCTTTAATATCAATCATAATAATACAGAATTACAATTTAAATGATAGCTTTGAAAGATAAATCTGATTGTTTAAAAGGGCCTGACCTTTCCCCCTTGAAAAGTGTAATCTGTGCCTTATGAATGAGTAAGACATCCATCTTGAATTGACTAATGACACACAGCTACAGCAGAGTACCTAAACACTAATTATAAAACTATCATATTGGTGCTTAAAACCTAAAGTGGAGCTGCCAATTTTCCCCATAATTGTTCAGTTCCTCTACTACTGATTCCTTTACCTGCATGCATGCTTGAGAAGAAAAGTAGCTTGTAGCTTCCAATTTGGAGAAAAGAACATTCCCCCGCCCTTACATACAGGGCTTGATTTAAAAAAGCTCTCCAGCTCCAAGGCTGGAGAGGATACATTTTCATCAGTGAAGATGGGTGATCCAATAGACCTGGAATGTATTTCTTTAAAGTCATTTGCTAGCAAATGTCTTGAATCCTGGACCGGATACATTCTAAGTTTGCTGGATCACCCAGCTTCACTGAGGAAAGTGTATTATTCTTCAGTCTTGGAGAACTTTAATAAATCAGGCCCATAGTGTTTAGGGCTGGCTGTTGGCCACTCCAATCCCTATAGAAGGTCAGCAGGTCATAAGCTGCCCCCACGACTGGAAATACACATTAAAAAATTAATCCGTGAAACATTCACTCAGACAATACACTATTCCTTACCCTTAAATTTTTTACAATTACATTTGTATCCTACTACTATTTACACAGGAAAAAAATAAAATGCCCTTACTACATTTATTTTTTTTCCAACAGAAATAAATATTGATGCCATTATAGAAAACAACAGTGAAGACATTTCCACATGGGTGGATGAAAACAACTTTACACTTCTTCACTTTGCAGTAGCACAAGGGGACCTTGAGAAAATAAACCAGGTACTCAGCCTGAATGCTAATATTAATAGCCGTACAGTGAGTGGATATACACCGCTCATCATGGCAGTACAGAGGAAGCTCCTTGACGTATGTAGTATCTTAATAGAAAATGGGGCAGATGTCAACATAACCGATGAAGACAGCTGGTCACCGCTGCATTTTTCAGCCCAGAGTGGAGATGACAGGATAGCACGTCTTCTGTTGGACAATGGGGCTCAGGTTGATGCTAAAGAAAGGGATGATTGGACTGCACTTCACCTGGCTTCTCAAAATGGCTTTGAGAATGTTGCTCGTGTCCTTTTTACTCGTCAGGCAAACCCAAATTGCCAGGAAATGGATGGGAAAACAGCTCTCCATATAGCCTCTTATTTTGGTCACTACAAAATTGTTAAACTTCTTATCAGCCAAGGAGCTGACCAAGATGCTAAGCAGAAGAATCTGAGGACTGCCCTTCATATTGCTGCTGATAGAGGTTATTTCCGAGTGGTACAGCATTTGATACAAAAAGGAGCACATGTAAACTGTGTTGATCAAAACCATTACAGCCCTTTGCATATGGCGGCGGTGAAAGGAAATAGCATGATCTGTAGATACCTTATAAGACATGGTGCTCAGGTCAACATAAAAAACAACCAGGGCTGGACACCATTGCATCTTGCAGTTTTTAAAGGACACTCTGAAATATTACACTTGCTTAGGGACAATCATGCCGCCTTAGATGCTGAAGGGGATATGAAATGGACATCACTTCACTTGGCTGTACGCTACAGCGACGACACTATCATTTCTCTTCTCCTAGATTTTGGAGCAGACCCAAATGTTGCAGAACTATCTGGCTGGACACCGCTGCACCTTGCTGTACAACGAGGTTCTTTCTGCAGTGTTATCAAGCTTATTGAGAAAAGAGCTAATATAGATGCCCAAAATAAGTTTGGTTGGACTCCATTGCATGTAGCAGTGCTAAATGCTAATGCAGCCATTGTAAAGACTCTTCTCCGGGCTAATGCCAAGCAGAATATAGAGGACAATAGTGGTTGCACACCTTTGCAGCTGGCAGTAAGGAATCATAAAGACAGAATTGCCAATCTCTTAGAAGGAGGTTTTGATTCCTCTTCGGGCAGTTCAGAGGAAGTAAGTGAAGAACTAGGACCATACCTTAATTTCCAAACATTAACCTTGGAGAATTAGGGTTTCCAAAATTCATATTTCACCCTGAACACTTGAGCATGCATGTAAATTTACTGATATGCCACTTTGAGTGGGGTATTATTATGTTATTAACTCATTTATTGTAAATAATGTATGTTTGGTATTGTTTTGTTGTTATGTAATTTACTGCTTTAAAAGAAAAACTTTGTACAACTTCAATAATTCAGATTTCAAGTGAAAAAAAGTAGAAACTTTTTATGTATTGTTCATACGTCTTCTGGTGACAAAGGTCATTGTGACTTTTTACATCCATGATGTTCTTGCTGCTCACTCTACTATCGCCCTTAACATATGCCAACATATGCCACTAAATGTACACAAGCACACTGGTAGGCTTATGCTGCATGGGCACAGGGAGGTGCAGGTGGATAGAGTTAGTTAACGTTAGGCAGTGTTTTTCCTAAGTGTAAGGGAGTCATCACAGAATAAAAATGAAAGGTATCTGTAAGGTATTTTGCAATTTGTGTTGTACATGTTTTTCTTTCTCTTTGACTGATCACCTGGTGGCATGTCCTGCAGAATTGAGGAACCAAATGTGTAAACACCACTGAAGTGTGACAAGTTATACTGCAGCTCAGAGACAACTAGCACTATATTTTCATCTTTACAGACTTCTAATAAATGAATGGTACAGTCCAACTAAAGCTGCTCTTGTAAACCATATGACATGTAAAGCATAATTCCAAAATGAACAAAATATGAGCAACCTATTGAAAACGGTTGCATGGTTTGTATATGACTAGTGAAACATGATCTACATTTACACCCTTAACAAAGTCCAAGTAAAGTTCACATCATTTTCTTCTTGTACCCCACACATTAGGATTTGCTGTTAGTTTTTTTTCCTGGAACTGCTTTGCAATTCTAGTTTCTTTTAGCAAAAATGTTGCTCCCTTTCCTTCCACTGCACGGCTCTTCAGTACCAACATATAGTCAAATCCAACAGCATAAACTTTCTCACACTGTATTGCAGAAAAAGTATTTCTGATCAGCTCTGCTACATTACAAAGTGCAATAGGTCTAACTCTGGTGTCTTTCAAGCTACAAATGTATATTTAGACTTCTTTTATAGCTTTAAGTAGCACCAAGACATGGAAAGGGAATCAGTTAATGCAATGTCTTTCTTACTGTATATCTGTTTCTGTGACTTCAGTTAGCATATGTATTACTAAATAATTAAATGTTTCCTATTACCTGCAAGGAGGAAGAAGATTTTGTTGGTTCAGGTGGTCAGTTAATATTTAGGTACATATAGCTATGATGTGGATGTCCAATCGTACATACATAGTTTACCCTTATAAACTTTAAAATTGAATGTGTACATGTATTATATAGATAATATATTGCTACTGTATGTGAATTTCAGTAGTGCTGTAATTAGGTTTATTTCTATTTTTTAATTAATTAGCTTAGCATACTTAAGCACGTTAAAAATATTTAAATTCCTTTTAACACTTCAGTCATTATTGGGAAAACAATCGCAAGTAGTTGTGTAGCTAAAATACTAGAATTAGGGAAAGGTAAAACTTAAAAATAGGTAACCAGTATATTGTCTATTTTCCATCAGTTTTTAATATTGTTTTTGCTGTTGAGTTTACAGAAATTTCAAGAATGTTTTAGTGATGCAGTGGCCTGTAATGCTACAGATGCATCTGATAGTAATTGTTCTCTGGAGAAGAAGCAGTGTCACCCTAGGATGATCTCCTGATTTGGACAACAGGTAGTCCCAGAGTTAAGGACATCTGACTCCTAGATACAAATAGGGCTTCCCTGCTCGTTCGTGTGCAGAACAGGGGCTTGATGGGGGAGGGGGCAGTTTGCATGATTTGTGGAATAAATCTTTTGCTAAACACAGCTAAGCAACATCTTGTAACTTTTTAATGACCAAGACAAACTACAGTTGTTTCTTTTTGCATATTAAAGCGCATCTTGCTCCAGAAGTTGATGAATGTCTGAGCTCCATAAAGTTTTTTTTTTTTTTTTTTTTTGCTTTGTTTTCGATTACCTTACAGTGAGGATTTCAAGCAGTAACTGAAACAACGCTGCCTAATAATATGTTGAGACAAACATCTGTCCTAATTACATATAATAAAATAATGTACCTGTTCCGACTTACATACAAATTCAACTTAAGAACATACCTACAGTCCCTATCTTGTATGTAACCCAGGGGACTACCTGTATAGCCTCATATTCATTTCCATAAGGTGATATGACATGTAGCACACAGAGGAGAATGAGGGAGAAACTAAAAGAATAAAAACACAGAGATTTAATTTTAGCTGAAAGGACATTGATTTCTGACATGGTCAACTGGTATGTTTCTATACAGAAAATACTGCAAACAAAAATCAAATAGTACTACCACATCTAGTACCTGTTAGATTATGATCACACTGGCCACTGCTTCCTCATGTCAGTGAACCAGTGCCTTGAGGAACATTCTACAAGTAGATCTCCCATGGCAGCCCTATAAAGAACTGTCAAATATGCAGGTGTTGATTCTTTAAGAACCAGCGCTGTAGTGCAAGTGACTGAGCAGCTGGCAAGGTACAACCACCAAGACCACTTAATCCTGAGGAAGGTCTGAACCTGTTTTTACCCTGAAATATAATACATTTTTGTTCTTGTGTTTTATTATAAACCATTTTTCATTAAGGATATTTTTTTCAGTTGTCTGTCTACCTCCTGCTTCTCAGCCCAGCCTTACTCAAACCTTACTCAAGCAGTACTCAAAACCTTTAGTTGATAGTTGGTATAGAAAGCATGCAGGGACCTCCTAAAAGATGAGACAAACAAAGTTTAGCTACCACGTCTTACTTGGTAAAAACATTTACAGCAAAACTTTAACAAAATGAAACCACTTGTTCTCTTATGTGTACAAGTAAACAGACATCAAAATAGTATATTTTGTATATATACTAATAAATAAATAAAGTTTTTTTAATTATATGCTTTTGATGTTTTCCAGTTATTACAAAGTAATATGAGAATCAATATATTGCACAAACAGTACAGATCAGCAGCATACAGCTATGAAAACAATCAAGGTTAAAATATTTAACCAACATGATAAATAAATCAACAAAAAGAGATGGATGTCAACATTTTATAACAGGAGTATATATAGGATGGAGTTACAGGCATGGTTTCAGTATTTCCAAAGTGGTAAGGGGGTCAAATATGTGTCCTAAAACTGAACACAGTTCAATTTATTGGTAAGGGCAGGTTGAAAGTCTTGGTGCTTGTGGTTGATTTTGGTATAGCGTAAGAGTCCTAGAGCATTGTTAGAAGAGACAAAAGTCGATATCAATATGACTTGGATAAAAGGATAACTCTACCTCCAGGAACATCGACAGATTCAGACCCTAAAACAACTATCAATAGATTGCTGTACAGAGACAATGGTTAATCTTTCATAAGTGGATGCTTGAGGTTCAATAAAATATTGGCCAATATTAGTTTGGATGTCTTAGGATAGTTCTGCAAAAGCTTGTTAATGAGTTAATGAAATTATACGTCTCAAATATCCTGATATTTATTTTTCTGAATATCTATCATTACAGGGTAAAGTTCCTATATATTAGGAGGGAAAAAGCTATTACATGTGCTCTAGTGGACCAGACAAGTTTGTTTACATCCTTTTGTAGGGAACAATAAGCCTGTAGTGGAATCTGTATAGTTATGGACTCAAAGGTAAAGAAGTTGGGGAGAATAGTCATAGATTTGCTAAAATCCTTTGCTAAAAACAAAGCTTGGATAAGGACTATGTTTTATTATTTAATGTCTTCTAGGAGGTAGCAGAAATGGGACTTATATGTCATATGTGGATGCCAATTAGATTTTCAGATATTTAAAAATGACAACAAAAAATTTGAAAATTTGACCTGAGTAGGTTTAAGGTGTTAGGAGGAATAGAAAAAGAAAATTTGATAAAGAGCCAAATACACATAAAAGCATGGGCAGATTGGGGTAATAAATTAGTAGATTAATAAGGGCAAGAAAAATTCTATCAGAAAAAAACAAAACAATTAAACTGGCTTTGTTGGAAATGCTAGAGATTGGATTTTTTTGTAATAATTGAGGTAATTGGGTTCCATGTTTTAGACAAAGAGTAATGGAGACACAGGTTACCCTTGTGTAATGTCATCACATAGAGCAAAGAAAGAAAAGCAACAATTGAAATCTTTTCCTGGGCAGAGGAAGTGGAGAAATGTAATGAAATGGTTTTTACACATTCCCAAAACTCCCATCAGTTACAACAGCAAAGTAATAGTTTTTCTAGTGTGAGTCCTCTGGATTAGGTAATAAAAAGAATATTTCTTTATGGTTGGAAATGTCACCCTAACGGTGCCATATAAATGACACTCACCACCACAAGATTGGTCAATGAGAGAAAAAAGAACCACTCAAAGCAGGGCTCAATTTTTTTTTCATATATAAAACACATGAAATGAATTAGTAATAAAAATTAGTAATAAAAACGTAAACATTTAGGAAAAGATATTGAAGTCACACTTAAACAGGACAGCAACTCCTATTCTGCTTTCAATATCACTTGTCACATAAGATAAGGGCCAGTATTCCAATGAAAACTTAAAGAATCTGTCCATTTAAAATGTGTTCTTGCACCAGGTTTACAGTCTAACCTACTCTAAAGTATGTGCCCAGAACAGCTGCTGGATTTAGGGTAATAGGTTTTAGTCCTTTCCCACTTTTCTTAAAAAATAAGAATTGCAAAAAAAGATCTGTAACATGTATTCATAAAGAAACTTTTTTTCAAAGATGAAATAGCAAAAATTATACCATATTAAAGCAACTTTATTAAATCATCTTTTCATTTTCTCCATTTCACGCTGGATTAATGGTACCCTGAAAAACCTTTTTAGACTTTTAATGAGAAATAAATTACCAGCTAATGTAGAGAAATTACCTAATATTGCCAAAACTAACTACAATATCTGCAATTTCTAACATTTTAAATTAAAGTAAAGGCACCCAATATGCATGAAAATGTCACTGCATATTCCATATTTTGAATTATTTATACATTAATTCAGTTTTGTGAATGTATCTGCTTATTATTAGATGACAATTGCATTGTATTACTATATTAAATAAACTTTTAGGAAAGTAGGGACTTCAGATTTAACGAATAGCCATCAGATTTGCTACCAAACCAGCACCACATACAGGGAGAACTTTAAAAAAACACATAAAAATTTACTGACTTCCAAGAAAATTTCCTATATGGTAACAACATTATCAAAATTATATAATACCAAAAAATATGAATAAGAAAATAAATGAACATGTAAGATTTTGAAAAAAAGATATAGGAAGTGCTTATGATAGAATATTCTCCTGTTAACAAAATCGAAAACCAACCTCATCCAAACACATGCAGTATAAAATGTTCACAGGTTACAGGAAATTCACACTAAGCCCACACTAGGTGTCCCAGGATGCAGTGGTAGTACATTGAATAATTAATTTTTTACATAATGAAACCATACAAAGAAACATTTAGGTATAATGAACAGTTCCCTATAAGAGATTAATTATTGTGCAGCTCCTAAAACGTAAGAAAAGAATGGTTCCTCCCCAGGTGACCCAATAAACACATACAATTTAATGCAATGGCTAGAGAACAAACTCTACAGATATTCCAACTCAACTATTTCATCAAAACTGATGGAGAAGCCATGTAACATACAGTTTGATTAGCTTTAAATAGGGCATATCATACTGTGGTAAGAAAAGTTAGCTAAATAATGGCATACTGAGGCATTTACCCAATTTAAGGTACAATTCTCCCCTTAACCCACATCAGGACAGGACTAAAGGCAGAATTCCTTATACGTATAAAAATCCATGATATTCAAGATGATGCTTTGTATCATGTAGAAGTTTGGAGTTTACCCCTTATTGGCTAAATTGCTTTTGGAATTGCTTTATATCCCTTTCTTATTCTTTTTCTGTGATTTGGAAAATAGAACACCTGGAAACAACCAGACAACTACCAACATCTTTTATCATTAGAAATAGCACCACCACATATTGCTTACCGTATGAGCTCACTGGAAAATTTTCAAATCATTGATTGACAGAATCCACTTTTTAGGTCTTTTCTCCATCATTTGACCAATATTTGCCAGAATATATTATGAGAAATGTAATTTGACTAAATAAACCCTTTCATGTTGCTTAATAATGCATAGTGGGAGGTTCTGTTGTAAGACGTCATCGACAGGGACACAACCTAAAATTATTGGACCCTATTACAATTTTTGTAGGGACCCAACCTCTCTATGTGGCTATAGCTATATATCTGTATAGCTAGGAGAACTTATAGTGTAGTTTGTACATAGAAGCCAGTGCAGTGCTGAGTTGGACATCAGTGCAGATAATTAACTTTTTTTTTCTTGTGTTACAGTCATGAAGAAGCATATATACAATTTTTGTTCATGTTTTCATAACTATTTTACCAGTTCAGATCTGTCATTATGCAGTTTAGTTCATTTAAACAATACACATGACATTTTGAAGAACATAGTAGGAAAGATATGTCAAATGCTTTGTTTAAAATATTTACCACTGGGTTTGCTTAGATCCTGAGTATCTGTTTATTAAATTCACCCAGCCTTATCTTTATTTTTATTAAGCAGACAGGGGAGTTGTGTCACACGTAGACACAGCACACTTGTGTTTTTCTATTTGAAAAGTTTTAATAACTCATAATTTCTCATCTCAAGCAATGTGCAATCATAATATGTTCTGCAAAATGTGGTGTGACATGACAAGATTTAAAAAGATTTATGTAGTTGATAAGAAAGGTATTGTTAACTTTTAATTAGTACTGGTTTTGCTGGGAGCAATGCAGCAGTGTTTTGTGGCTATGCATAGCACAGCTAAAAACACGGCTCTCTTTTTTTTTAAAAGAACAAACTTCTGGTGATATACAAAGAAGAGGATTTCCACCTATACAAATGTTATATATCGCGTACGGCACATCCCTTATTAAACCCAGAAAAAAAGAATATACGGTGAAGAACACCAATTTTTGTAGCGGGATTTTTTAGGCCAATATCAACAACGTATATTATGAAAATAACAACATTTTTTATTAACCACCTGGGCGTTACACTGAGGTCTAGATTTCTGTACCAAAAGCGGTATACTGCTTTTCATGAATTGTTTTTTTAAATTGTAGACCTGTAAGTTACAGAAATATGTCCAAACAGGGTTCTAGTAGATATCATGAATATAAAAAAAAGTTTGAAACACACAATCATGTAAAAAAAAAAAATGTACTTTTAATAAAATCCTATCCTATTTTTTTTGCATAGAAATTTTTGTTTATATTGTGGGCTTGTAATTCTTAGGATTAACTCCCGGGTATGATAATTATATTTATTTATTATAATATAATCATAAATTATAATATAATACATAATTATAAATAATATTTTAAAAATAATGAAATAATAGACAACAATGTAATCTAAAAATAAAATATAACATTAAAAATGTACTTTTATTTTTATTTCATGTTGTGTGGTGTTTTTGTACTGTAAAAACCATTTAAAAGCAGATTACATTGTAATCTGCTTTTAAATTTCCCTCCCTGACACACCCCCATACATCACCAATCACATCACTGGAAGATGACTCATCCTCCGAGTGATGTGAGTGGGGATTTCCCTGCCTGCTCACAGAGACGCTGCTGCTGCTGCTCGCGTCTCCAGAGAGATGCAAAGCACAATGGAGGATTTCTGCATTGTGCTTCACATCTCACTGCAGATGGCAGCAGCAATAGCAAATTTTTTATTGCTGCTGGAGGAGCTGCGGGGACCGGGTAAGTATTTTCTTTCAGTTGTAATCGGATTGTCATACAATGTATGACAATCGGATTGCAATATAACGTTTGTTTATATTTTTAACCACCTGGTGAGAAAAGTTCGGGTTTAACACTTTTTGCAAGGTCAGGTCTTTTTGAAAAGGTCGGGTTTAACGGCCAGGTGGTTAATATTTACATTACAAGGATCATTTCCAGTACATAAACCACATAGAAACCCTTATTAACCACAATAATCTCTCCTTTCAGAGTGTCCCTGTGAGGGATACATTCTGGGTAAATTCTCTACGCGTTTCGTGGAAATATCCGCTTCTTCAGGAGAGAGGAGAGAGAATCCGATGCTTGTGTTCTTAGCAACACTCTCTGTTAGGATCAGTAGTGGGGAACAGATAGGAAGTCATGGCAGTGAAGCTGTTATAATTTTTGCTTTGGTATCAATTTTTAATCACATCTAGTTGTTATTACAATTTTGAAGTCCTTAAGTTTAATGTTATTTCTTTTAGTCAATTTTGGATGGAACTTGAAGCAAACAATAATACCGTACTGAAATCTCACAGCTGAGCCACATGTTTACACACCAGCTTACCAGCATGCTGCAGTCGACCGCATAAGGATCATATAGGATCATAGGGATCAGCTTTCTTTTGCTATCAAGGAGCAGAGAAATGCTACAGGGCTACCTAAACATAATTTTTGCACTAACATTTTAATCCTAAATTAATACGTTTTTTTCAAAAGAGATAAACAAAAGGACAAACAAGTGGGATTTTTTTAAGCAAATATTCGAGCTGTATTCGGAGATAACTTCTCATAGAATACACTTATACACATTGATACAAATACAATGTTTTTTGGCACCAGGCCCTGGTGATCTTGAGGGGTTTAGTAAATGATAATCGCCTTTTGTGGTATTTCTAAATTTTTTTAAACATTATGTTTCTCTGTTCCCATGCCAATATTTTATGACCTGTTCCACTTAAGGACATTGACGTGCAATGGTTGACTAGCCGTTCACCTCCAGCCACCCAAGCCTGTGATGGGAAGGTGACAGGCTGTCATTTCACAGCTCAGCTGTAAGATTTCTGTCTGCTTGGATTTTTATGGAGAACAACAAAAGCCATAAAAGGCTTAAGTGTGATAATAAATAATAGATGTTTTGTTCTCAGCCTCAAATCCTAAATGGAGTTAATAACCATAAACAGCCGCATCCAGGCTACATCTACTCATATGACCAATTGTCCTGTGTGTCATAAATCAGAACGCCTTTTTTTACTGGTTTTGTATGTATGAGTCTTTTGTACAGTTAGCATGTCCTGCAAAGAGCAGTCTGGATGTTTTATCATTTAGCTATTGTTAGAGTTAAGTGTGCTGTCCTGACTGTGTGAAGAAGCTTAGATCTTGACACTGCTGCTATTTATAACCTAAGCTAACTATAAAAAAATACATATATCAATTCCACACCAACAATAATAAGCCATATGAACACAGATTGCCTGTAAAATGTGTACTGCTCAGTAATGTACAGCAGTGGTCCCCAATCTTTTGGAGCCTGAGGACCACTAGTTTTAAAGACTCTGGACCGCGCATGCACAAGGAGCCGTGTTGCACTCAAAGGGGAAGAAACTTCCCCCTGAGTGACGTCATAATGCCAGAACCCATTCATTCTCCCATTGCAGGTACAGGAGATGTGGTCCATGGCTCTGGTCCCCAACCCCCAGTCCATCGGACAGGTGGGCCGTGGCTCTGGCCAGTGCACCCCCAGTGGGATCAGGAGAAGGACCCCACATGGGGGGGGTGCACCGGCAAGAGCCACGGCCCACCTGCCAGATGGACCGGGGGTTGGGGACCCCTAATTTACTGCTTAAAATAATCCCATGGTTTGCTCAATGGTTAGCACTCTCACCTTTGCAGCACTAGGTCACAAGTTTGTTTCCCGGCCAGGCCTCTATTAATATCATTATTAATATTAATAAACAGGATTTATTTAGTGTCAATATATTACGCAGCGCTGTACATTAAATAGGGGTTGCAAATGACAGACAGATACAGACAGTGACACAGGAGGAGAGGACCCTGCCCCGAAGAGCTTACAATCTAGGAGGTGGGGGAAGTCTCACACAATAGGAGGGGACAGGAGAGAGTGGTGGGAAGTAGTGAGGGTTTTAAAGGACAGAAGAAGATGGGTTTCGAGTGCCCTTTTAAATGAGCAGAAAATTAGACCCTTCCAGAGAGTCAGGGCAGCTCTAGAAAAGTGTTGCAGTTGTGCATGTTAGGAGGTTATGAGTGAAGAGTTTGTATGTTCTCCCTTTGTCTGGGTAGGTTTCCTCTGGGTATTCCGGTTTCCTCCCACATACCGAAAAACACATGCAGTTAGGTTAAAAGTACCAAACAAAAAGAATATGTCCTTAGACTTCATTAACCCCCCTAGCATAATAATTCTGTCCATATTTCCACGCAAAAAGCGTTACATTTTTTTGCATGGACATTTATTTTACAATGTAGGCTATGTGTCTTAGGCATTGCGCGATGTCCAATATTTAATAAATTTAATAATAAACTTTAAATAAAAAGTATAGGGGGGTTAATGACATATAACGTTGATATTAGATTGTAAGCTCTTTTGAGGGACAGTTAGTGATATGACTATAGACTGCTCTCAAAGCAGGCATGACAAGTTCATATAAAGAACTCTTTTTGTTGTATGTTTTTTTTAAATATTTTTTTAATTAGTTCATTTTGGTTGGTGTTCTGTAATAGGACATGCTCCAATATTCCCCGGACACAACATTTATAAATTTCAGATTCCTACTCCTTTCTACCTGACTTTTGGTAAAATAAGTATCTGAATAAACAAAGCATTTACTTTACAACAAACATATTCATAATAAAGAAATTTAAAGTTAATCTAAACCTAATGACAATGTAATGTATTGCTGTATGTATTATTGTTTATTAGTGCATAAAAATGCTAGTTGTATTTTTTACATTTACCTGGTGATTGTGCTAGTTATTCCAATACTTCCATTCCTAGCCACCCACGCACCAGAAGTGTGATTATTACCAAAATAGGGAATGAAAACTCTGCACTTACTCTGTTTTCTTTCTCATAGAGGAGTATAATTTGGTAGCCCTCAGGAACTATGTAACTGATAACTGTCAGTAAAGGCAGAGAGAACATAAAAATTATCAACTCTCAGGATTTCCAGTAAAATCAACAGCCTTTTATTTTAAACTTTATAAAACGCTTTCAATGGTTTCACATTCGACATCCACAAAATTACAACAATCAGTCATGAAAGGGCAGACCTCTGCTAATAAGAAAGAAAAGGTGATGAAGGCCCTTTAGAGCTAACACTCTAACAAGAGGAAAAGATTACAGGAAAGGCACAAGTGAGGATAGGATCAAATACTATTTTAAAACAAACTTGAAAATATTCAATGCAATACAGAAACTTTTTAAAAAGAAAAGATTTGGAGATGATAAAAGAAAATAGCACGGGCAATAAAAAAATCTCATTGAAATTGTTTTAGTATATAATTCACAGGAAATAAATAACACGTTCCAACAGTGTTCAGACACAAAACAAATTACATAATACTTTTTTTTATTGGAAGCCAGTTCTGCTTTGTGCTGTTAATACGTTATTTGCAAGATCTATTTTTTTTGTCTTTGATATGCTACATAAATCATTTAATAACTTTTTGTAACCCCAAATTTACATTATTAAAACTTGAAATGAAATAAAAGAATCAAAAGTTGTTATCTCACTGGCTAGCCCCCGAAAGGTTTTATTTATGAAGGTAAACACATGTTGTGTTAAGAAAGTTACAAAGAATATTAAAAAAAAGTGTTGTGTTCTGGTCACTATATGATTTCATTTTTTACATTCAATGACATTTTCTACAAAAAATGCTAAAAGAAAAGAAAGAAAAAACATTTTCATTGCCCAGTGAGCAAAATGAAAATAGTCTTTCAAGCTGTGATGCAGCATTGGAGGATGTTCCTTTTTTTCTTCATTTGATACATTTTCACATTAGGATAGAAATGACCATCTTCTTTGCTAAATTTTAATTCTGTAGATATGACATTATAGCCCTTTTAAGCCTCAAGACTACAGCGGAGCCTTCATATCTCATGCTGGTAGTTTCTGGATTTGTCTAAATAAACCAAAAATAGAGCAAGAATAATCAATAAGTAATTTCATAAAAAACATTTACAAAGTTATTATTTTTATGTGAGGTTTATAAAAACACAGGTATGAGGAATAAGAATAAAAGTGAGGTATTAATTCCAATATTGCCCCCTAAAAGTACATATATAGAAGCATCACGTAACTCTATAAAATCTGGACCCCAGTAGTAGTGCTCTGTACGCGTTTCACAGCTTGGGCTGCTTCCTCAATAGATTTAGCAGTGTTTGGAATACATGGAGTACTTATCAATAAAGCTGAGACAAAAAAAAGCAGGGAGGTATCCAAGAAAGATGGCAACCTTGTTCTCTTACAATGGACAGGAGGAATTCTGAATTAATCATAAGGAAGAGATGGCAGGACCATAAGAAGAACCTTCCCTTTCAATTTCTATAAAACAATGAGAGCAATAAAAGTAAGATTGAAGGGTTAACTTATTTCTAAAACACCATTCCCATTGCTAGACTAGACAAAATGATAGTGCTTCTCAGCTATTTACTACAAATGCAATTTCTAGTAGGTTTGTTTTTCTCCATTATCACGAGGCTGGTAAAGCCATTGAATGTTTGACTTTTTATTTAGTTTTCACAAAGCTGAATAAATGGAAATGTTATCTTTATACAAATAGATTTTGATGCTTTCTTACATTTTAGTTCTGTTTTTGAGCATATTTTTCCCCAATATCAACAGCCAAGGCTTGCAAATAACCTTTTCTACAGAGGAGGCATGTGGTTCACTGGCTAGGTTGAGTTGCCCTTTCTACTCAGATAAAAAATAAACAAGATGTGGGTGTGAGATTATGAATAAAATCAGGATTATTCATATAATGCCTAGTATTTGACAAATGCCAAGATCAGATGTTTACTGTTTACTGGGTATAAAAAGAAATAACAACATGCGAATGGGTAAGCATAAAAAGGGCATGTGTACAAATGTTCAGTGTTGCTAAATGTGTTTTATTATTTAAATCTTTTCTTATAACTGGCATGGGAGTCAAGGCTGGATGTGCAAGAAGGAAAAGAAGTAATGGAAGTAAGGAAGAGAAGTAATTAGTGTGCTCACTCCATATGCTGGATAGGTTGGGTGCCTAACATGCATCTAAAGCAGTCATATAATTACCCTTCAGGACCCCTCCAATTAAATCAGTCCAGTGTACATATTGTTCAATGGTACCAAGTCCTAATGAAGAGGAATATATGCTCTGCTTTTAACTCATTCCTTTTTGTGATTTCAATTTTAACGTATGCAAAAAAGAGTCTACCACTCTGGGGAGAGACCTGACCGAGAGCATTTAATAGGAAAATCCCAATAGATAGAAGACTGTCAGCCTTACACATTAGATCTATTCGATTCTTTTATTCCATTATTAAATCAATTGCAGCTAGCAAATAAATGTTGAATAAAACTCATATTATTATTAATATTATTATTAAACAGTATTTATATAGCGTCATCATGTTACGCAGTGCTATACAAAATCCTGTCATTAGCTGTCCCTCAAAGGGGATCACAAATTAGTCATAATGTCCCTACCATAGTCGTATGTCTATATTATAGTCTAAGATCTATTTTGGGGGGAAGCCAATTAACCTAACCGCATGTTTTTGGAATGTAGGAAGGAACTGAAGTATCCAGAGGAAACCCACGCAAACAAAGGGGGAACTTGCAAACTCCAAGCAAATAGTGTCCTGGCTGAGATTTGAACCTGGGACCCAGCTCTGCAAAGGCCAATAAAGACACAATGGGCCTCATTTATTAAAGCTACCCCAGGCTGGAGAGAATACACTTTCATCAGTAAAGCTGGGTGATCCAGCAATCCTGGAATAGATTTCTTCTTTAGCTTTTTGCTAGCAAATGTTTTCAATCCTGGATCAGATCCATTCCAGATTTGCTGAATCACCCAGCTTTACTGAAGGAAAGTGAATCCTCTCCATCCTTGGAGAGCTTTAATAAATCAGGCTTAATGCATGAACTAAATAAGATAGTAAATCTATGGTTCTTTAAAAAAGTACACACCAACATGAAATACTCTTAAAGACAAAAAGTTAACAGTAAGATAACATAAAGCCAGAATAGTGAGATGAGGGAAAAGTCAAGAAACATTAATAAACTGAAGTAAACCACAAGAAAAAAAAGATCATGACAAAAAAGAGAAAATAAAGTTTATAAGTTAATAAATAAAGAACAAGGAAGGAACAAGTGGGGGTGAGGGGGTTTGAATGGAAAACAAATGTGCCAAAAACAAATGAGTCATATGCATTTTCTGATTTTAGTGTATTTCCCATGGTTGAACCATCTGATACTCCTCTGTAATTTTTCTGAAACCTTTTTTAATTCTTACAATCAGGACAAATTTAGCCCTTATAAATAAATGCAAAGGTGAAAAAATCAAATAATAAGGAAGATCAAAAATTAAGGAAATCAAAATCCTCTGCTCACAGTGAAAGGTTATTTAGAGTAGAAAGTTACAAAGTAAAAGGGTAGAGATAAAAAAGCAAAAGAATATTATGTGTGGAGACCCTCACTGATGAGTATAGAGCAGCCTTTCTCTACATGGGTATCCCCTTGAAATAACTTTCAGGTCTTCAGGGAGCCCCTTTTACAATTACAAACCACAGCTCACAGTATATTAGCATGGTGGTCAGTGGGAAAAATGCCTTTTACATTGTGGGCCATTGGGAATAATATCACCCTTACAAAAAGCCAAAAACTTCATTGGGGTCACTAAAACTGAACTGAGATGCACAAATTTTACATTGTTCATGGACCCCTAGCAGCCTTTGGATGAACCCTTAGGTGATGATGAAGAAAGCCAACTGAAATAACACTTGAGCACTTACCCATGTGCAAAGTGCAATCAGTGCAATGGATTTCTTCTGTTTGTTACTTAAGATATCATTTGGATCAACAGATGAAATTAAAAGAAGAAAGGCTTAACATAAACTAATGCAGCCAATATGTCTAACATTTGGTAAGCTGCAATTTATCAGATTTTTGCTCTGAAGCTTAGATGTATTTCAACATTTGCTAAGATATCAGCCATACAGAGTGAAATATTATAATATGCTGAATATTTTCAGAAAAACTCAATCATTGAACAGAACTGCAAATTAGGAAGCAGAGTCTAAATATGTAATGAATAAATATTTATGTTGATATTACAATGTATGCATAGAAAAATTACAAATGACCGGTATGCTGCAATGTATTAGATTTTTGTTCTTGGGTTGCTTTTTTCAAAACTTTTTAAGATAAGATATCAGACACACAGGGAGTAAAATACTTTTAGTGAATCAATCATTGTGCAGAACTGCAAATTGGGAAGCAAAGACTGAATATGTAATGAATAAATATAACTCTCAATAATATAATGTATGCATGGAAACAAAAATGTAAATAATTCTGATCTCTTTTTGCCAGAAGGCAAATATTAGTTTCAAATTTGCAAAAAATAAATAAATAAATAAATAAATAAAACTTCCGAGTAATATATTTTCTAGTTCTCTACCGTTTCACCTGCTTAAAGAGACCTAGTCATCACTTAGTATGCTGACAACTAAATACAAAGACACTAAACAGGGAATCTGTGTTAGGTGTACTTACAGAATACTAACCTGCTGCAGCAATTTGACGCATTAGATATTGCAAGTTGGGTTTCCTTGACACAGATCTTACATTTGGCAATTATACAGATTTTCAAATCTATCTATTATCAGCCATTAAAGAACAAGCAGTTAGAGTTTTTTCATGGGTACACATTTAGTCAGGTTGTTCATTAATTAACACACTAAAAAACCTGTACATTCTGGATCAGCCTTTCAAGATCTTTTTGCCCTTGGGGAACCCTAAATTTATTTTCAAGAAGAGGAACCCCCTGCTATGATTAGTTAATGGGAGTATTGCTATTTGCATTGGTTACCAGTGGAAAGAATGCCCCCTCCCCATGCATATAGTGCTCAGAATGCAACCATATAACCTCAATAATGTTCTTCTGATCTTGCAAAAAAAACAAACACCTAATTTTGTGTGAAATACAACAGTTGCTAGCTCTGCCAGCTATAGCGACACCCTGTGGAGTGGAGTTATCCGTTTGAATAACCACCCCACTGCCAGCACCCACCTAAAGAGCTCTAATAATAAATTATTCCTGTTATCAAGTCATTGTTTTATTAGGAGACCTGTAAAAAAATACAACCTTAAAATTCACCACCAGAGAATTTCAGAGAATTTGTCTGGGGGAATAATTAATATATTCTTAAAACTGCAAGATCCACACATCCATCAGTTGGATAATTAAGGCAGGATGTATAGCAGATTTTTATATAGGATTCAAGCATTTTTCAGTATTTATCAACCATTTTAAAGTCTTTAAAATATGTTAATTTACATCCTTATATACCATCCTTATATAACAGAGTTGGTTTATAAATTAAAAGCACACAAGTAACTAAACCAACGAAATATAATTGTTAAAAATAATGTTCTCCATTTAATAGCAATGCTGATGTACTTTCCTTTTCATTTTATGTTCAGGGGTCTCCTTGCGCCTGTACTAAACTCCTACGCAGATGCATGCTATATCACCAGTCTTGTGTATGGAGACAGCAGTGAATACAAATCTCCGTATAAATGTCACCAAGCACATTTAAGAGTGGAGACTCATTCCAAAAGAATCAAAATATTTTGATAACAGATTTCTCCTTTCATTCCTTTTTAGTGAAAACTCTGATGGGTTCTGTAAAATAAGCCATTATTTGAAGCAATTACCAAGATTCTTTTGTTTCACAAAATGACTATAAAGTGACTAGTGTCATTATCATTTCCTGCAGAATCGATGGCAGAGAATGTCTGTTATTTCTCAGTGGTAACATTTTAGATTGAATGCAGCACGCAAGTATGCAATAAATCAGACACTAAACAGCAATTTCAGCCATATATACCCGTACACATGCCCCATTACTCTTCTGCTAAAAACAAATAAGAAGATTTGATATTAAAAAGAAAAATACTAATACATTTTGCCGTGGTGGTTGTGGAACGTTAGAGCAGTATTAGTGGGAAAAAAACAGGACTTTTGTGTTCTGTGCACTGATGGTCTTTCCCCTCCATAAGTGCTTTTAATGACATGTTAAGGGGTTAGAATGAAAAGCTTATAAACTCTGAAAAATGTAGCCAGAACAGCTAAAATCAAAATGTCATAAAATTCTATGACCTTGCACTGTGTCTGCACAGAACTGGGAGACATTACCTTTCCGAAAAGCCACAAGACGCACAGGTTTTCAGCTGTGATTGTTTTTAACTTGCAATTATAAATATTTGCATTAAAAATAAAAATAATTTAGCTTTTTTATGTACAATTTTGAAAGTGTTACTACGTAAAGGTAAAATTTTAGTTAAAAGTGTACGGGCATTCCTTAAGATTTTTCCACAAATTCTTTATTTTTAAAACGCAATAAGTATGCGTTTGTGGATTTGTTCCAATAAAGAATTTTAGATTTTTTTGTAATGTTGTGTATGTATTGTTTTTATTTACATGAACTCTTCGCAGGAGTGAGTAAGGGGTACTAATATACCCCTATGATAATTTACCTGTTTGGAGAGTTTATATCTGAAACACTGATATCAAAGGGGTCTTTTTATTATTCCAAAATAAACCATCCCCCAAAAGAAACCCCCGCAAGCTTTTTAGGTCACTGGATGTGAGGAAGATGTCCTACCCCTTAGCCTTTGGACCCCTTTGTTGAGGGAAGGCCTAATTTGATGGTGGCAAATGCCCTCTTCAACCTTTTACCTGGCCACTCAGGCTGAAAACCTAGACAGGGTTGTGGGTAACAAATAAAGGGGAACCTCAAAATGTATTAAATATAAAAAATGCTCACTAAGAATCCTTAAGGTCAAGCTTGTTGAATTTTCAACCATATTCAAAGAACTGTATTAAAATTAAATGCAGGAAGATTTAATCTCCCCCTACCTACTCAGCAACAGACTACCCAAGAGAAATAAAAACAGGTAAAGTCAGTATTAGGTTGAAGTATACAGCAAAAGCTGCCACAAGGTAACGCTACCCACTGCAAGCAGGTTATATTGTTTCTGACTATGGCTGATCTGTTTCATAGTCACAGATAAAACTGAAAGAAGGAAATATAACAGCCAATCTTGTTATGATCAGTGATCCCGTCTAATGCGTTTTACACTAAAGCGCTTTCTTATGCTTATAAGTGCTTGGTAACGTTGGACCACTTTATGAACAATAACAACTGTGAGCAAGATTGACTGTTAAGTTTCATTCAGTTTTATGTGTTAGTTTTAAGTGGATTGGCCTATTCATTGCAAAAGCACACCAGATATAAGAATGATAATCTTAAATATGCAACATCCGAGGTCAGGTTATTTCAATGACTTCCAAGGTCCTAGGGGACAACTGTAAAGAATATGTTAAGTAGTGCAATACATTCATAATATTGATTGTTACTGAAATAGGAGAATAGCCAAGTGTAAATGCAGTGCTATTTATTACAGAGAATACAATACATTGTGTAGCGTATATAGACACTACAAAATGCTTTTCATTAACATCCAGTATGCTATACATTTCCCACATAGCTTTTGTAAGATTTATATTCAAGGGTCCATCTCATAAAATAGCAATAGGATGTGGGTACTTAACACCATTCTTATGGATGGCATTTTTCCTTTATTTATTGATCGATGGCCCATTAACTGTGAACATCCTTCTCAGCCATCCAATTGCCTCTGGGTATTTTCTTACAGAAAATATTTTCTGAGATTTAGGCCAGCTTGTTTGTAAATTAGTTTACAATGATTGTTGTTTAAGTGTTGCATCTTAACAGAATATATCTAAAAGATGACTTTAGCAGCACAAACACTGCCAAAGGTTATTTCTCTTCATTAGTTTTATGGAGTAATCCAAAGTTCATAGTTTCACATAGCAAGAAAAGAAAACACATAGCAAGAAAACACATTCTCCTTTAATTCACATCAATACAAATAATACAGTTCAAAGTAAAGACATAATAAGATTTATAAATGCTTAGTTAAAGTTTTCTTTTGTATAAACAGATTTTTTTGTGCTTGGTAATTTCATCTGTTAAGTTTATTCCCTAACAAAGTCCCTCACTCTTGCCAAATCCTAGACCTTTTCTTCAGGGGATATCTAATTATACTGTGGCCCAGCTTTTTCAACCTTCACTTCCCTGCACAAACTTTTATGAAGCTGCAAAGAGTAATAATGTGGTGAGTCATTTAATTGACAGCTCTGAGTCCTCTGGATCTCTTGACACAACATCAAAGATGGTGGCACCTAGCTGAAGTCAGAAAGCCCTTTGGTACTGTACATGAGGAAGGCTATTACAGGAACAAAATACACAAAAAATCCATTAAATGCACATATAATATGATGGGACAATTGTTGTTGAAACAAATGGTCTGGCAAGAGGGTTTATTTATGGTATGGTCACACAATTTTTGATAAATTTGACATTTTGAAACTCAAATGTTTCCATTTCTACACTCCAACAAACAAATTGTAGAAACAGGTAACTTTAGATTTGGAAATCTCTGTAATAAGCATCTCTCGCAGGAAATCTCTGTAATAAGCATAAGTGGCAGGTCGGGGGGCAGGCAACTGGCAAGGAACAAGATTCAGATGGTCCAAGGTCAGGGCAGGTAGCAAGCCAGAATCAAAGTCGAGACAGTCCAAGCTCCTGGCAGCCAGAGAACATAAGCAGGTCAAGTATCCAAAAAGGCAATCAGGCAGAATACAGCTAGGAAAAGGGGCAGGTAATTTGCTAAGGATCCAGTGACCAGAGCCTTGAGCTAGAGAGGATTATTAAGACTAGTGCCAAATAGTAAAACAGGATTATATCCAGGAAATAATCTGCTCATTAGCTGCAGGGCATACTCTCTAATCCCCTTCAGCTGCACACAGTGTGCTGAGCAAACTGAGATGGACTGAGTGCATATGACTAAAGGGTGAGTTGCATACAATGCATACAAAATAACCATGGGTTCACCTTAAATTTGAAACAGACCCTTATTCAGACATGAAACCTAGGTAAGAAATAAAATAGGGATCAGGGAACGTGTCGCCTCCCCCTTCTTCCTGCATCATACCAGGTCCAATGTTGAAGGACATGCCTTTTTTTGCTGAAAAAGATGTTGGGGCTAATCTCTAAGTATGCCTTTATTCGGGAGAATGAGTACAGGGGCACATTAGTAGATATAACAGTAAATAATGACAATACACACACATCAAAAGAGAGACCCTCATATAGTTGTAGGTAGGGCTGGATGTAAAGGAGTAGTCCTATCTCTCAACAAAGCACCCCCCAGTCTGCAAGTTCAAATTTGAAAAGAGACCCTACATTTTGCCCACAAAAAGTTGGTAAAAAATTAAAAGACTCCTAATGCCTTCAGAGAAAGGCATTTTTATATCTGTTTGTAGCCCACCATAGCATATTACAATCCACAGTAATGTAGCACAATATTGCACTGTATATCACAGTATACCATTTCCTACACACACTCCTTCTACTTCTCCATAAACAAACAAATGTTGGGCTGTTGGGAAAGCAAGCTTTTATATTAATGAGTCACATAGCAAAGTCACTATTCTAATTTATATGACTGCAGCTAATGGTCAGGAAAGGCATTATGGTTCTTTTAGAATTGGTCCACTCAAATTTCTGCAAAATTTGGGAAAATAGGGAATAGGAAAAAGTTAAACTGTTTGACTTAAACTTATCAAAAGATAAAACCTGAACTTCTCTACTTGTCTCTATCTTCCTATTTAGACCATTGGCTTCCTTCCTTTTCCAAAGGTAGGACAGGATAGCCTAATAGATGCCAAAGACCCTTCCTTCCACAAACACAACAGAACATTAGAAAAGGAATGTAAGCATTTGCTGAATGCATTGCTTGGATCTTAGTAAATACGGCACTGTGAAGGATGATGAAGGTTAGGTCAAAGTAGGGGGTTAGAGGATAAGTGATAGTCAGATAAAAGTGTCTAAGGTTAGAGATGAGCGAGTTTTTAAAACTCGATCTTGCGGCGAATTTGGCTGTTCGTGCTTACAGAAATTGTAAGTGAGAACGGCCAGTGTAAATTAGCAAAACGAGATCAAATTTAAAAAAAAAGAAATCAGCTCAGCGTGCGATCCCTGGCACTAGAGGTTAAATGGGGACAAGTCTCCCCACTCAAAACCTCCAGTCCTCTCTGATTGGCTGAGGAAAGCTTTCGTCAGCCAATCAGAGAGCACTAGAGGTTTTAAATGGGGAGACTTGTCCCCATTTAACCTCTAGTGCCGGGAATCGCACACAGTATTCCCAGGGCTGCATGAACAAATGCAGCCCTGAGAATCCACAGCGATCCCAGGGCACTAGTGGTTAATTACCTCTAGTGCCCGGAGATCGCAAACAGGAGGATTCCCGGGGCTACATGAACCTCTAGTGCCAGGGATCGTAATGATTTCCTTGATCTTCCGATGGTTTCACGAAATCAGTTCCCAGAAATTGTGCGGACCCATTGTAAGTTCGAGGAAAGTGGCATTCTCGCTCATCCCTATCTAAGATATCTTTTAATAGAACTCCCACTACAAACATACAGCTATGAAAAGGAAGTGCACTGCTATTTTTCAGAGGGAATTTAGGACCAAATGTACATTTTTCTGGGTACTGCTTCTGCAAAATTATCATAATATTATTTATATTAATTATTAATATATAAAAAAATTCCACTTTAACCAAAAAAATTAGTAGCATATCCCTGGGTTTTAGTATGGTTTTCTATTTACCCAGGTATCATCCAATGTGGTGACCACTAAGAATCGCACCCTGAAAAAATGACATAACCTTTCAAATGAATGCAGGTAGACAGGAACTAGATGAAAAAAGCTGTGATAGAAAAGAAGTGTTGACATTCAGCAAATAATGAAAACGCAAACACAATTTTAATACATTTTAGGATTTTTTTTTAAATTACTACTGTAGCATATCTATCCTGCCTAATATTACAAAAACTTTTTCTTAGTTTATGTCATTGCCTTTGCTGTTGGGACTTCCAGAATAAATGTTTAAACTTATTGTTTTAAGTACAACAGAAAAACACAAATAAATATTCCCAACGAAGCCATCTGAGGGAGTAAAGTCAAAAGAAACAATACATATTCATGCTACAAATTGGATCTTGAGGAAAGAGGGTTTAAATGAGGTGAAACTCCAGCAGAAAGAACAAGTTTGCTCTTCTTTCTTTTTAAATTATTTCAGTGGTCATGGCAAGACTGCTTCAATATTTAGTAATTCTTCTCTGATCTGCTTAAAGCGTAAAGACACTCTAAAATGAATTAAGCTACAGTTTAAAATGCTTTCGAGAATTGTAAAATCAGACAAAATAGTTATTTTATTGTCCAAGGAGACATTTAAGAATGCATAGCAGAAATAGCCAATCACAGCCTGTGTAATTGTGAGATGCTAGTACAGTTATTAGACTTTGGAAAGCTAAATTTTAATAACCCCTTTATGTTCTCTGCACTTATCTATCCTTCATTCCACTCTGCTCATCCCTTCAATACAATTATAATCAAACACCATATAATACAGTCCATCATGTCTACACCACCATCATTACAGTCCATACCTCCTTCTGCCCAACTTCGTCCACACCATGGGGCTGATTTATTAAAGCTCTCCAAGACTGGAGAGGATACACTTTCATCAGTGAAGCTGGGTGATCCAGCAAGGTGTTTTCAATCCTGGACCAGATCAATTCCAGGTTTGGTAGATTGCAGCTTTACTGCAAAAAGTGTATCCTCCCCAGCCTTGGAGAGCTTTACTAAATCGGGCCCAATGTCCCATCCAGCATTCCATACTACCTCCTGCCCTTCTTTCTTCACATGTTCTACCAAGGTGTGCTCTATTCTGCCATGCTGTGCTCTACTCTGTTCCACCCTGCACTATTCATAAAATACCCAACACTTTAGTACATAATCCCATATAATAATACTTAGGCACTATTATAAACATTTCTATTTCAAAGCTGCACTGATCCTGGAAGAATTTTGGAGTTTTCTGGACAACTTTTCATTAGTTACATTGGTACAACAACAGAATGAAGATATAAGACATGAGGAAATCTCCTCTACAATAAAACATGCACCAATTGCATGATTGATAATTTGATATTATTGAAACCATCGACTCAAATGTTACCATAGTTTTATATATATATATATATATATATATATATATATATATATATCAAAATAATATTTTTTCATCCCTCTTTTCATTTTTTCATAGAGAAAGGGAAAATGCATGATTGTCTTGCTGTTCCAGAGGTTCATCATAGATTTGTGTCTTGCTTTGGAAGACCATTTTGTCCTGCATTACCTAGAATACCATAGTAAAAACAAAAGGTCCCTGTATAGCCCTAAGAGTTGTGGAGTTCATGGTCAGACAGACGTTTTGTCTCTCCTGGCTCATTATTACTACAAACAATATTCTGTGCTTTCATAGGGTCTGGGTCATTTATAACAAAACGATCAATACAGCCAAAGGTCAGAACCTTATAAGCTATAGAGTGCTGAATAACACACAGGTTTTATATATCTGAAACCATTTGAAATCTGTGATTTATGTGCCCTTTTTTTATCTGTAAAACTGGATCTTATGAAAACTCTGCAAATAGGGCCTCGTAGAATGTTAAACGATACATAAAAATAGCAGAAAAGGCTGGATTTTATCCAGAAAATGCTTGCTTCATTAGTTTGCTTTATCAGTATGCATTCTTTTGTCTCATTCCTTTAATGTTTATACTCTATATATGAATATATATATATATATATATATATAGTAACCTCAAAATATCTAATAACAAATATTGTAAGAAAAAAAAGAAGTATATAAATAGTTAGTATATAAATAATATATATATAAATAATAGTATATAAATAGTTCGGAATCACTGGCATGTGCTGCTCAACAGGAAGCAGTGTGTATGCATTTATGTACAAACATTATATTGTATATATATATATCCTTATCTCATCTCTCTGGGTAGTTTTTTTTGCCAGGATTTACATACCCTTTAAAGCTTAATTACATCAAAAGCATTCTTAGACCATAGAACAAGGAAGAATTATCTGTCACATTTTACTGATGTTTGTGTTTCCATTGAAGAGATTTCATCCTACTTATCTGAAGGCCAAACAGAAAGTTTGGACATTTCCTCAGCGAGTACAAAAACAACATTACAAGGCCAACGGAGGTTCTCAACTGTTCCCTTCACTTCTTTCTTGTTTAGCTGACTACAAAAAAGTGTGGGAAAAATGTCCCTGGCAAGTTTCTCGAAACAGCTCTTGACAAATCACCCAGCGGAAGGCCTGCTACTACCACCACCAATGAAAACACTGAACACCTGGAGCAGGCGTTTGCCCATAGCCAGGGAAAGCTTATTACACTGGAGCTCAGCATCAATAAAAGCTTGATTCAGTGGATGCTTCAAAGAGTGATAAAGCTCTACCCATACCGACTTCAGGTTGTTCAAAAACTTCAAGTAGAATATTATGATTCTCATGTGGAAATGTGTGAATCCCTCCATTACACCATTACCAAAATGACCCTCAGCTCTTCAAAAACTTATGGTTCAGCAATGAGTCTATCTTTCATCTCTCTAGTTGGGTTAACTGACACAACTGTCAAAATTGGGGATATCAAATCAAATCAAACCCAGCAGATATTCTCGAGCATGAACGAGACTCTCTGAAGCTGTTGGTTTGGTGTGCAGTGTCTAGCACTGTGCTGATTGGACCATTTTTCTTCTGCGACGGATCCGGGAACATGACTACCGTTACAGGGAAACCATACCTGGGGATGCTGTGTGCAGGAGTTTGCTGTGCCACAACTTCAGGAGGAGTGACTTTTTTGGTGGCTAATGTCTTTTTTCAACAAGATGGAGCCCCTCCCCACTGCCAGGTTAGTCAGACATTTCCTGAACATTAAGTTTCCTGACCGATGGAACAGTCCCCTCGAATGGGCTTTGCGCTCCCTGACCTTACACTTCTTGACTTCGTGACTTTCTTTTGCTGGGCCATATCAAAAGCAAGGTGTATGCCACTAAGCCCTGTAATCTGTCACAGCTTGAGGAAAGAATTCATACAGCCTGCAGCGAGGTTGGGAAAAAGATGCTGCAAAAGATCAGAGAGGCTTGCGTCCAAAAGGTGGATAAAGTTGTTGAAAATGGAGGCACTCATGTGGAGGTATACCACTAGTCTTTAAGGTGTTTGAATGTGATGGTAAGCCTAGCAAGTAAAACTGCAAGGACTCCTTTGTTGATGCTAATGAATAAACTCAGTTTCTTTTGAAATTTTTAGTAATTCATTAAAAGTGTATAGTGACTTTTGGGACACCCTGTATACACACACACATGTTTATTCATTTACTAAGAAAAATGTACCTAATAGTTTATTTTTGCTCTAATGAGTCTTTTTTCATATTTGCCTATAATATTTAAAAAAAAAAAAACATTGCCTATTTCTATTATATTTTAATCTGCGTTGTCATTCTAGCCTGTTCTACATTTCTTTAGCTGCCCATAGTGATCTGTACACTCAGGGAAATCCCTCTTGTATATAGTTATGACTGCAGGAAAGCACACTGACCAAGTTGTCACTTTCGATCACATACAATGCAGCTCAAAGCAACGTTAGAAAAAACGTATCAGAGGATGCAAGAGAAATGTGACATTCTTTAAGTTTTACATTTACCCTGCAGAATGCAGAGTCAGAGAAAATGAAATATATCTGTCTAAAATGTATGTACACACAGCAAGTATCTGTTGCCTTTTTAATTTTCTAAAGTGAAAATATCATATCAGTGTTGATGCTGCTTCTTGTTTATGGAATAAGAACCAGTAGGTTCTTGTTTTAGGTGTTTAGGAACAAGTTAGTAAGCCTGTAATAGTATTAAGTTGGTAGATTTTAAAGGTTAAGTGTTAGGAAGTATTTCACCAATCTTCATGTCTCTAATTGACATTAAAACCTAAGTTTTATCTCAAAAATTCAAAAACAGGGTATTCTTGGAAACGTACATACTCACTTAAACCATACAAGGAGAGCTTCACTTTCAACTTGCTTTCTCTTTTTCTTATTATGGGAGACCACTTTGTCTCCCACCTCTTACGTTCTTATAATGCCCCTGATTCATCATTGAAATCCGCGATCGCGGGAAGCGCGATAATACGCGCGACCCG
>NC_092868.1:37051251-37228737 GCF_032062135.1 Pyxicephalus adspersus | reverse complement strand
GCCAGTAAAAAGCTGTCGGATAAGCGCGGCTCCGTGCGCGAGCTTTTCCGGTTGTTGAATAGCGCGATCGCGCGCGCGATTCCGGATCGCTAATACGAATGCGCGACCGATAATCCGATTTTGTTTGATGAATCAGGGGCAATATCTCTATTAGGTGGTCCCTGAGGAATATTTCTTCAATTATTATCTCTTATACTGGACCTTTCTACTAAAACTCACCTGAGTAACTTATTTTGTCAGTATGCCTGCTGATATTTATCATAGTCTTGCAACAGCATTAACAGTTTTTATTTTTTCTAACCCCCATAAATGTTTTATTACCTGTTGATCATTCTAGTAAAACTTTTGCTTTATCACCATCTGTGGTAGACCGAGCTGTCAAGTAAAAGTGGCAGTTGGAAAGGTAGTAGAAACTGCACTACATGGATGATGGTGTTTTCATTGGTAAGATTTAAAGAGTAATTAAACTCACCTGTCCCTACTCCATCTTCAGTGTCAACTCCTTAACCTGGTCCTCTTCTGGCTTTGGGTCTACATTCATCTTCATTAGCCATGTTGGAATGATACATTTCCTGTGCATGCATACATGCAGGCTTGGAGTACAGTTAACAGAACAATGCAAACAGACAAGTATCAGATCAGTTTCTTCTGTAATTTGTACAATTTAAGAAGATCTTCCTTTACTTCCTTGTATACTCCACAGAAAATGATCCTGCGTGATCCTACTTTCCAATGTGTCCAAAACATCCTTTTGAATAGGCTTTATGGGAACATGAATCCCCACTGGAAGCTTTTCCTTTCCTTTTTTTCACCTGTTCCTGTTCTGATGACAACTTTTACGTTCACATTCTTTCCTGGTGACATTGGTGAACAAAACAGAGAGAGAAAAATTCCCAATGTGGGCGTGGGTAGCAAAAAAAAACCTAACAGTTCTAACTTCTCACTAATCTATCCAAATCTACGAGCAAGTTTTGCATACTTTAATTTTCTATATGTTCTCTTTAAAATGTAAATAAAGACACAACTTTTTATTTTTGTGCTAGGGAAGAGTTAAACAGGCCAAAAACTGTACTTAATAGGGACCATTGCACCAGTAGAATATTTACCCTTGTGTAAACCTGGAAATCATCGACACTTAAAACCACATTGGTCTTTAAAACTCTGTGTCCTAGTAAGACCACCGGAAGTTACAATAACTGGGCCCTGGGTACTGTAGATGGTAGCAGACAATCCTTCCTATATAAACTGTAAAATCTTGACAAATTTCCAGCTGTTGTTATTGGTCACATTTTTGGCAGATCTGCTTTGCTTTGGGCAAATAAATGGCTCATCTCTTTTCATGATCAATCCAAATTTTATGTTTGGGAGATGAATTGGTTTCCATGAGAACAGCTTTTCACTTTTCACAGTCTGTTCAGGCAAAACTAGCTTTGTGTTATCAGGGAAAACCAGATTTCTATGTATTGTCATCTTGGATTACACGTCATTTTACCTTTATATTTTAAAAGAAGCTGTGACACTAAAATAAGATAAGCACATCGTTTTGTATCTGGTGCTGGTGTCTCCGAAGGGTTGTTTAACATTTTTAAATTTTTTTATTGTTTGTAATCTTTCTATTAATCAATGACCCATTTTTAAATAAATATATTACATAAATAGGCCTAATGCTTGTACTGGCCTAATGATTCCTTACATATATGATTTGTACAGGTTCTGGGGCTTGCTGTTTGAAATCATGGGATCATGAGATAATGTACACTCATTGGATTATTATTGCCCAAGAAAAACAATCATGATCACCCGAGGCAAAAATCTAGAATGAGTAAAGCGGACCCCCGGACATCTTCAATTTGTCCTGGTGGAACCTTACAATCCCAGCCTACCTTGCGCATGCATGAATGCGTAGGAGTTATGTCTCCTTGGTGCCACCAATCATGATGGCCAAAAAATCACGTACTGAAAGGAAAAATAAGGAGATATGGCTGTGTCCTGCGAGGAAGCTGTTATAGGTGAGTATCGCGGGTTTATTGTTGCTTTAAAATTTCAGATGTACCTGGTCAGTCTATTATTTCAAAAGCCTAATTTCCACAAATTTTCTAAATATTCACAAAGCATACAATGTTTCATGTAAATTTATTTCTAATATTTGCTTTACCTGGGGTTTAGTCTGGCCAATCAACATGGCTGAAGATCATCTACTGGAAGATAAGAAAGAAGAGGACGCCTGTGCCCTGTGACCAAATGGAGAAAGGTGAGTATTGTGGGTTTAGTTTCACTTTATTACCCGCGCAGAAACATATTTGATATTAAGATTAATCCACCATAGACTTTATGAGGTTTCAAGGAAAAGCTTGAATTTTCTAAATTTTTCTAAACATTTTGCAAACCTGGCTGTTACCACTGAAAAATGCAAAAAATAATACAGGTATACATTAAAGAAGAACATTAATAACTGAAGACATAAGTAATAATGTAAAATATTCATTGATTTTTCCATTTTCTATATCATACCTTCAAAAATAAATTCAATGCTGAAGCTTTCACTCCTTCCATATCCATGTTTTACTTTATATATGCTGTCAGTTTTAGTGTGTAGCATGATTTCTTTTCTCTACGAAACAAGAACTTCAGTTCAGAAAACCACTTCTCAGTTTGCTTTAGTTCTCATTCCATCCACTTTAGTTGTAAGAAAACTTGTATGATTGACAGCTCAAGCAATCAATCTAATTAGCAAAGGGTCATTAATTGCAGAAACAGCCAAATCAAAGTGACATGACCAATGCAGAGCTACTATCTCCAAAGGGTAGTGCGCCAGCCACATTTTAGGCATTTGATAGATGACAAACTATCTTCTTCCTGCACAATCTAGTGTTTAGCTAACCTGTCATTTCTTGTTAATCAGTGTAGCCTACATTGACTGGAATGGTGGCTGTGAAGATTTTGCCATAATCGAGAATTGCTTAGCACAGGGCAAAACTCTAATCAGGGAAGCAGATAATTTTGTACAGAATGTAATATAGCTGCATGTATTGATCGTATTTGATTATATTATCGCCGAATATTTGCTTCCAAAGGCTACGTGAAACATTTAGGGATTTTTCACAATGCAAAATACATGTTTGACTAAAGCTTTTGATATAAACCATCATTAAATTATCCCTTATTTGAAGTTGTATTAGCTACAGCCCAGTAAAGGCAAAATCCAAACTTATTTAAGTTTGTAATGGTCACTACCTCAATTTAGTATGCAAGAACAGACCAGAAAATGCTGGCCTTAGATATGAGGTTGCTCACTTGAGCAACATGACATTTAATTGTAACAATAGTCTAGGACATCAGTCTCCAAACTACAGTTTTCTGATTTCTGTTGAACAGCCTCTGCAATAAGAAGTGCCTTTATATTGCAAGAAAACAATGAGGGGGCACTCAATCCAGCAATGAATTATGCACCATTGGGCAGAGGGACCTTCTTCCTGATGATACAAGTTTATGGCTTGTTTTACTCCCACTAACCACTGACTTAAGGAATCAGCCATCTAAAAAGTTTAGTGACCCTTGGTCTAAAAGTACATTAAATTGTGCATTCTGGCAAATTAGGTATGAAAGGTGATTACCACTAGACATTGAAGCTGACATCAATTTATTGAGGTTCATGACTTCATGCTATAATCTTTCCAACACACGCATAAGATATTATTAAAATCCTAATTGCAAATCTGAAGATATAATTAAATTTAATTAATTCCCAAAAAGTAAGTGTTCAAACTTGCAATGCTCTTAAAGAAAAAAATGCCAAGCGTTTGCCAAGTTTATATTGTGCCAGTGCGACATAGTAAGCAATGTAATGCACAGTAATGTATAGTAATGGAAGTATTGTGGTTTCATTTATGTTTCTTTATTATGGTCAGGATTTTTTTCTCTATATCTATATTCTTCATTTATCAAACTATGCATGTGCTGGACTGTAAAGAATTGAAGTTATTCACCTTTCCAAGTACATTCTAAATGTTGCATACCCCTCCCAATCAAAATCATTTGCAAATCAATTGTCTGTAAATCAAGTCAATCATCACATTTATGTGCTGGTATCACATCAATGGCTGTGCTACCAGTACTGGCTATCTGCCAGTTGCCCATTTATACAGTAGGTACTGATCCCATTAGCAGACAATGTTTATAGGAGGGGGTGCTGAGAAGTTCTTGGCTTTGCCCCCTTCCATATGAAATGGAAAAATTAGTGTGGGGGCATATGAAAGCCTAATATCTTAATATGTAACTGTGCAAATATCAGGTCTTTGCGATTCTTAAAACTGTTTTTTTCTTTTAGTGAGAAGCTGTGATGGCAGAGGCACAAGCAAGTTTCACGTCGTTGAGTTAAGGGCCACCATGAAGTTTTTTTTTCTCCAGGGAAAGTCAGCAAAGGACATTCACACTAAGATGTCACAAACACTGGGGGAGAAGTGTCCTTCCTACAGCACTGTCAAAACCTGGATATCTCTTTTCAAGACTGGCTCTAGTATCACCGGACAGTATTATGCTAACCTCCTGGACCAGCTGAAGGAGGCAATTAAGATGAAACGTGGAAAGGATCCTTTTTAGCAGGACAACGCACCTGCACACACATCCAACGTTGTGGCTGCCAAATTAAACACCCAGGGTTTCCAAATGGTCCACCATCCCCCCTATTCACCTGACCTGGCCCTTCGGACTATTATCTGTTCCCAAATTTGAAGAAACACCTGAAGGGGCAACGTTTTGAGGACATTTCTGACTTCAAAGATGCTGCTGAGAGCTGGTTTGCGACCCAACCAAAGGACTTTTATTTGAACAGTCTAGAAAAGGTGCAACTACGCTTTACCAAGTGCCATCAGTCTCGGGGGGGGGGATATGTTGAGTAAATGTGTAATTTCATAACTCTGGCTCTCATCTTTCTGGGCAAAGCCAGGAACTTCTCAGCACCCCCTCGTATGTCCAATTGTAATGTATAGATAGTACACCGTCTATCTGTCTAAGTGACTTCATTCACCTAACTTTTTGTTTTTGGAGTCACAGGATCAGAACAAAAAGAAAAATCTCCCCAAATATAGCAATTAAAGCTTACACTTGAAAAATGATTTTGCAGCTATGATTCCTCTAGGATAACACATATAATATCTAAACATTTGTGACAGTTGCGGCTTCTAAGATTCACCAACAGTATGTTTTTATTTTAGGTTTTTGCTTACCTTTTATATGCGAAATTCGTAAATTCAGCAGTTTAGCATTACTGAGAAAAGAACAAAAAAGAAATTCAGTCTCCCTTGGATTTCTAGTTTACATTGAAGACTGCACAGTATCCTACGTCTTTTTTGTGTTAGGTTGGGTTGTCAGTGTGACAGGAGTATCTGTAACTGTCATATTTTCTTATTCTTCCTATTTTAAGCTCTCTGATGTTGTCTTTGATACATTTCAATGTTACAGAGTATTATGAAGAAAACAAAGGTGAGGAATTGTATTAATGCCCCACAGCATTTTATGTTCTCTGAGGCCAGACTGATTCTAAGCATATTTGTATAGTACAGCTTACTGCTTCTTCTGATTAACAGCAAGCGTGAGATGCCTTGTGGAAAGGTAGAAACTGTTCTTGTTTAGAACCTGTCAAATTGTAAATTTAGAAAAATATGAGTTTAAAAGTGCAGAAAATCTTTCAATTACTTAGCTCACTATCCCTACTAAGGTAAAGAACTCGTACATCTTTATTATTGCTGACAAATTCTGCCAAATATAATTTACAAATACTCATTAATAAAAAAGTCATTGACATGTATAGCCTACGTTTCAGCCAATCCAGTCAGCAAGCCTTGGAAGCTGTGAATGTCCCTTGGCTGGATTGGCTGAGCAGTTACCATCCACTGGCTGAATGGATTGCTAGTTCACTTTAATGTAGGACTAATTAATAAAATTAAAAGTCGGCTTCTCAGACTACCACAAGTGGATTCCTCTCTTTGGGGCAAGCCAGGCCAGTAAATATCCACTATCTTGGGCTAGGTTAGCTTGGACTGTGAGATGTAAGTGTACAGCTTAGAGATGAGATAGAAAGATTTGTAAGTTTGATCTCGCGGCGAATCGTGCCTTTCTCGCTTACTGAAAATTTAAGCGAGAACAGCCTTGTGATTCGCCATGAGGTTGCGTTCTCGCCGAGTGAATGAGGGAAAGAGCAGGGTATGGTAACGCCTACTATTTTGGGCGAGAATCGTGGCTGGGAGCGAATAATTTGCTTCCAGGACGCACAGCAAGGCCCAGCAGCCCAATCAGGAGAGATCTGAGCACAGGTATATATACAGGGAAGGAGGGAGGGGTTAGTCACTCCATCTTGTGTTCTGTGTGAAGGATAGAAGCAGGGAGAGATGTGGATTGTCACAGGGACAAGTTAGGAGCCTTCTGTATATCTGTAAATTTACAGATATAGCCGTTTTGATGCTACCTGTTTCTATGCACCAAAGAAGCCAGATTGCTACAGAAAAATTTCTGTCCTACTCTAAAAAAAATACAGATATTTCAGTCTGATGCCTTACTTTTTACCAAAAAAAACAGTTATCTACAGAAAAATGTCTGTCTTATACAGAAAAATAAAGATCTTTCAGTGTTTGATACCTCTTGCTTTTTACCAAAGAAGACCGTTTGGTAAAAAAAAAAAATTCTGTCCTACTATATAAAAAATACAGATATTTCAGTATTTGATACCTCTTGCTATTTACCAAAGAAACCGTTCGGTACAGGTGCATTTTTGCCCTAATACGTAAAAGATGAGCGGTAGATGCAGGGGGAAGCATGGCGTTGGGCGACCTGCCGCATCTGGCAGGCAGCATACTCCCCTGGAGTCCACCACTGTAGCAATATTGTGAAAGTTAGGCTTTCATTTATTGCTTTAATGACATATGTTTAATCTGATACAATCACTTTAAATTCCATCTGTTAGAAATGTTCCATCTGATGAGTCTGTGTCAATAAAATTATACTGAATATTTTTTTTTGACATACCTATATACTATTGATTTTGCTGTGTAAACAATATATATATTTCATTTTTCTTCTAATTTTTCAACCTCTATATACACATACAGACCGTTAAGCTTGCTTATTATCATATCCCTGAGAAAGCCCATTCGTGGCGAAACGCATTGGATTCAATACATTTTATGCACACCTCCTCCCTCACCTCCTTTATTGTATTGCTGGAATATATGTATGTATAAGTTACCCATACGCTGTGAAGTGTCAAACAGGTATGAGGTATTGATTTGTCTGTACTTGTTTGCTTTACTTACTGTGTTTAAATACAACTATTTTGTTTCTCAAAACCATTTGTGAGCCCAAAACCTCTTTCTTTTCCTCTTTTTACTTAAATGTTCAAGTTAGACTAACTAAAGAGGTGGCTCAACTTTTACTGCAAAATTCTACTAAGGAGAACACACCTCCCTTTTTACAGTTTCTACCCAACCCAGTGCAAGAGAAAGAAAACGTGACCCGCCTGAGCAGAATACTATGCCACTGGCTGTGTGAGGAGTTCCGTGCACCACATTCCACACAGGGAGCTCTGGCAGACACTGCCTACACCACACTGCCACACTGATAGGTACCATTGCCTTTACCTAATTTTTCAGCTAAGTATTGTAGGATTGAGGGTTGGCATTCATGTCATCCACTTCATGATGCAAACTAGCAATATTGTCTACCTTCCTACCGCTTCCGGCACCACAGACCACAGCAACAATCTTGGTCTTGCCCTTTACAAATTTCAGATATTTGTATTACACATTTCTGGGTGGGATTGACGATGGACTACACCCAGGTATAAATGCCTCCAGTTACCAATGCGTTCCCCTCTCTGTCTCTGGGCCCTGGGACGCCTCTTCCTCCTTCTGCTGCTGCTGCTGCCCCCTGCCAGTACTCCATTCACTAAAATTGTATTACACACTTCTGGGTGAGTGGCATTGTCAATGCACTACACCCAGCTCTAGATGCCAGTTACCAATACGTTCCCTGCCTCCCCCTGCTGCTGCTGCCTGTAAGTGCTCTATTCACTAAAATTGTACACTTCTGGGTGGCATTGATGATGCACTACACCTAGCTCTAGATGCCAGTTACCAATGTGGTCCACGCTCCCTCTAAGGGCCCACTGCCTCCTCCAGCTGCTGCGGCCTGTCAGAACTCTATTCACTATAGTTGTACAGTTCTGGGTGGCATTGATGATGCACTACACCCAGCTCTAGATGCCAGTTACCAATGCAGTTCCCGCTCCTTCTCAGGCCCTACCGCCTGCTCCTGCTGTTGCTACAGCCGCCTGCCAGAACTCTATTCACTATAATTGTACACTTCTGGGTGGCATTGACGATGCACTACACCCAGCTCTAGATGCCAGTTACCAATGCGGTCCACGCTCTATCTCAGGACCCATCGCCTCCTCCTGCTGCTGCTGCCTCCATTTACAAAAATTATATTACACACTTCTGGGTGGCAATGATGATGCACTACACCCAGCCCTCCATGACACTTACCAATGCGGTAACTGACCAGAGGCCACACACGGCTACTGCTCTCGCTGACCCACGCTCCGTCTCTGGTCCTCCATCCTTTTGCCTAATGTCACTGCACTACTTGTCCACAACTTTATGGGTGGCATTCCTAACACATGTAATCCAGGTCATGATGCCAGCTAGCAATTATTATTATTATTAATAAACAGGATTTTTATAGCGTAAAAAGTTATGCAGCTATATAAAATAAATAGGGGTGCGTACATTAAATAGCAATGCATTCTTCTGCAGTTTTGACAGCAGAGACTGTTGCTAGTGGGTTGAGTTCACCCTTTCTCAATGCCCTAATGTTTAATAAAATTCTATTTGCCTGCTGTCACTTTGCCTGACATTTTCTGGAAAACCACAACTTTATGGGTGGCATTCCTAACACATTTCATCCAGGTCAGGATGCCGGCTAGCAATTATTATTAATATTGATAAACAGGATTTATATAGCGTTAACATATTGTGCAGCGTTGGTTATAATAAATAGGGGTGCGTACAATAAATAGCAATGCGTTTTCCTGCTGTTTTGACAGCAGAGACTGTTGCTAGTGGGTTGAGTTCACCCTTTCTCAATGTCCTAATGTTTATGCGGCCTTCTGGACCCTGTCCATCACGTAAAATTCCTATTTGCCTGCTGTCATTTTTTCAGCCATTCTTGGAAAACTACAAGGACATTTGGAATTTTGTATTTGTCCCTTGTTGCCACTTTTCACCTACACAAACCCAGCAAATGTAGTGGTTCTAACATGTATAGGGGCTTTGCTATTAATGTTTAAAGTCAGCCCATTGACTTTAATAGAATTTACAGACCCATCGGAAGTTCGAGGACATTTTTGCGAGACTGTCAGAGGCCTTCTCGCTCATCCCTAGTACAGCTTTCTAGGGCCTGCCTTGTAGTAAGCTTTAGCCAATGGTCTTATGAAGGATAGTGCTACTAAATGTCTGAAACCTATTATATGTTTGGAGCTAAATAGAATTTTCTATGTCACATCCCAATACCATAAAAATCTTAAAAACATTTTCTCAAAAAAAGGGACTGGTACTTTCGCAATACAACAACTTAAATCCCTTAAAACAACAATGCTTTTTAATTCATTAAAAAGGCTGCTAACATAACATTAGGCAAGTTACTATACAATTATGGACAAAGAATCATGGAGTCATTCCATGAAATAAAAATTATAACAGATCCCCCTACTTGACCAAATGCATCTAAGGATCACATTTAAGATGAACAAGTGTATTACTCTCTATTAGAAGATGCTTATGGGGCCAGCAATCTCTTCACATTTTTTTCTGTCTATCGATGACACTTGCATTAACAAGGAAATAGCAGCATCTGCTGCTTCCCTTTAGCTTTGCAGCCTGAAATGTACTTTGTCTGCATCCCCAGCACACTCTGGGGCTGTGCAGAGCTGAATGAGATTTCAGGAGCCGATTAGTGCTCCAGTGCTCCTGGCTTTTGGAGGCTTTATAGCCTCTCTGATCCCATTGATCCATGCCTGTTGTAATGTTAGCTGGGCTAATCTGTGCTGGAGAGTTTATATATCAATAGAAAGAAGCACGAGATTAAAGAGAAAAAGTACATACCCTTGCCTGTGATAATACTTGGGTGCCCTGACCCCTTACTTATCTATATAAGTTGAAAAGAAAAGAACAAGACAGAGAACTTGTTTTTTTTATCAATTATGTTATTCAAAAACAAAATGGTTATATCAATATATACACTTACATTTGACAATATACACAAAAAAAATAATTATATTGAACAGTGCCTTGTCCCATTAAACATGATGGGAGTTAAAGGCCAATGTCTAGATAGATAATTCTCTGACTGACCTATTTAACCAGTATATGTGCGTTACTTCCTACCCATGTATGGTATGGGATAAGTTGAAGTATGTATACTGTAAAGTTTTGCTTTACAATTACCATGCAGAGCATGCTGCTACTGCCTTTATGTTTCTGTGTGGATTACACTGCCCAGCCACTCTCCATGCATATTCTTATAAAAACGTCTACTAAGTTGCTTATAGAACTTTAGGAATACTGCATCACCATCACTGCATAAACTTCTGAATAAAATAAAACACTGAAATTAAATTCTACCCAAAAAGCACTTTTCACTCCCCTCACCCCACCCAAATACATTAAATAAATAAATTCTAAACAAAGTTATAGGGTCATTTTTAAATAAACATTTCCCTAAACAGTCCAGTGAAGTAAACTGACAGTTTTTGTTTCAATAACGATTTATCAAAAATGAAATCAGTTTTGCTAACATTACTCCACGCATCCCTGGTGAACAAATCTGGATGTGCTCCCTATAGAATAACACTAAATCTTTGACAATATGCCAGGTCTTTGGGGAGCAGGGTGTATTTATTTTTAATAGTTTTTATTTTGCATGCTATTTTAATAAACTTGATTTAAACTATTTGGGGATGGTGTGGAAATGATGAATCATGAATATGAGTATATATTTTTTTTGTTTTTATGTAAATAATTTTTGTAAATACATAGTTTTTTCTTTTCTTTTTATTTCTTTGCCCAAATATCATCTTCATTTTGCAGTGCTTTGAACTTTTTCTTTCTGGGATTTCTTTAATCTTTATGATAAAATGCTTAGTATTTATTTTTTGAAGTTGTGGCACATTCATCTATTTCTATATGGGTATTATGTCAAATCTCTGCCTAGATGTCTATTTGTTATAGAGCACTGTACTCCATTATTGTTTGCTGCTAAATAAACCCAATATTCCCATTTTAGTATATCTAGATTTTTTTGTCTGCAAAATACCCTAATCATGATTATTAAACACCTTGGTTGACAATATTTTAATTAACAAAGAAACAGAAATTCGAAGCTCTATTGTATAGCTGGTGTCTGTCCTCATCACAACTGATTGTTCTCCTATTTATTGTGTGCTGCTTCTAATTGAACTTGCAGGGAGTCTAGTTACCTTTAAGCCAGTGGAAATCAGAAACCCTCCTCTAACACCATAACAGACCAGGCAGTCTAATTAATGGAAAAGGAAATGAGTATGTTACAATGGAAATGCTAATGTAATATTGGTCACATTTCCTTTTTAATTTAAAAATCAAAGTGTTGTGCTGTACATGGTTGTAGAAAATGAGAAAAGCCTTGTAGCCTGAAAGGCAGGTATTAAATGTACATTGACACTCCCCTGCTTTGATCCCACTGTTTCATTGCTGAATTAATTTGCAATGCAACAATTTTGGAATAAATGGGTACTAACAAATATATTCATCCAATGCTGTTAAAATGCACTTAAAAACATTAGAGGATGGATTTCCAGCCTACTATGTTGCTTTTAAAGAACCGAAAGTGCCAAAAATACTAATTAACTAAAGCAGTAGGAAGATATTAACTGAATAAATCACCAGGGACACTTCTGTACCTTCTCTTACCAACCTCATTTCTTATTATACAACCTTCCAAAGCAAAAGAGTCGTTTATCAATTAGACTGATTTGAACTGCTGGTGAGGCATATTCTTGAGATCATATTTTTTCGGCTGTTAAAACTCAAATTAAAGGCAGAAGAAAAACTATTGGGTTGAGTTGCAACCCACTTATATGTAGGGGCATTTTAAACATTGGAAGGCAGATCAACTGTAATAAAGGTATAGGATGCTACGTTTTATCCTTTATAATATGCCTGTTTTTTATCAATAATGGTTTTTCAGTATTGACATATAAATCTGCCTTGGTTTAATTTGCCAAATGAGGCAAATTCCATTGATGTCGAGGGGGCAGAATGCATATCTTGTTAAATTTTGGTCATTTTATGGGCTGATAGTCACCCTACTATCAAGGGCATGGGCATTTAGTTTGGCTTACATATAGCAACAGCAACCCAATCTGATTAATTTAACGTGAAAAAAAAGGCTTTATTCAGGTGGAATTAAAAGTGACACGTTAAATGTTAATAATATATTATGCAGTTTGGCAGTTAGAAATTGGCCAGTATTTAACTGTAACTGTCTTTGTTCTTTCTAATGCAAGCTATTATGTCACTGGTCAATTTCCCTTTTTCTCCTCTCCTCTCCTCTATTCTACGAAAACAGAAAACATTTCGTATGCTAAGGTGGGTAAAAACTATGCTGCCATTTGTCGTGTCATCGAAGAACTACTCATCTGTTCAGCAACTGTGTATACAAACACAATAATGATCCCAATGGAAAGTTGGTTGTTTCTAGAAAATGTTTTTTATTTAATACATATTTGATATTGTTCCCCGGAGCACATAATGAATTTCCTAACTGAGACAACAGAGAAGAAGGAGAATGCTAATTATTGCGCCTGCATCGGAAATTAGGTATTGACTAAGAAAACAAATCTGCTCCACATAGTCAAACAACATCTATTAATTTTGTACTACATTTGACGACCCTGAAATTGTTTTGAAATTATTTGAGCCATATTTATATGCACTACAGTTTTCTTTTCTTTCGAGTAATTATATAGTGTATGTGTGAAGAATGTCTTTAAAGCCTAAAAGCCAGCCAAAACTTTTTTTATATAGTTTTGGATAGAGGGGAGACGGGCTAGAATGTATTTTTACCCAATTAGTTTTAAGCAGAACTAAAGTCTTTCCCTGCACAATGATGTCCAAGAGCTGCTTGCCTTGCTGACATGTTCGTCTGGTCTTGTTCTGAGTTGGGCATCTTTGGCTATCTTTCTTGCCACGGCGCGGGTTACTTAGGACAGATAGATTACAAAGTTAAAATCCCATTAAGCTCAGTAGAGGACAATATTTAAAAAAAGATTCAAACAACAGGAGTATACAGATAGGACTAGAACAGCAGTTAAAAGGATTTTAATCTAACATTTAATCTAATTTAATCTAACATCTAAAAAGGTTTTGGAGATTATACTAACATGTCTATCCATTAATTTCACAAAGAGACCATCTTATTCATAAATCTTTTACATCAAATAACAATGGCTGAAATCCTGGCATGTTTATTTGCTATAGATAAAATCATGGACAGTTTGTGCATTCTGTTAGGATAGATACAAATCAATTTGGATCACAGTGCTAAGTTATTGATTTATGTGCTACTTTGTAAATGTGAGTGTTCCTGTACTGGAAAAAGCAAATAGGAGTTCTGTATTGGAATTAGGGTTATTTTGTATGATAATGATACATGAAACTTTATGTTCATCAACAGCCAGACTTTCTGTCTGGAGGATAATTTAGCACTAACTGGGTAAGATTTATCATTCTTGAAAAAACAATTACATGAACATACTAGAAATGGTGACTTTGATCAGACAAAACTCTAGTTTGAATGCTGTTGGATGTACGAATTAGATACAAGCAAACAGGACCTCAAAGAAGGGGGTTAGTTTTGCAGTATATGTATGCTCTGAGTTAAGATTTTATCCACTCTTTTCCGTATGTCTATCACGTTTAGTTTAGCTTTGTTTAGCTTTGAAGTTTTGAATATACTGAACCTTTAAAACTACATTGTTGCTGTTCTTCTCTCCTCTTTTAAACTATCATTTAAAGATATGGCTTGGCAAATCACTATCATGTAATTTATGTCTTTTAGGATCCCACTTTATATGTTCCATATACTGGTTTACAACTTCAGTTTAACAGAGCTGTGGTAGAGTTCACATTTTAACATGACCCATAGTGCGGTCAGCTCTTTGCCACCATTTATCAGGCTAAACTCACATACTGACATGCATCTACATTATCAAGTCTGAGTTTGTGGAGCCCCGTTCAATTGCTCATTAACAACATCTAATGCAGACAATGGCCCTTGAACTGGTAAATGTTGTTACATCTATAGAATGCTTTGGGACCTCTGCAGAACCATCTTAGGCTGTTTGATCCCTGGAGAAGAATGCAATGCCTGGTTTCTATTTTTCTAGCCTGTTAACTTTACATTTGTAAGATTAGACCTACTTCTAGTCCCTCAATGCAAACAATGCAATACTTAGTGAAAAATGTCTGTGGCATGGTTATTTTGAGTAATGGTGATTCATTGTCAGTGTACCAATATGATTTTTCTTTCTTAGCTTGAAAACAGCAACTAAAAGTTTATACGAGAAAGCAACAAGATTTTTTAGGATGCTTTGGATAAATGTACTATTTGGTTAACAAAAAAATTAAAAAATATTTACAATATTACATAACCAACAAGTTAGATACAAGATAGTGAAAACCATACATACATTTGATTAATTAAAAACAAATTGCAAAAAGAGCCATGGTCTCTCTCTCCTATTGCGTCAATATGACCTGGTTGACAGCTGGAGGGAACTAAATCCATCAGCTAGGGACTACACGTATTTTTCAGCGGCCCATGACCAGTACACGCGCATTGACCATGGCTTTGTTCAGTCTTGCCTGCTCCCTAATATTCTGGGGGCCAAGATTTTGTCCACGCCTTGGTCTGATCATGACCCCTTAGCAATTTACCATTCAGGTTTTGTCCGCCCACGGACTGAGTTTCGCTGGAGACTTAATGAAAGCTTGGTTTCAGACCCACTGGTGAAGGGGGAAATAGAATCATTGCTGAGCAACTTTTTTCGGATAAATGTGGCGACTGATACTTCTCCAGCCGTTAATTGGGAAGCCCACAAAGCCTATATCCGAGGGGAGCTGATCAAAATAGGGGCTTTTCGCAAGAGGGGCCACAACAAATTGGTTGAAACTGGCCTTAATGAATACCACCAGTTACAGCGACAACATAAGACCAACCCTCAGTCCGTGCCGAAGTCTCAGTTAGAGGCTAAACGCACTGCACTTAACCTACTACTCACTACTAGAGCGGAAAAATCGATTCGATGGTCAGCCCATAAATTTTATCTGTGGAACGATAAACCGGGCAGTCTTTTGGTAAATAAACTTACCCCCAGACCCAAATCACAAGCGTTCCCCAAAATTAAGGTTAGAGATGGTAAATTATCTCAAAATCCGGAAAAAATACTGACAGCATTTGAAGATTTCTATGGCAATTTATATAGCTCAAATGACTCTATCACTGATTTAACTATTGATAGGTTTCTTAATAGGCTTGATCTACCTAAATTACGTCCCAAGCATAGGGATCTTCTGGAGCGACCATTCATGCCTGAGGAAATACATGGGGTGCTTAAATTTCTTAAATTGGGCAGCTCGCCTGGCCCGGATGGATTCTCTAATTTATACTACAAAATGTTCTGTCCTATTTTGGCGCCACACTTGACAGACTATTTTAATTATCTCCGTGATGGACACTTGCTGTTGAGAGATGCTAACAGAGCCTATATTAGCGTGATTCCTAAGCCTGGTAAAGATGCTTCGGAAGTAGCCAACTACAGGCCGATCTCGTTAATTAATTGCGATCTTAAATTAATGACAAAGATTCTGTCAATGAGACTGGGTTCATTTCTGGGAGTGTATGTCCATCCAGACCAGGTGGGCTTTCTGCAACACAGACAGGCCCCAGATCAAACACGAAGAGCAATAGATCTCATCTCAGTGGTTAATTCCAACTGGGATGGGGGCCCCTCACGTAAGTCTATGTTACTTTCCCTCGACCTTCAGAAGGCTTTTGATAGTATATCATGGAAGTACCTGTTTCGGGTTCTTAATAGGATGGATTTCGGGGCCCACTTGATTAATCTGCTGTTGGCACTGTATGACTCTCCTGAAGCTAGGATATCGTTAGGGGGATTTCTTTCCACGGCCATTCCGATCAAAAGAGGGACCAGACAGGGTTGCCCGCTCTCTCCACTATTGTTTGCACTAGCTATTGAACCTCTGGCTATGGCCATGCGTAAGGATCCTAACATTCAGGGGATAATGTGTGGCCAAGTAGAGCATAAATGTGCCCTTTTCGCTGATGATATACTGATGTTTATTACCTCACCAATCACCACTCTGGCCAATTTAATGAAACTATTGGACGACTTTTCTTTGTGTTCTGGCCTAAAGGTGAATAAATCTAAGTCCCAAGCTATTAATATAAATATCCCTTTGGAAATCCTAGAGGGTGTGCGTAAACAGTTTAATTTTCATTGGCAAGAGGAGTCCATTCAGTATCTGGGCATACAGCTGACTCCTTTGTATAGTAACCTTTATAAGGCTAACTATACAGGTTTGTTTAACAAACTCCATGCGGTCCTGCGTAGGTGGGCCTGTGCTCCTCCCTCATGGCTAGGACGGATAGCGGCTATCAAGATGAACTTACTCCCCAGATTACTTTACTTGTTCCGCACGCTCCCGATTCAGGTCCCCGTAAAGGAATTGGAATTTTTACAGGCTAAAATAATGCATTTTATTTGGGCTGGGAAGAAGGCCAGAATACGAAGATCTACTCTTTTTGCACCAAAGCGAATGGGTGGTTTGGGGGTTCCAAATTTGAAACATTATTATGTCGCAGCTCAGATAGCACAGACCTCGTTGAGCACTTTACATGGAGCTCGTCCCCAATGGGTGGACATAGAGAATCAAGACAATTTCCCGGGATCAATAGAATCCATGATGTGGCGTAAGAAAAGTGACCGAGGGATTGTGTTAGCTCCCGCATTATCCCACTCCCTGCAGGTTTGGGATAAATTCAAACATTACCAGCAATTTACCTCATCCCATAAACCTCTGACACCACTATGGAACAATCCGGATTTCCCACCGGGATTGAGTTTATCTAATTTCCATTGGTGGATCTCTAAAGGTTTCAGGAGGGTGAAGGATCTGATTGATGTTAGGGCAGTGTTTTCCTGGGAACATTTAGTCAGTAGTTTTGAAATTCCTTCCTCGGAACATTTTCGATATAGACAATTGGCCTCATATATCAATACAGTAATCAAAGCGGCTCCGAGACCCATGCGTTCCTCGGTATTTGAAAGCACGTGCCTTTCTCTGGCCTCAACCAAAAGTCAAATTTCAGTGATCTACTCAGCCTTAGTAGCCCCAACTGATAACTTACAATACATGAGGGATTGGGAAGCTGAATTGGGTGTTACATGGGATCTGGAAGATTGGTGGGAAAGAGTGGATTACCTCTCCAGGATCTCCCTGAATTCGGCACTGATAGAAGCCAACTATAAGGTAGCTCTTAGGTGGTATCTCACACCAGACAAGCTAGCGAAAATGTTCCCTTCCACTTCTCCTTTATGCTTTCGGGGCTGTGATGTTAGAGGTTCAATGCTTCATATTTGGTGGTCATGTCCTATAGCCAGAGGATAATGGGTCAAAGTGTTCGATCTGATATCTTCCATTCTCCATCAACCGATTGGTAGCACTGTTGAAGCAGCCTTGTTTAGCAGGCTTGACATCTCACTTCCTGGTCCCTCAAAAAAATTGATTGGCTTGATATTACTGGCTGCCAGAATTTCCCTGGCCAAAGCATGGAAGTCCTCCTCGATATCATTAGACCCTATACACACCAAATTGAACTGGATTATGATTAATGATAGACTGACCCACACTCTAAAGAATTCATTGGATAAATTCGACGATATATGGGAACCTTGGATCATATTTAACAATACGTGATATAGATTCAGCCTCTCTGGTGAGATATAACTCTCCCATGTGAAAAGGTCTGCACAACTTCCTCTCCCCTCTTCTCCTCCCCTCCTGGTAGTTTAATTGTTTTTTGTTTTGTCTTTGTTTTGTGTTATTTCAGGGGCATGGGCTTGGTCGACTTTACTGTTTATAATTTTGATGTGTATAGGTTTACTTTTATCAACAAGTCCAGATGGTATGTCATGTTTCCTAATTATTTGATCTCAGGAATTTATTCCTCTTAGATATACCAGGATTATAGCAACTCTGTGGTTCAGAAATAGTATGAGTCGTTAATCTATGTCTATACACGTATGTCTAAACTTTGCCGACCCTTGTCCCGTTAATCTTGTTATTACCTTGATTTTTATGTTGATTTAATTGTACTTGTTCCTATAAAATTCAATAAAAATATTGAAATACAAAAACAAATTGCAAAAAACAGTTACATACAAAGTTCATACTTTGTTTAAATAAACATTGACACGTTTTGCAGAAGCTATATGCCCGCTTCTTTAGGATACAAATGAGATTTAGGGCTGGATGACCCTTAAAGTGTATAGAGCTTCCCCAGATCTGAAATTGACATTAAACAGCATTGGAGGACATCAGAAACTACATCCAAGCAGCAAACAAGCTGCTATTTCGTATGTTTGTAGGTTTGCCTCCAATTCGGACAACCAGCTGTCTCCTATGTCTTATTTTCCATTTCTAACCCACAGGCATTAGCTTTCAATGGATCACCAAAACATTTTGTCAGCCCCGAAGATAAGAAATAGGAGACAATTGGTTTGTTGCTGCTTGGATGTTGTTTCTGATGCCCTCTGTTGCTGTTTGACGCAAATTTCAGATCTGGGGAATGCCTACACTAACTTCACATTGTAACATTCTTATGCATTAAACCTCATTGGGGAGAAAGACAAACTTACAGGGAGCAGCAAATAGCTATCGTACTGTAAATGCACAGTAATGGTTAGCATTGGTTTATGCTAATTAGCTTATTTGAAAAAGTTTTTCATTTCTGAATGGCAAGGAAATCCAGCATTAGGCACCTATATACCATTGTGATAATTTTGTAAAAGTTTTCTTTCAATAACCTCAGGTATATTTTAATCAATGCAAAATGACTTTGCTTCCTTCAATTGCTTTGTGATAAGTAAAATTACCGGAGTGACACATTTTCAGGTCATTTGTTAAAAAAATAGTGATATAAGTTCTGTGGATAATGTAACCTACGAGTGGAAGAGGACAGAAAGGTTAAAATATATAATGAGTTCCATTTTCTGCTTTTTTTTCTTCTTTTTAGAAAAATAACTACTAAAATAGATATAAAAGAGCTACAGCACATACCGCTGGAAAGTAGCAGTGTAGGTTGATTGTAAGGAAAAACATTCTATTATATAATAGAAAGTTCTATTATATTATGGGTGAAATGAGAATGAAAGGATAGATGAATAAGAGATAATTAGTCTGATATCAAATGAGGTTACAGAGTAAACCATGCTAAACTGATTACACCATAAACCATGCTTGGAAACATATTTTTGCTTGTTTGTTATAATAATAAAGCAGATCTCAACCCTAACTGAATAATACTTACTTTACTAAAATATCATGTATGATAAACAAATGCTATGTATTTGTTCCTAATAAAATACTGTTTTAATCTTTTGTTTACTATTCTTCTTTTGCATCTTGGTGTTGCTAACCTTTCCTATTCTTTTCACACTACTTCTTCCGCTTGTCATTGCTCTGGTTTGGTTTTATGATGCCCACAGTGAATCATGTCTCCACAATGTGTTTTAATACACTTGCTTGTAGTTTCCATTACGGATGCATGTGGCATGATGACAACTAGGTATGAGTTAAAAAATTATCCAGATCTATTTACACTTAAAAATGATTATTTTAAAGTTCAGAATAAAAAAGTTGAATATCTAATCACTTATCACTAATATTTCTAAGTAAAGTTTCATTTATGTAAGTTTTTTGTATATATTGAGTAAATTGTAAAGCCCCTAATCAAGGTATTGTCAGCAGATTTAATATGCATTTAAATTCAGTAAATTAAAGGTAAGTTATTTCAATCAAAGATTAAGTATAGAAGGGGAATTGTTTTTTTAAAGGTTTTTGACCTTTAAAAACTGTGTGGCCCCATTTTATTATCAAAACCTGAGCATTTCAGCAATGGAACCTGGCTGGGCAGTTGCTAGGCCAGTGCCCCCTGGAAGGTTAGGTTGGATTTCTTTGGCTGGAGAGTCTCAGTGTCCCCCAGTCTTCACCAGAGCACCAATAGCGGCCAATGGACCACTTTTGCTGTCTGAAGAACCTGAGACTATGGCACCCAGGTTCTCCTCACCAGGGATTTAGTGGAACAGAGGCCTTTAGTGTAGGGACAGATCAGGTACTGGGTAGGATGCTAAAGAGAGGCAAGGTCTAGGCAGGCTGATATCCAGGCAGGCAGCAGGTAAGGGTAGTTCAGAATCAAGCAGGGGTCAGGGCAGGTGGCAGGCAACCATAGTCAAGGTCAGACCAAGGTCAGGAATCCAAAAGGCTCAAAGTTGTGGAGTGTAGCTGCTATGCTGGCTATGACACCTGATCTTGCACTGCACAGGCAAGAGGAGGGGATCAGGGGGGAACATGGGGGGGGGGGGGGACAAGCAAATGTTTGCCTTTTAAAAAATTTTTTTTACCCTTTAATATACACTAAACATTTTGGTGGGAAGGCCTCTTTAATGTACAGTGTTATGCAATAACAATAAGAAGGCCAATAATATTAATAATATTAATAATAAATATCTTGAACATAATTGAATATTCAAAGTGAATTTTCAACACATTTTCTAAACTTAATGAGCCATTACTTCCAGGGTGATAATTTTCTTTTATAAGTTCACAAAGTAAACTTATTTAGTAATCACTTAGCTTAGTGAATGGATGGACCTATTATAACCTAATATTATTACAGGCAAGAAATTATCGGCCTCTGTTATGGATTAATAAAATCTTTATTTAACTTTCATGAACACAATCTTGCTATTCACAAATCTAGCTGGAATGTAATGACAACCGAAAACCTTTGTGTTTCTCTATGACTGAAACATGAACACCTGAATGTCTAGTGACCACTGCTGGAGCTTTCAAGTGTTTGTTAATTTGTAAGGAACCATTTTCCAGTTAGGAAAATAATTTGTCTTCAGGACAATAATTTGCTTTGAATTTAATTGCTCTATTGATTTGTTAAGACATACATTGCTTTTTGTAATAAGATTGTAGTTTGTAGTGTTTAATAGAAAACAATCTGTGTTTTAGCACTGGGGCACTTGAGTTTACCTTTTGGTAAATTGAAAATTAAATGCTAAACAGCATTTCAGCCATCCATACAAGAAATAGCACTTAAAGTTATAGGGTTCAACACATTTAGCAACAGTAACAAATGAAGTAAATTACAATGGGCCTGATTTATTAAAGCTCTCCAAGGCTGGAAAGGATACACTTTCATCAATGAAGCTGGGTGATCCAACAAACCTGGAATGGCTCTGATCCAGGATTGAAAACATTTACTAACAAATAGCAAATTACTTTTAAGAAATCAATTTCAGGTTTGCTGGATCACCCAGCCTTATGATTGAAATAGGAAGCTCTTATTGTAATTATTATATGGTATTGCAAATTTTGTATCAGTGGCATTGTTGGACAACCTTACGAGGGTGCCCTGAATCTTTTTCCCTGCTACGGAAAGACCAGGGTTGTCAAACATTTGTTGAAGTCCATGGGTAGCAGTAAATGCAGAGCAGTGCTGTTTCTAATTTCCCCTGCATCCTCCAGTCTATGTTCCGAAATTGCAATTGAGGGGGAATGCTGGATGCTTCACCTCCTATCCTACTTTACCTCTCACTTACTCCCTCTGCCATGGTGCTCTGTAAACCGGGTCCCTAATGCTCCTTTCATTCTCCACTTACCAAAGCCCTTTGTGTGGTATTGTCATAAAAATTGTTGGGGGTGGCTGGGTTGTTTAGGGGGACTGGTGGAAGCATGTCACAACTAAAGATTGGAAAAAGTGTGTTGTTTTTTTGTAAATCAAATTGGTCTATGGTCTTGTTTTCAAAATCTTTTTAAAGGTTCTAATATGCATTACTACCACTGGTATACATTCCAGAACATAGCGAACATCATGGCTGAGTTAAGAGAAAAATATTTTCTGAAAACACTATCACTATTTCAGTAAACTGTGCACCAGTCTATCCAAAACAACAAATCACAAACAAAAAAATTTGCTAGATTGAAAGAGACCAGCCTACACAGTATTTTTCTTTACAAATGAAAATACCCGATGATATAACCTGTTGACAGCAGGCGAAAAAGAAAACCTTTCAAGGGTTGAGATAAATAGGTGAGGATATGTGCGTTGTGAAACATTGTGAAAATTACAATCCCTGATAGGCAGAGAATCAGGACCAGTACCTAAGTTACAAAGTTTTGGTGATCGGGCGAAAGTCTGATCAGAACTATCACAAGGCATACTACATCCATGCACCAGAATCTTTTTGGTTACTCTGGGGCAATCAGAACAGTGGTGATCCACTGCAGTTTGAGCTTCTTTATTCTTACATTTTGAACCAGCAACAATTTTGAGAAAGATTTTGTATTCTTCTAAAACAGGAATCTAAGTTTGAACGGACTCCTGGTACAGAAGAAGATCCCTGGTGGAGGGGTTATGCCTTCTGCTGCTTAGTGTTCAACCTACTAATGGCAGGGTATATAGTTTCAATAGTATCTCTCAATAAACTACTAAAACAAAATGTTGTACAAAAAAAAATCATCATTTAGTATCATTATTTCTGTACTGTTAGCTAAAGTTATTTCTCTGATATAAGCAAACTTGTGTTATTGGTTAGATGAATGACTTTATGTTTGAAAACATAAACATTGTTGACCTCCTACATCAATTCCATTTCTACAACACCGATATCAGTGTTTACTTTAATCCCCTGTATTATCTCTAATTGATTTATTTTATTTCTTTATTGGTTTTTATAAGACATACTGCCAAATACAAAACACGTATTGACTCTCTGGCTATCACATATTTCACAACACAAGGTGCAAGCCTAGCAAGTTTAATTCATATTTCACTCATTCATATATCAAAAAAACATATCATTTTGTTTGTGGATATCATTTAGAAATGAAGCTCTTGACAGCATGCCTTGGAATGTTTTTTTTTGTGCATAGGATACTAGATATGCTGCCTCTAGTTTTGTATTTTTTATTTTTTATTTTGTACTATTTTGAAATGAATATCTGTGTCACAGAACAAAACTGCTGGCTGAAGGTTTTCATCATGAGCAGTCTACTTACAGGGCGCTAAATGGAACAACTCATTCACCGGGAATGGTTACAAATAAACTTTTTTTTTCTATAGGGATGGTGAGGGCCTGGAAACGAAGACTTCCTGAGAAACTCATTAGAAATGAGGACCTCCAACACTTTTAGATGGTCAAAAAGTAAGCTTCTATATCAGTGTTTCTCAATGAGGGTTCCTTGGAAACCTATGGTTCCTCCAGAGCCTGCCAGAGGGTTCCTTGAGCAAAGAATAGGTTAGTTTAACAGATACTATTGATCTTTTTGGCTGTAAGGGTTGCAGTCGTCCCACTGGCCAGCAATATAAGAGGGATTCCTCCTACTGACCTTCACATTATTGTACTGTGAGTTGTGGATATAATAATTCTAGCAGGGTTCCCCTGAACACCTGAAAGTTTTTTTGAACGGTTTACCTATGTTAAAAATATCAAGAAACACTACTCTATAAAAAAGCAATCATATACTAAGAAGACTTCAACTAAAATAAAAATATTCTTAGAATAGGATGGAATTGTTCCCCAACATTTTTTAAGATGAAAAGAACTAATGCTTGATAATCTTAGGTACCCTCCCCCCCCCCCCACGTCATACCTGATTTATCCAGCTGTAATATTGGTAGATCTGATTAGGTTCCTCACTTGTCACTCTGTCCCTGAAGCTGACATTTTTGCCCAGTAATCTTCAAAGCCTGGCATCATCGACCATCTTGACTGGTAGACCAAACATGATGTACTTCCTGTACACACACACTTGCCAAGGCTGCATCATGAACTGCACATGTACATCTCATATCACATGTTAAAAAAACATTGCAAACAGGTAGAAGAGAATTAATATACATTTGTAAGGCCAGAATGTCATAAACATATTTAAGAATGTCATAAACATATTAATTTGTCACAGCCAGCTACAGGAGAATTATCTGTCCCTTCTGCAATAAACTTGCCTGCTAACAATATTTAATTTTAGGAAAACTCTGCTTTCCCTAAAAGTTTGATTTTGCTGATTTATTGATAAATCTATTTTTTGTTAATGACAGTTAAAAAACAGCCAATGCGGCAAAAATCTAATGGACTTCATGTCTGATAGCATATTTTAACAAAAGGTTTTCAAGTGAAATCTGAGATCTGAGGGAACTGCATGAGGCAAGAGCCCTTCTTCACCAAGAAGGTAAAAGGCTTATGCTATGTACACGTGCAATAATTGTCATTGGAAAGGATCTTTCACAATCTTTTCTAACGACAAACGACTGCACGATGCATGAACAATGGAGCGGCACCCCGCTGCACCCCCATCATCTGTGGATCCGCCAGGATGGTCATTCGGACGATGGATGACAAGCACGGTAAACACCTAAGATTCTCATCTGATATCAGCCCTGAGTCGATTATCGTATGAGAACCATTGCACGTGTGTACCTAGCCTTACATATATGTATACCATTTAATATTTTTTTCCAAATGTTATTAATTCCCATACTGAAATCATATGTACACATGACAGCACACACTTTGAACCATATAAAAATGATCTATCCAACTTTGTAAGATGTATATATGGTGCAGGCTTATTAAATGTAGATGACAAATGTTCTCTCACAGTAAGGAAATTTGTCAGGTATGCATGTAAAGCCAATCAAGGGTATGAAGGTGTATGGATTAGAGCCTACAACATCTGTCTACAATTTTTCTCAAGTGTTTCTTACATATTCAGCACTATGCAAAATTCAGCGTTAAGAAGTACAAATATGACACTAAGTAGATTTTTTCATTCATTTCCAGAATACCTTGAAATTCAAATTTAATAGCAAAGCTCATCTTCACCAAAACAGTGATATGTTTTGATGCTAAACATTGACATTTTTATTTGTAATTGCAATTTAACATAAAGCCCTGTGAAAAGCTTCAATATGAGATTATTTTAAAGGAAAGTAAAGTTAATCATAAAACTGTCTTTCCTAGATAATTGAGTCCAGGACTAAAATATAAGACCTGTTAATTTACTTCTGACATCCAAAAATATATCAAAGCCATTATTTACATACCAAATGCTTGCAAATCCTGAATTTGTGACATATTGGGGTTTCTGAGAAACAGAATAATTACTCCAAAATAGGTTTTCAGTTTATAGAAGGGTTTCTTGGTATCTGATGTTCAACAGAATTGATATCTACTTTCGTGGTTTATTGTGTTAGTGAATAGGCTCATTAAGTAGTCTAACAAATCTAAAAAGAACAGCTTTTAATGTATACTCTTGTAAACCTGAATGCTAAACCTTGAGATAAATACAGCACAATTCACCTGTTTAGTACTTTACATTGTTATCCAGAGACAGCACTACTAAATGAATTACAGTGTAATGTAATAAACATGTTTAAATTACCCCCCACATCCCTTTCCATGGATAATTTGTGGAGCTTAGGGATTTAACCACCGCAGCTCTTTTACCTTTCTTCCCTCTATGGAACAGAGATATTTTTACAATGCCACTTTTATGTCTCACTTTTTCCTGCACAAAATATGTCATTACCTGTTCCCAGAGACCACCAAATGCCTTGTTCATGCTTTTATCTCCCACCCTGACAACTGTAACATCCTCCTCTCTGGTATTCCACTAACCCGACTCTCTCCTCTACAGCCTGTTATGAATGCTGCAGCCAGACTTATCCATCCTTCCCACCGCTCTTCTGCTGTCTCAATTTGCAATTCTCTGCACTGCCTCCCATTTCATCCTAGAATCAATTTCAAGCCCCCATGCTTTGCATTCAGATCCCTCCACAGTCCTTGTCCCACCTCCCTTCCTGACCTAATAGAAAAATATACCCTTAGCCACTCTCTTTGCTCCTACAATGAAGTACTAATGACTTCCTTACTCATAACCTCATCACACGCACAACTTTACGACTTTTCTAGAGCTGTCCGACTCTTTGTCCTTTTTGGCTTGCTCCAACTTTCTCCACATTCAGAAGAGCCCTTAAACCCCTTCTTTTCAAACATCTTCTTCTGTCTTTTAAAACCTCAATACTCACTCACCATTCCATATCCCCCTCCTATTGGGTGCTGCTTCCTCCACCTGTTAAATTATAAGCTCTTTTGGGAAGGGTCCTCTCCTCCTCCGTCACTCTTTGTGTTTGTCTGTCATTTGCAACATCTACTAAATGTAAAGCACTATGTAATATGTTGCCTCTTATAATAAAAACAGGTTATTATTAATAACAATAATAATAATATGCCCTATTTAAAATGTTACAAAAAATATATTTCAGGTACAAAACATGGAAAAATATTTGCAAATATAAAAGAGCATTCTTATCAATTTTGCACATTCTGTGGTTTTGCCACACTCAAAAACAACAAAATAAATGAAAAAAAAAAAACAAAATTATTAAAAAAGCAAAGAAAAATAATCAGCAGAAAATATAACAGAAACATCCCCAAATGTTTATCACGGTAGACATCCTAATATGGTGGTCATTTAAACTTGAACACTGGAATTTTATCCTTTATTAGCTCAGTTTGGAAGACACTATTTTTTCAAATCTTTGATTTCCAAACAATATTTTTGTACAATGCTGGTTTTGACTAAGCATGAATTGTGCTGTGCTGTATGAATTACAACCAATTGGAAATTGTATATTTGTTCCCGAATAAATGAAACATTGATCAATTTAATCGGATTCTTCTGCATTGAAGAAAATAGTACGTGTTCTGTATTTGTATCATATCATTATGTTGTATTTATCTCTTTATGCTTAATTTTTTTTTGTAATATGTCCTCATTTATTACATTTAGCAGGAATCTAATTATCTTTTTCATAAATCTTTAGATATATATTTATAGGAATAATTTGCATTAGGATGTAATTATATCATGTACTTGTGTCATTTTGTTAAATCATGTAACATGCTAGAATTAGTATTCTAAGCTTCTCAGCAGAATTTATTAAGCAGAAAGTTTTGGAATAGTTTTTGTAATATGTCTTGTAATGTATATTTTTATTTGTTTTAGATGCAAAATACTATTGAAAAATGACATTAAACTTCTTTCTGCTCTGTCTTTAACCAGTTCAGCTCCCTTCAGCACGCTTTGTTTAAAAGATTGTAGGCAACCTACAGACGTTCATTGCTTATATATATATATACATATATATATAAATATATAAATTGTAACTCAATCTTAATCCTATATATCCTATTAATCAAAAGCAAAAGTCAGCCAACTGTCATCGTCCATCAACTGGATTCACTGAGCCGTCCTATTCCCGTCTCTGACTGGTATGCCTTAAGAACCATATGCTATGTCAATGACAAGTATAGTATACAGCTCAGTGCCAAATCTGATCACCAAACATTGGTCATGGTCAGCTTTATTCTTTTATGACAGATGTTCAGATCGAATTAGACCCAAAGACAAAGACCAAACCTGGTGTTAAAAAGCATAAAAATTAATTGACGATGCTGAGCCAAGCACATACACTGTCAGAGCACACATACACTTTGGAGCCCTCTGTAAGATATGGCTTGGACAACTTGTAGCTTACTCAAAACTTCCTCCCCTACTCCTAACTGGTAAAAGGAGATGCTGGAAAAGTGTAGATTAAAGTGATTTTTTCTGCATGTGATAACTAAATTAATAAAAGTTAAAAAGCACATTTATAAAAGTGATTTATTACTCTGCATGAGATAATTCACTTAAATTCCTAACCTCCCTTTAAATTCAACATACAATTATATACAAAGAAAAATAGTGTATTCTTTCCTTGTACATGACTTATTATTATAACTAAAGTGAAATTTCACTACATTCACTAAGTTAAGTGAATTTAGATAAAAAATTACTCTGGTAAGAAAAGAGCCTAAAAAGTTAGCATATAAAAATTAGCATATAACCTAAAAATTCTGTTTGAGGCCAACAACTTTATAAATAAACCATCACATATGTTCTTTACTGTACTATACTAAAATCCGCCAGAGTTATTTCTTCTGTGTGAGTGTATTGATCTCTGACAGAAACAATTTCATAGACATGCTTTATTTTATTGACTATTTATTACATTTTCCTTCATTTTGCCTTGTGGCTGTGTCTAAAAGAGTTACAAATCCAATGATTTAGTTCTGGAAAATGAACTAAAATGTAGGATGCTTTTGCCCACACACATTAGTATTGTATGTGTTCCATGAAGCAAAGTATTGTTTCAGCTCCTTAGTCCCCCTGTTAGGTTACTTAACGCTTATTCTCAATTCTAAAGAAAGCTTGGGGCAGATGTTGGATCAAAGGCCATTGATCCTCTTATTGATTTCCAGTTCACCTTGAAATCACTTAATAATGTTTAGTTGTTATTGTGAAAAAGGGCACTGAAATGTCAGTTTCATAATAGAAAGCTGAATGGATAAATGTTTAGTTTAAAAGATTGTATTTCGACCCTAAATCATTTGGTGCATTTTGCATTGATCAACATATATACAATCCACATAAAAATTAAAGGAACACTGAAATTCCATGTTAGATATTGATGAATGGCATGTCAAAGTTAAAAATCTTTCCTAATATACATTGTGTAATTCGCAAAACAAAATGATGTAAGAACGGTGAATAGAAACTGAAGTCATTGGCCCTGATTCATCAATAAAATCCGCGCTTGCTGGAAGCGCGACCAGCGAGCACGGTTTCCCGCGGTCCGGAGTCGAGTGTGCTCGTGCACTCGCCTCCTCACTGCCAGCCGGATTCCTGGCTTGATAATAATGAGCAATAGGGGGTGCGAATCTGCCAATTAAGGCGATTAGATTTCAGCTGCGCGATTAAGGAGGATCTTTAAGCTCAATGGTGAGATCATAGCAATTAATTAGCGCACACCTTCTCTCTGTTCTGTGCATAATTATCTACAGTCCTTTACAGGTCAATTAGAATCTTTAATGCTTCATTAGATTTCAGCTGCACGATTAAGGAGGATCTGTTAAGCTGTCACTGGTGAGATCATAGCAATTATGTTGCTATATAATTAATTTATTGTTACATTTGTTGCCGGCTGCGAGCTTTTTCAGTTGCTGAATAGCGCGACGGCGTACGATTTCGGATCGCGAATACGAATGCGCGAGCGATCATCCGATTCTGCTTGATGAATTAGGGCCATTATCTCATTGAGGGCTGGATCCAAAATCACACTGAAAAATAAAGTAAACCAACCAAAAATCACAGAATGTTTGAATGAGTGTAAATTTCATCCCAGTAATTTATATTGTGAGATCCTGGACAGCCTGTCGTGCTACTTTGCAGATGCACCAATACATAATGTCTGATAATTTCCCTGTTGAAATTTTGTCTGGGGAAATTGGGGGCCAGTCACTTGCAGCAATGCTTCATCATTTCTCTGTAATAGTCTCCCCGTACTATTCGGCTTGCTCCTACTTTCTGTTCATTTAAAAGAACTCTCAAAACTCATTTTTTAAAACTTGCCTACCCATCTTCTTCCTACCACTACATGTCTCCCCTCCTATTGTGTGGTAATTCCCCCATCTACTAGATTGTAAACTCTTCAGGGCAGTGTCCTCTCCTCCAGTGTCACTGTCTGTATTTATTTGTCATTTGCAACCCCTATTTAATGTACAGCTCTGCGTAATATATTGGCGCTATATAAATCCTGTTTAATAATGATAATAATAATAATCATCCAGAAACTGCCTACACATTCTCGGCCCATAAGGCTGGTCAGTGTCCTGTACCAAGAGAAGCTTGGCACCACTGCACCAGTATATTGTCTTGAGTATATATTTATATATATATATATATATATATATATATATATATATATATATATGTTCATCTCATTAATTTAAATATTGCTTTATGTCATATAAATATATACGGGAACAAATGACAATTTCTAAAACAGTGAGAAAAAAAGTGTTTGTATACCTACTTACAATTTCACCAAATTATTGTATAGTATTATATAAACAGAAACACATTACACACAAGGTAATTAAACCCATATTTGTGATTAGGTAGTCACTAAAAATAGTGTATTTGGATTGAAAACCAGTAAGCAGATTAAGCAGAACCCAAAGGACATTATGAGGCACACCAAAGCGTGTTTTTATACATATCATTATTGCCATTTAAGTGTTGGTCATCTGTATTAATAAATAAAGTAAACTGGTTAGCTGAAGAATATAAACATATAGGTCATATCAATTTTAATGTGTGTACATTATGTAATAAAACAGCATATATACCTGAAACAGAATATAGGAACAAAATTCCTTGAATGGAGTATTTACAGGTCTTCTCAAGATGGCATCTGTGTGAGTCACATGTGTCTGTGTGTATTCCCTTATATCAGCAATTGTGCCTAGTGGCGACGTCACCGATAGCCAATGCAATAACATCACTCACCCAGAGATTCTGGAAAAATAGCAAAACAGAATATTATCTATACACTGCTGTACACAACAGGGCACACTGTAGAGGAAAGAAATCCTCCTCAGCATTGCCGGCATATATAGATAGATATATAATTGTATATATAATTGTATATAAGTGTACATTTAAGTGTAAATATTAAAATATAGTATAACTTTATGCTCCCTACACTGAAAACCTATATTACCCACGGTCTGTAGTGAAGTCAGTATGTCGACCTGGGGTCTGCATTTGGTGTCTGTTACTGGAGGTAACCACCTCTGTTTTTTTTTTATCCTTTGAAAGGGGGGCATTTTTTAATCTTTGTGTCGGGCAGACTAGAACTAGCCATTCTGATGAATAAAGTAATAACCCCTTCACAGCCTGTGAATCTGAATCCAAAGAAGCACACAGACCGTCTGTTTATGTCCCAAAGCCAAAGCAGGAGGCTTAGCCCCCTCACACGGGTACAATAGGATTGATTTCTCTAAATTAATGACACTTTATTGCCAAAAAAAATGCAAATTAACTAATGTGCAGGAGTGAAAGATAAAAGATTGTTCAGTCAAAAACTAAAAAAAAAAACAAAGATCTAGTGAGCTACCATTATTCTAGAATCTATTACATCTGACAGACTCTATATAATAAGTCACCCATTTAAAAAGTTGGGTCATTTACAAGCATTTGTTGGTCAATTAAACCTAAAATGGATACTGTGTGGTTGATTCTCTAAACAAATAGTAAACGACTGAGTTTAGAATACAAGGTAAACTGTGCTCATTCACTAAAGTAGAACTAAACTGAAAAAAACACACTTACCTTTAATTCTTTAGATCTTTCGATCCTACTGGAGATGTCATTGATTGGGTCCCATGCTGTCCTGGAATCCTCCTTCGTCACTATATTTTAGGCCTTGGTAATTAACATTATTAGGTGAAATTCTTCCTTTTGTTATTATCTCCAAATTATGAGTAAATAAAAAATTTACCAGATGAATGGAAGATCCAGAAGTTCTAACAATTAGGTGCCTGGGAGGTATGTTTTAATGTTATAGCTCGTTTAAATTTAAAGCTTTATTTCCCAGTTTATCAGAATGTCAAAAGTCTACTGGCACAACAATGTTAGGACAAAAAAAAAAATATTTATTACCCCCAGCAAAATGAAAACACCATGGTATACCAAATTCAGAAATCTGCATTAGATGGAAATCTGGTTTAAATCTACTACTATCCAATGATTCCATTCAACAAAAACTAAATTAGTTTTAAGTAGACTGCCTCTTTAGAGATACTCTTTAGTTTGATATGGAGCCTTAGCATTTTATCTTAAGAAGCGGACACTGAAAATAGTGTTTCAATGAGAGGATTAGTTATGAGCGAGAATGCCTCTGACATTCTCCGGAAAATTTCCTGGAATTTTGGATGGGTCCGCAAAATTTTGCTGAACCGATTTTGCGGACCTATGGAAAGATCGTGGAAATCATTACAGGAGGAGTACCATGGCTGCATTCATGAATGCGGCCGTTGGCATCCTCCTATGTGCAATCCCCGGACACTAGAGGTTAAATGAGGGCAAGACCTCATTTAACCTCAAGTGCCTGGGGATCGCGCACAGGAGGATTCCCACGCCTACATTCTTGAATGCAGCCGTGGTACTTTTCCTGCCTCCCTGGGCAATAGAGGTTAAATGAGGGCTCAGGGCTCGCGCACAGGTGGATTCCCATGGCTACATTCATGAATGCAGCCGCGGTACTCCTCCTGTCAGTGTGAGTCCTACGGCTGTACTCATCAATGAACATAGCCATGGGAATCATCACAGGATGATTCCCATGGCTGCATTCATTCATGATGAACACAGCGGCAGGACTCCTGTGTTCTTGGATAGAGAATCTCTATTCAAGAACACATATACAGGGCTGCTCCCCTGATTGCTCTTGCAGGTCCCAAAAAATTTGATCTCGACGGCCGATTTTGCACAGGCCATTCTCGCTTACATGTTCGGTAAGTGAAAACGGCCTGATTCACCGTGAGATCGAATTTTAATATTTCGCCTGCTCACCCCTAGGGAGAGGACTGTTTGGCTGTTTGTCTCTCGGGTTATCTACTATTAATAATCATTTTGAAATGAAAATGTATTTGGTAGCAAAATCATAAATTGTAAATGTTAAAGCTACTTCACTCAGATTTCAGGGACATGATGCCAGCTTATAAAAAAATAATATTATTCATGCTTCATAAAAAGTGTCATGTAGGATAAAATGGCAATGTTTTTGCGTTCTTTGTCCCAGCTTGTATCCTTTTTACTGCTGCATTTAAAGAAACAACATTTCTTCAATACAAAGACACATCACAATCATTTGTTCAGAGGGAGGAAAAAAGTCAATAGATATGAAAACTTCTATTGGGAAGGATTGTTGGATGAACAAATAAAAACAGCATGACAAATCTTTATCATTATCATGAAGCATTCAGGTAAAGCATAATATTCAAACTATACCCATGCAAAACCAGAAAACATATGATAAGTAGTGTTGAGTGAACCCGAACTGTCGGGTCCGTACCGAACTTTACATTTTTACATTACAAAGAATACATAGTACAGCGCTGCAACAGCAATGGCTGTTGCCGTGCTGTGCTTCTACTATGTATTCTTGGATAGAGATTCTCTATCTAAGAATACAGGGCAATACAGGTGATGACAGGGGACTTGTACCCAGAGGAACTGCCCACCGTGAGCCACTAGTCTTAGTTAATTTAGTGGCTCATGGTGGGCACCACATTATCTCAGTGTTTAGCACTCTGGTCTTTGCAGCGCTAGGTCCCAGGTTTGATTCTCTGCCTCGATTGGGTTTTGCAGGTTCTACCTGTGCTTGCATCAGTTTCCAATGTGGGACATTCAAAAAACATGCCTTTAGGTTAATTTGCTTCCCTCCTAATTGACTTTTACTCTGGCAGGGGCATTGGATGGTTAAGCCTTTATGGGACAGATGGTAACATGACTATGGACTGTTTAAAGCACTATGTATATTATGCACTATGTGTAATATGTCATCACTATATAAGTACTGGATAACAATAACAATTTTGACCCTGGAATATGAACACACATTCCACATAAAAGAATAGGACCCAGAAAATGTAAAGTTGATCTTTATGCCAATGGACATTTCCTTTCAAACTAGTTGTTGGAAAAAGAGGATAAAAATCAAAACCCCATTTTTATTTACCTAAAGCCATGGTCATGTAATAGTTCAACTCGGTCCTCTATCTTTGTCTGTTTGCTTCGCAGTTGAGTCCTTCCTTGCATGTCCAAATCCAAATTGCCTGCCTTATGGTGACACTTCCCACTGACAGTCTGTGGTGAAGTTCATTTCTAAATGGACCAGAAAATGATGTTTTCAAGAGGTGACCAACATAGAGGTAGTGCCTCACTGGTGTCTCTATATGGAATTGGCACTGTCAAGAAATCTGGACAGTCAATCCAGGTAGGTATATTTTTTTTTCAACAGGTAAGACCTGGATTCATTCTATGAGATGGGTTAGATGGGGAGACAGGGTAGTGTAGGAAAATATTGATTTTTGTCTACAGATGAGCTTTAAAATGTAAGTCCATTGTATTATTTACATCTTTATACTGTCAGTCAGTGTATCCTTTCTAACTAAAGTAATATAAATCCTTTAACTAAGAGATTGGTTTAGTATATATATGAAGTTAAAGTCTTCTCAATTAGACAAGGAGCAAAAAAATAATAATGGTAATAATGGTAGGTTGTAACAGACAGAGAATTTAAGGGTAATATAGCAATGCAAATTCAGTTCCACGCAACATACTATGATTATCTTATTTTTTCATATTATAAACAAAAAGTAAATCTGCTTGTTGTAGATTTTTTGTTTGGTATTATTCATTTATTTTAAAAATCCTTACTGTTATCTCAAAGTAAAGCATAAAACTGTGCACATGTAGTCAACATTAGGCAAATATTCATAAGCAATATGTATTTTTTCCATTTATGTACCTCAAATACCACTTGATGCTTTTTGCACCTTTAAGATTATTATAATTTATGCTTTCATCTGAATGTGAATAACATCCTTACTTATAAGTGACAATAGCCATACTGCAATACATACATATATATATATATATATATATATATATATATATACCGCTATAACTTCCTAAATTTAGTTTCATTTCTTTCTTTTAGAAGTCCCTATCTATATAAAAAAAAGCTTATACTTTGGCTTAGAACATTTTACTTGCCAACTTGTTAAATTCATTAATTTCAGTTCAGTAGCAATATTAAGTATATTGAAAGCTATTGGGCAAAGCTAAAGAATTCAGACCATGAAGTGGATAGATAAACTGAATTTGTTCGGTACGTACTCATGTAATAAATCATTCTCTTTCCAAAAAATGTTCACTCTGGTGACCTTCCAAACAAAAGAAATGTAATAACATTCAGAGTTGAGGGTACTATCATGACAGACGCCTTACACTTATAAATATTGAAAACATTTTTGACTTATTGCTGAAATACATACAATGGAATGCATAGCCCGCTAATCTGAATGCAGTCTTTGCAAGTTCAGGCTGGTAGAAATACAGTAGGGCAAATTAAAAGTGATCGACTTGGGAAGTGAAAAGTCTACATTTCATTGGTAAATCAGTTCCTTTGTCTATAATGTAACATTTATATATTAAACTAGGGGAAATACCTTGCTTTCTACCTGGTGTTGTTGCTGCTTCATGTTCTTCTTACTACAGTATATGAGCTTCAGTTAGGTTGAGTATAGCTGATTATTAAATTATTGGTGCTAGGCTGCCCAGTAATTCCATTGTTCCTGGAATAGATTATTCTTTCTTCTATAAACCCATATTCTTCCTCTCTTCTACCACATACCACAAAATAAAATTAGTGCAGAACTAAAGCACTTTTTTTTCAGAAAGACCTTTCCAAGGACTTCTCAAATTAAATCTAACCAATGTTTCGAGAAGTACCCTTCTGGAGTGTTTTTCTAAACTATACAATGTATTATACTGCTGTTTAAATGTGTTACCACAGGCTAATGGAATATGTATATCTGTATACTGTACACATGATACTTAATGTTGTAGTTTTGGTTTTCAAAAAATATAGAAAACGTTTAAAGAGTCTCTCACAAGTTCTCACCAGACACCAGTCCCCAAATCTAACACCACAGTCTTCACCTATAGCAAGCCTCCGCTCAGCCTCGGGAGACTGGTTGTGTCTCCCAGCACACGGTTGGCCCCAGGACTTACTGTGCAAGGGATGGTGTCTGGGAATGGGCTGGCAGCAAGCCAGAAGCCCACAGATACAGCAGTACCAAGATTCCAACAGAGACAAGTCCAGAATACAGAGCAGATGTCATACACAGAATATCCGTCCACCAAACGAAGTACACAAGGGCAAAACACAAGCAGAGTTGGGGTCACAGGCAAAGGTCGGTCCATGCAGCAAAAACTCACAAGGTCAGAAAAAGGCAAAGTCAGCAACATTACATCAGATGAAAACACACTTTAGCACAGATTAGCCTAGCTACATGCTACAACAGGCACTGGTGACTGGGAGCAGAGAGGCTATAAATTCCCAGCAGCCAATAGCAGTGCAGGACTGAGTCAGGAGCTGATCAGCCTCTAGAATCCCCTTTAGCTGTGTATAGCCTAACAATGGATGCTGGGGATGCCAAAAAATACATCAGGCTGCACGACTAAGGGGGCTTGCTGGACAGAAAAAAGCTGGACAGAATAAACAGTGTGTTATACTGCGAAGGTGCACAGCACAGAGTCGCTGGACAGATGAGCATCTCCTAACACTGGGTTATCTATTTAGCTATGAAAAGCATGTTCCTAAATCTTGGGACTTGTTATCATTAAAGAAAATGTTACCAGATGAAACATATCCAGCATTACTGGACCAGTTTATTTTGTCTAATACATGGGCGTGGCTCAGATGTCGCCTCTAAACACTGCAGACCTGCAGTTTCATATAGCCTATATCCCTATATCAGCATCTGGGATTTATTCGGGGGGGTGGACTGGAACAGGACCGTAACCCTCCATCACAGTGCCTGCGGGACGATCGCCACCAGGAATCCCAGACCATCACACAGCAGCCTCCTAGACAGGTGAGTCCTCCACAGGGGTCCCCCCTCCCCTCACTATGGCCTTGGCAACATATTCCCTTACCCCCTAGAGGGACACCCAGTGCACCATCTGTGACCCAGGGTTAACCGCATAGGCCCTCTGCATCTGTTGAGCCGTAAGAGATTCCATCAGTTTATATCAGAGCCCAACATAGCGAGGTGGGGACCCCACTACAGGATGCTCCCTATGGCGTGAGTATCTACAATCATGCCCATGCCTACTAAGGCTATCTAGTATCATGCCCACCAAGGAAGACTTCCATCTTTTAGTAACAGAAGTAAAGGAGACCTGTCGAGCCGAAATCCACTTCCTAAGAACAGACTTATGCAGTCTGGTGGATAAGGTTGACACAGAAGATGCCTAGGCACCTACAGTCAACCAAAGCTAGGGTCACCCAGTTACAGGAGATGGTCACTTCCCAAGCCGTGGCTATGCAAGACCTTCAGATTCATATGGAAGACTTGGATAACAGGAGGTGCTGTAACAACCTTAGAATTAGAGGCCTACCTGAAGCTTCTCAATCCTCTGATTTACAAGCTGTTATTCAAGCCATCTTTATCACACTTCTAGGTTGTACAGTTTATGAAGCAATCAATCATTGGACTAGGTTTATAGGGCCCCTGTCCGGGCCAGGGGTAAATTTGGAACGCCAGGTGGTTGGCTCTTGGAAACAACAACAACACTGCAAATCCTCCCAATCATCCCTGGAGAAAAAGGGACACAGATAGGAGGCCCATAAGGAATCTGCAATACCCCTAGGCCACACCTAACTTTCTTTGTCTGATCTGAGCTCCACAATATTCAAGTCTATGAGAAAATTTTCCAGAAGGAAGATGCCATAGCTGCACCAGTATCCTGATATTCAGTGCTTCAACTTATCCTCTCTAAATTGTTTCCTAATGGATCTGTAGGCTTTAACAATATAGATTTGTAGCTTGTATCTACATAATATCTATCCACAAATATTGTACACATGGGCATATCTGTCTTGACATATTTCATGAACCTGAGCTGAACTACTACACTCATGTTTGTGGCTCCCAGGCCTCTAAGCTAGTTTACCCAGAAGGAGGGGGGTTGACTTATTCCAGGCTCCGGGGCTTCTAAATGTGTGCTTTATTATTATGGATGGAAGCTATAACCCATTCTTCAAGCTTATAAGCTAAACCTCAAAGTGCCGCTTCTGACCCAATCTCCCAACACTCTATGGTGTGACTGGGATATACCAGGTAGGAGGGGAGCGGGTTGGTCTGTCGGTTATGTGCCTTTGTGATCTTCCTAGTGGGTACAATATTCAGCTTATCTTCTTAGCCTTTGTTATTTTTCTTTTCCTCTCTGACTCCTTTTACATCCATTCTCTATTATGCAATAATTCTAAAGATTTTGCCCCACATAATTGTTCTGATCTCGAAAAGCAGGCCAGGTGCTAATGTGAAGGTTTTAATATGCAATGATCAGTGGGTCCAATCCTGTTCCCCAAGGGACCTTCTACCTCGCCAAGCAGTAATTTTGACCACTGGATTCATTCTGGTTGGTCCATGGGCGTGGAGGTGGTTCTGGTCTGAATACTCTTGAACATTTAAATATTTCAGGCTATTTGTGTTTTTTTTGTTGGTTATCACTTGTTTTTTCTCTTCCTCCCCTTTAGTGTTCCCCTACAGAATGGGTCTGGCTTCCTTGGTAGAAGGTTAGGAGGGCACATAGGTAAGGTTAACCAACAAGTACTGCCTTCAATGTATAATCCTTGTTCATAATTTTTTTAAATAATGTTTTTGAATAAGCTTCAATATTGTTCAATACATGTTAAAGGTCTGAAATTCTATGCCAAATGTAAACTTCAACTGCAGGAATGTGCAGATATAGCCTTCTTGCAGGAGACACACCTGGATCAGGGCCATACTCTTAACTTTGCCAAATGTCATTTTTCACCAACTTTTTTAGTCCTGACTACCTCAAAAAAAATCAGGGGTGTTGCCATACACTTCCTTTTCCCTCACAAAATCAATCTCAGTCCCAGAAGGTTGATACATTCATCAAGGATGGCTAGGGACAAGGTGGGTGGTGATAAACTCCATCAGCGCTCGTTACTCCTAAACACCCAATCTCAAGAAATCGTTATATTCTACCCCCACCTATTCTTCTGCAAGTAGTAGATATTTGGCATCAGCTTAAGCAATTAGATCTAGACAAGGTGGAAAGATCCCTTTTGTTCCTGAGACAAAATTACTATGATAAAAGGGAACTAATTGGATACTCTACTTGCCCAGCAGATTCAGGAGCAAACATCTAAATTAGCCCACTTTCGTTACACGACCGTTCATTTGGAATTTATTGTGACCCAGAGGTCATTATTAAACTCCTTAGTGAATAATATTCCGACACCACAGTACACAACTCCTAATCCGGGGATGCCTCCAACTTTCATACACATATTCATGAATATCACCACAGCTGCTCTCCCTGTTTAGAAGAATTCGGCTGTAGAATCTCCTAATAAACACATCTCTATGGATGAAACACGGGGTCTGGATGGCTTCTCATATATTTATTACAAAACCTTTGCACCAACACCAAACATGTAAGCGAGAACGGCCTTTGTAAATTCGGCCAGCGAGACAGAATTTTTGGGACTTGCAAGACCAATCAGGGGAGCAGAGCTGTCAGCTCTGCTCACCTGATTGGTCTTGCAGCCCTTTAATAGTTGCATGTGTTCTTGGATAGAGTTTCTGGATGCTCATGAATTAATGAAGTGTGGGAAAAATCCTCTGATTTTTCCCACGGTCGTGTTCATTTATAAACGCAAGCCGCATAACTCACTCTGAGAGGAGGAGTATCGTGGCTGCATTTATAAATGGAGCTGTGAGAATCCTCTCAGTGAGAGATCCCCGGGAGCCACAGGTCAAAATGAGGGCTTTCCCTCATTCTGACCTGTAGTTTCCGGGGTTTGCTCACTGACAGGAGTATTCCCACGGCTGTATTTATGAATGCAGCTGCGATAAACCTCCTATAGTGATTTCTGATGGTTTGGCAAAATTTCGTGGACCCATCGGAACTTCGAGGAAATTATTGCAAGAATGACAGAGGCATTCTCGCTTATCCCTGGCTTTAACACACACAGGTGAATTGGGAAAGCTGGAGTCATGGTGCCACCCCATCAGGTTTAGTGTAGATGGATGCAGGATATATTGGGAGACCCAGGACATGCTGTAGACATGGTTATTGGGTGTATACTGTGCATTGATTGTTGTTGCTGTATTTGTTATACTCCATGCCTGAAAAAGCCTATAGATTGGCTCAGAATTGCTCTTTGATATGAAGAAATTTAAACTTGCTACTGCTTGCCTTCCATTCTAGCATTTTTTTTAAAAGCATATATTTTTAAGGTAGTTTAGTCAGCAAATGATTTTTTACCATGCAGTAATAGGCCTAAATGTACAAGTGAAAGAAGCATCTACAGCAAATCTAAAAGTTATACGAAAGTTTCTTTTAAAACCTAAAAAAAAGCCCTCAGTTTGTTACAAATTGGCTAGTGGCACAACAGTTTATGAGTATAGTTTATGAGCTTCTTTTTACAGTACCACACTGCATTGCCTTTAAAATTCAATAACATGTCAAAACAGAGTGCACAAAAACAATATTTCTATAACATTCAAAATACGGATTCAATGTATTTGAAAGGATAGTAGGTAAATGGTTGAATAAGGCAGAGGATAAAGAAGGTCAGTTAGGCTTGGAGAGAAGATAGTCACAAATATGTTCTAGTGACATGGTAGCTTAGTTAATAAGAAAGTGAGAAGCAATACAGGTTTTATCCTAAATGAAAACTTAGCATGTATTAATTGAGAGATAATAGCCATATATATTTTACAGTGGCTGGATAATATATAGGCAGCTTAGTGAGGTGAGGAAAGTGTGAAAATATTTACTTTCCTCAAGGCACTTTCATGACCTTCTAAAACCTGTCACTATACTCCATAAATGCAGTAGCACGAAAAAATTATTGTGGAAGGTGGGGGAGGGGGTATGCAAAACTGGAGAAATGAGTAGGAGTGCAGCCCTTTTACTGCTACAAACTTGTCCTAATAAGGTGTTGCTCTCGATGAAATCTGTGGTGCGGCAAAACTTTCCCCACCATCTGTAATTATATTGCTTCCACATCTTCTACATACTCAAAGTCTGAAAGGAGAAATGCATACACATGACCAAGAATATTCCCTTGCAGCAAGTCATTATTCATGTGATTAACTCACTTTACTAACTCTTTATAACTGGATTGTGGGGCGGTAGAGGGATTAACAGAAGAGGGGAAGGAATATGCATTAGTAGCACTTTCAAATAATAGGTTGCTCTGTGCCTGGAAGCATGAATAGGAGGAAGCCTATGTTAGCCACCTAATAACATAATATAGATAGTTTGAAATGATTTTTAAGGCATTTTAATATTCCAAAACATAATGAAATGCTAAAATGCAAGTTCATTTATTACCATAATTAAGGTAAAAAGTCAGTTCAAAAAATCTCATTTATTTTGGTGCAAATGTTTATCATGACTTTAAAAAAATGACATGTGCTGTAACTAACTCAAGTCAAATATAAGGTGATGGCACGAATTCCAAAAAACATGAATATCTCATAGTGGAATAGTCTTAACACATTTTTCAAAAGGTTAGGTTTCAGCGTAGGTCCTGCTGCAAGCATGGCTTATCATTACATTGGATTGGCATCCATACTTTGCAAGTAGCAACTAAGTAAAATATTTCTATGTTAGCCACTTAACTATTTCCTGTGCATGTTGTGGCTCTGTAGCACAGATTTCTAGCTGCTATGATATTTGAACAGCTCAAATACAGGTATCATAGAGTTAGGGACATCCAACATACGGACGCCTCCTAGAGACAAACGGGTCTTCCCTGCTTGTTGGTGTGCAGGACAGAGGCTTTATAGGGGGGGGGGGGTCGCATGACTTGCAGAAGAAATCTTTTGCTCTTCTGCAAGCTAAATCTTTTGTAACTCTTTAATGACCAAGACAAACTCAGCAGCTGTTTCTTTTTGCATATCAAAGCACAGCTTGATCCAGCAGTTAATGAATGTCTAGGCTCTGTAAAGATTGTTTTTGCTTTGTTTTTTTGCTTTGTTCGTGATTAACAGTGGGATTTTATACAGTAACTGACACCACACTGCCTAAAAATATGTTGAGACGAACATATGTCCTAATTGCATTTAATAAAATAATGTACCTGTTCAGACCTACAAATTTAACCTAAGAACAAACCTACAGTCCCTATCTCGTTTGTCACCCGGGGACTACCTGTATTCTATCAAAAAGGCGGGTGTAAGGGAGAACTTTTTAGCTCTTCAGTAGCTTCCATAAGGACCCTGACTCTACAAACCCATCACAACAGTCTCTATGGCCTACCCCAGGTGACTGTCGGGCTTGGCAAGCTTCACCTAAAATTAAGTCTTTCCTAGCCTATAATTCCTCTTCTAAGTCATATAGTCTCTTCTTTGAGCTTTGCTTCGTTTAGGTCTATTAACGTCTTCTTTCAACGTCATTTTTGATCAGCAGTCGCTGCTATAACATCATGTGAAAAAGTATAGAATAAATAAACTTTGCACAATGATACCATAAAACTTTTATCTCCTAAACACTATCTCCTTACATGAACTGTCTTTACCCTTTTATGACTGCAGTCAGCTTGAAATATACACTTTGCTTCACTGAGTGATTACAAGCCTAGTTTCATGGCAGCCAGCCCGTACAACTATATTCCCTGTTGATTGGACAATTTGTTATTTTCATTCTTAAACCTTGACCCTCCAAAGTGGATACTTCTGCTCTGTTAGATTTCTGAAAATCACTTGTTTGTATTTGTCATGACATGTTATCATTCTGGTTTGTCATGCCAAAGATTTCAGAACTCAGTTTCCTCACTAGCTAGACTGTCAAAATAAAGTTGGCCATGCCCTTAGGGATATATGCATATTCAGGGTTTTCAGGTTACCCTTCTCAACCCTTACTTTCAGTTACTGTGATAGGAAATTCCATTTTTTACAAGGGGAAACCACACAAGTATAATCTGTTCATGGTTCAAAGAAACCAAAAGCATTTTTACTATCTTGTAAATTTAAAATTTGATAAACTGCAAGCCATATGATGCTGAACTTTGTACTAGGTTTGCATTATAAAATAGTTCAAGCACATTGTAAAGTTTATTAAAAGACATTCATTATCAGCCTTTTAAGGATATCTATCACTGAATTTTACTTTATTGTTATTTCAATATTAAAAGGTTATTGTACACTGCATACTGTACCTTCACATACTTATCATTTGGAAAGTGTTTCAGTGAAGCAAACTGTAAAGTCCTTTGATCCTCTTTGCAAATCCCATTTTCAAACATTGTGGTGTTGATCCCTACAAATACTTAACCTTTTCCCCAGGGGCTCTTGCTTAGTCCTGTATTCACTATCTACATTCTGGTTGTGTCAGCAGTTACAGGGCTGCTAAATGCCTACCAACCACTGATCAGTTGCCTATATGCTCATACCATCCAAACAAATGAAAACCACCCTGTAACCACTTACACAACTGCCCATGTGATTAAAACTAAAATTAAAATTAGTTTAACTCACTTTAATCTCTACAGACAATATGATTACTGAGCTTAGGAAACAGAATCCCACTCTTTAGTATATATAATTAAATATATAGAATTAAGGTGGGTATTGCTTAAAATATTTTTATGAAATGCAAAACAATATAAACTGTGCTATGTGAGTATTATTATTTTTTTTTTTTTAAGATCCAAAAGCATTATTTTATGGGTCATGTAATGCATTCTACATATTGTCCTCCAGTAAGTCATGGTGTGCAGGTGACCGGGACAGCAAGGATGAGTAAGGGACCACCAAAGTGCTCTACAACAAGATAAATAGTTGGAGTTTAGAGTAGAATAGTTGGTTTAAATGACATCCTAACTAGTTTAGCAGGATGATAGGTTCATCTAGCTTGGCAAACCAGTGATCATTGGTAAATAGTTAATGAATAAAGAAACATGTTTGCTTATCCTCTAACTTCAGTATTGCAGAGGGGTGTTAATCTAGTTTCCTTAGCAATGCTGAATATCCCAAAGCATGTAATATGTACCATCATCTTTTAGGATTTGGGCAACACAGAATTGCTAGTATGTCACCAGCAGGATGTTGTGCCCTCCCCAACTTATGTGCTGTGTGTGACAGCCGATGAGAAGTGTTGAGTGTTGTGAAATGGAGAAGAACGCAAAGCAAATAAGTGGGCTGTAACACTAGGTCAGCTTTAGGAGCATGGAGTAATCCAAATTGACTGGAAATAATAAACATCCTAGAAAAGCAATTGTGAATAGAAAATAGATATTACAAGATTTTGGACTGAATGCACGACTGAATGTTGACGTGCAGCTCTAAAAGAATCAGGGGTTTGTATTGTTAGATTACTGTATAAATCTTTTCATCTCTAGTCATTTTCTGATATCATTTGCTCTATTAGCAGGTACATCGTTCCACTGGGATTTATAGGTCTACAGTTAATTGGCTCTGCCTTTCAATACTTTTAAAACATCAAACTGTTGTTGGCAAATACACAATCCGTAGGGATTTCTGCCAAAGCCAGTTTAATGCATGATTGATTGGAATTCAAATTAATTTGCATATACATAACATTTAGTTCCTTTTTACATAAGGTTACTTCCTAAACTGTCAATGCATATAAAAAGAATCAAAAACCCAGGATAGGTGAATATACCAAAAATCCACATATTGCCCCTGATTCATCAATAAACTCCGCGTTCGCTGGAAGCGCGAAAGTACGCGCGGCCAGCGATCGCGGTTTACCGTGGTCCGGACTCGAGTGTGCGCGTACACTCGCCTCCTCACTGCCAGCCGGATTCCTGCCTTAATAATAATGAGCAATAGGGGGCTCGAATCTGCCAATTAAGGCGATTAGATTTCAGCTGCGCGATTAAGGAGGATCTGTTAAGCTCAATGGTGAGATCATAGCAATTAGTTGAAAACTCTTGCCTAACAGGAAAGAAATAAGTGATTTAAAATATGCTTTTTTCTTAGCGCACATAAATGTTTAAACCATTTAAACAGCGCAAACATTTTTTTTTAGGGCTATGGGTAATATGTGTGCCATTAGAAAGAATGACTTTTTAGGGGAACAGTGACTTTTAATGCAACCTCGCCAGTGTAAACCTGCCGGAGATGCGCGGCTCCGGCCACGAGCTTTTTCAGTTGCTGAATAGCGCGATGGCGTACGATTTCGGATCGCGAATACGAATGCGCGAGCGATCATCCGATTCTGCTTGATGAATCAGGGGCATTATATCAAAGAGAAAAAATGAATGCCACATTTACATTTTCACGTTGCCCAATGCACTTTGCCAGTGACTGTACGTTGTAATGTGTTATGCTAGAAACGTTGCTAGATGCACTGTTTTTTGTGCATTGTTTGTATTAAACAAAAACACTGAATATAAAAATGTAAAATATGTCAGAAACAACATTTAAAATGTAGCTTTGGGCAAAATCAAGTGAAATATATGATGTAGTCTATCACTTGAATTAGCACTGTTTTTTCTTTTCTGGGTCCTTGTGTAACATCATATTAATATGTGTAGACCCAGGGACTGCTCAAGACTTCTAAAAAAAAAAAAAAACTTTTGTTGTAACTGCCTAAACATTTTAGTTGCAGTTGGTTTTTCACTTCCTTATTGGTATTCAACTTCCTCTTGAAAGTTCACATCCATCTAAGATTACCCTGTCCACAGGGCAACGTTGGTTTGTGATTTCCCTGCAGAACAGTGTTGTCACCCTATTGCAGAAAATGAAAACCTAATTATTCCACTAATGATTCCACTGGCAGGATAAACAGGTAATCAAATTATGAAGGTGAATAATGTTTTAACGGCAACAGTTCCTTACCTAAGATTTCCATTTTTTTTTTTTTACAAAATTTAAAATTAAAACGGGTTTCAGATGTTCACTGCTTAGTTGTGGGCTTTATTCTCAACACAGCATTAGACAGGTAACTTCTTGAACCACCTGGGCGTTTCAATGATGTTTAGATTTCTGTACCAAAAGCAGTACACTGTTTTTCATGATTTTTTTTTTAAATTGTAGACCTGTAACTTACAGAAATATGTCCGAACAAGGGTCTAGTAGATATTATGAATATAAAAAAGTTTGAAACACACAATCATGTAAAAAAAAATGTACTTTTAATAAAATTAAATAAAAACACAAAAATGAGCTTAAACAAGAATACATAAAAAAATCAAAATATACTGAAAATGCAATAATTCGGTATACTGTATAGTAATATATTTTTCGAAAACACCTCCCTAGTGTGGTAAGTTTTAAAACAGAGTCCAATGTCACATACCTATAGACAAAACCACATCAATATATTTTGTATTATTTTGTATTGGATTGGATACAAGACTTTGTATTGAATCCAATACAAAATATTTGAATTTCCCGTCGATGGGCGCATGCACTGATATCATCAGGAATTGCCGAGGGACGCGTACGCGAACGCCGGGTGTTCTAATTCTTTCCGTACTTCCATGCTAAATGATTAAATTTTTTGCATGGAAATTTTTTTTAGATTGTAGGCTTTAATTCACCGAATTACTCAATAATTACTTATAATTCACCGAATTACTGCATAACTCACTGAAATATGTCCAAAATTTTATAAATTTAATAAAAAAAATCTTAAAAAAAAATAGTGTATAATGCACCTGTACAGTAGCTTATATAATATATATATATATATATATATATATATATATACAGCTTTTTTGTATTGAGTTCAATGCAAAGTTATTTGAATGTCCCGCCCCGCCTCCCGCCCGCACCGACACATGCAGCAACGTCACCGGGAAACCCCGCAGATCGTCACTGCACACGCCGGATGAAGAAAGAAGACATATCCAGGGGAGCTGCGGGGACAGGGTAAGTATTTTATTTCAGTTGTAATCCGATTGTCATACAATGTTGTATGACAATCGGATTGCAATATAACGCTTGTTTATATTTATAGCTAAATGATAGTAGCAAGTTTACTTACCCCGTACCAAGGTCGGGCTAACCGCCCGGGTGGTTATTAATGCTGGTGACAAACTGCTAAACTATGTTTTATTCCTGAGTTCCTATACATTTATCTGTGGATACATTTTAATATTTGAGGATTTCTTTACACACATACATGCAAGCCTTGATTTTTCCAGGATTTCACTTGAAAAAAAAACAATTCTACTGTAAAATCTACAAGGTGAAGATTAACATATAATTTACTATGTGTCCTGTAGACTTAATCATACCTGAAAACAGAGAAAATGATTTTGGATGATGCTGTACTACCTGTTCCTGAGACCACAAGTCTTGATTCTACCAAAATTCTACTTGAAAACACGTATACATGTATTTGATCCTCCATTCATTTACAGTTTTGTTATGTGTTCTTACAAAACATAATGTAGATTTTCCAATTCATTCTTGTGTTTTTGTGTCGCTACTTAGTAATAGTTTCCAAGTATTTTTGGATGTTTGTATTTTATTTAGAATATTGTCACCGTGGTAAACAATAATCTTGCATTCCTATCTGTTTCATATTTTAGCTTTCCCATTGATTTAAATTTTTTAAATCCTCCTGCTGATACAATTTCTGTGTTAGTTTTTACAGTTATTATCCACCTTTAGCATAACCCATATAGAGATAATTCCATAATGGTCATTATAATAACCAAGAAGATTAAGTCTGCTGGACATACTTTAAGCTATGTTACACAGTATAGAGGACAAAGCTTCTTCCCACCCCTTTAGATCAACATGAATTTCAAATGTCATAATACAATAGGCAGTTGTAAAAACATTCCTATTGTATTATCAATGATTATTTAATAATGTACACACACACTATAAAGAGAGCATACTGAGAAATCCATGCTTTACAATTCATTTCATGCAAGTCTATTGTATTCTTTGAGTTCTCCCAGCATGCAAAGCTGCACATGTAATTTAGAATCTAACAATACAGTAGAGTCCCAACAATAAATAGCAAAATCATTTTCTGTTAACTGTTTCAAAATTTCAGATATTTTTCATATTTAATTTTTAGTTTTTTTGGTTTTGTTAGCACTTTTTAGCAAAACAGACAGTTAAAATCAACTAGCAAAAAATGAATGTGCATGTTACCTTGACCCATTGGACATCTTGTACATGTTATATTGTTTGGAGAATACAATGGAATTGAACTACTGAGGCCAAAAAATGCACATTTTGAATTTTAGTTGAAGTGACCTAATTTTACTTTAAAAGTTTGAGTTTGTTTAGACTTTAAAAGTGTCCTTATACCTATTTCTAAGAGCATTGAAACTTCAATTTCCTTTAGCTGTCTTCGAAGATGCAATGTATTTGCAAAGATAGGAAAGAAACAGACAATGAAAGCCAAAATGTTAAAAAATCTTTTGACAGTTTGCCTAAATGCTCAAACAGACAAGGGTATCTTGTTAAAAGTAACTTTAATGTGCCCTATATTTCCAACAAAAGTCTAAGAAAAGTTAAACTTTATTTGTCTCTTTATTTCAAACCATAGATTGGAATATAACAAAGTGACAGGAAGTACAAAATTAGACAGCTGCCTTTAATTGTAAGAACAAAGGTACATAATCATTCTACAGTACATAATCATTACCGTTATTCCTGTAGGGGAAATCTGTCAAGAAGTTGTCAGTAGAAGGTACTAGAACACCAAACATATAGCTTTCATTAGTGTATTGGACTTTTGAATGCCTCAAAATTACAATTACAGCAGCAATGCAGGCAGCCTTCATCTTGCAGAAAAAAATATCTTAAGTTGCAAGAGCATAATTATTGGGCCGATGAACTTCCTGATGACTAGTGTTGGTCGGCAGCTATTCGATCGAAAAGTGCAATATTTTTCGGGTGAACGAACGCCAAATTCAGACAGCATTAAAGTCTGGGGGGGGGGGGGGGCTAACCATATGCTTTCGGGACTGTGTAGAACTGCAAATGCAATCCGGGGAGCGGTCCCCCGATTGCTTTTGCAGCCCTAGCGTATGTACATGTAAAATGAGAGTTCATCTGCAGTGACAGCTGATTGAAAGCACTTGCATGCCTCCTATCAGCTGTGACCACAAGTTCCTACGCTCCCGGGGCTGTACTTATCAATGATAAGTACAGCCTGGGAACTGTGGGAACTGAACTCAGATGAACTCTCAATGGAGAAATTCCATTGAGAGTTCATTTGGAGTTCATCTTTTTTTTTTAACATATTTTCAAACACCCAAGTTGAATTCCGTGTTTTTAGGGTCGGGTCTGCCCGAATTCGAACTGCCATTTTTGGGTCGAATATAGGAACAACCCGAATTCGAACACCAACACTACTGATGACCACAGACTGACAATGCTTTCTGCTGGCGGGCAATGTGGACATGACAGAACACTAGTAGGTGCTAAGATTATTAGGATTACTTTTTTATTTTAACTGCTGCACATGTTAAAATGTTCTAAAAGACTGAGTGGCTTACAAAAAGTCAGACAGTAAAGGTTCTGTTACAACTTCCAGAAGTTTAATGCAGTGACACAATTTGATAATTACCCCATGCCTCAGGGTAATAAACTTATAAATATTAAATAGTAATACCTTTTGAGCCTTTAATTGAAATTTAAATACTTTTTACAAAAATCAGACTATACATTGGTGGTGATAACCCCTATAAACATACAAAACAGCACTAATAGCATATACAGGTAGTTTGTTTGTTTGTAAATTTGTAAATCAGAACAGGTACAATATTTTAATAAATGCAATTAGGACAGATGTTTGTCTCAACAGTGTGTCAGGCAGCATGGAGTTAGTTATTGTAAAAAATCCTAACTGTATGGAGCCTAGACATTCATTAACTTCTTGAGCAATCTGTGCTATGATATGCAAAAAGAAACAATTGTAGAGTTTGTCTTGGTCATTAAAGTGTTACAAGATGTTGCAGAAGAGCTCAGTCCCAGCTGTGTTTAGCAAAAGATTTCTTCTGCAAGTCATGCAAACCGCCGCCTCCTCCCTATCAAGCCTCTGTCCTTCACACGAACGAGCAGGGAAGCCCGTTTGTATCTAGGAGTTGTCCATTTGTCAGGTGTCCTTAACTTGGGGACTGTCTGTAAATGTTTAAATTATGCTTTCCACTTTAGTTGCTGGTGGCGATGTATAAAGCAATCCTATCACTGTCAGCAGTAAATTCACTTACGTGAACATCAAACCAAAGGCATTAAACTCAAAACATAGACCCGAACAACCAACCTCTGTCTACCAAGTGTAAAACCGGGAAATTTCTCTCCAGAATAAATCCAGTCCACCAAAGTTACAGTACAAGAAACAAAAAAACTCCTCCAAATAAATCAATATACAAAATGATGTGGTGTGGATTGTTTGATTTATTTCAAAATAATGAAAATCAAACCGAAAGTAAAACTCACACAATAGTACAAAATAAAAACAATATAAAATCCAATTTACCAGTTTGACGTAAGCGCTGTGAATTTATAGACAGATTAGGGACATGCATTAACTTAGAGCAATACATTAAGATTCCTTTTAGGTTACATAATTTCCTTACCACATTTCAGAGGGCCATCAACAGAGTCTCCATTAGCTTTACCAGATGTAGACCTCATTGCCAATCCTCAAAAGTTTGTTAGACTAGAGTAAACAACTGGTCATGGGGTAATAAAACCTGTTAAACAAAACAGAAGCTATCCAACAATGGCCAAAACCTGCAAACAAAAAACATGTACCCACCCTTGCTGTCATTTTGGCTGACTTTAAAAAAGAATGAGCTGTTTAAACAGGATTAAACTCCTGTGCGTGCTTCTGCACATGGTTCACCTGAATGTGTACTTCACAACAATGCTATGTGCATTCTCATGAATGTTCCACAGTACACACACAGAAGCACATCCATACATGCATGCACATGCTTGTTACCTGCAGTGGTGCCAAGAGGGCTATTAAAAGGTCAGCTGCAAGATCTTTAGCTGTTTCTTTACTTAATTGCAACCTAGGATTCTCTGTGTCCAGATTATCCTTCTCCTTGTTGCTTGGTCCCCAACTCATCTATTATTGACCTTGGCCTGCCTACCTGATTCGCTCTTGCTTAATGTTTTTTATTTGATACCACCTTTTTCGCTCTGTCTACACTGTACTAACCATATGCTTATTATGACATAAATGCTTATTTTGACAAGGTCCCTGGAAGTCATTGGCTTCTGTTTGCATGCATCGGCCATCAACCAACTCCTGATCATCCATCTGTCCTGTGGGAAGACTCCTGTAAGCCTGTTACAGTCCTGCAGTTTAAACCACACCAGAGCACCCAAGCCCCTTCAGAACCTTATTTCCACTGGTCTCCAAAATCAAATTTACCTGGGCTGGAGAGGCAGGACTGACTACAGACAATACTTTTTCTACCAGAGTTTTCTAACAACTTTGTCATTCAGACTAATTTTTGTACAGAACACCAATAAAAACAACACTCCCTTACTAAATATTACAACATTTATAAATATACATGTATATATTATATAAATTATCCATGGCATGAACATTTTGCAACTTTCAAAATTCTATTGAAACAAACAGTGTTTTATAATAGGCAGTTAAGAATGTCCAAAGAAGCAAGAACATATTTCAAATTCAGTTATATAGGATGCTCATTCTTAGACACAGCTTTAAAACATTAAGCTTTAACTAGAGTATTGCTTTAATATGAAATAAAAAGTCCCGGATGTTCTAACTCACATTTACAAGATATGTCATGATTTTAGGAAAGTACATCCAAATAAATATTGTATATTACCCTTCTGCAACACAGGGCACATTGATTGTTTAATATACTCAACGTGCCCTGTAAAAATTCATCTTTTAAATACATTGAAGACCATGCTAGTAAAATTACATTCATATTGCATTAAATGAACAAGACTGATTATGTATAAAAAGCATTAGGTCTCCCAGATTTCATTTCTTCCTAGAAGGTGTAATAATTGCTTAGGATAATTGACTGAGAAATCCTATTAGGTGATGAACATTTTTTCCCATAGAACATAATTCAGCAAATACTGATCTTGCAAAGGTCTTGTCATCTAAAAATCTACATGGTACATGTCCCAACCCATCATTTTTTTGCTAATTTACACAATTTTTTTTACATACCATCTTTTAGACTTTTTAACATGGTCACTTTTTTCTGAGCTTTTATGTATAATGCAGAAAGATCATAGTGGGAAAGGTTTGATGTATATAGCTTTCTGAATAAAAGAAATTCCATTGCTATCATGTAAACTACCCCATGAAACACCCATATGATGCTAAGCCTCAATACTTGAATGAACAAAACTCCAATTAATAAAAAGGGTAGGCCAGGGGCAAAATGACTGGGGAGAAAAGGGCTGGATATTGTCCATTAGTCATGACCAGGGTATCTCAGAATTCATCATTACGGCTTACATTCCCCCAGCCAAAAGCTGCCCAGCCATACCTACCTCTAAATCTTCCTTACCCAATAAAAATATACCAACTACCCTTTAAATTTCAATTGTCTGCAAGCAGCTGTTTTATTACCTATAATTAAAACTCCAATTTATGTTAAAACAATTTAAATGTGATCGGGGGTGATTTAAACATAACACTCAATCCATCGCTGGATGTCTCCAAGCGGCGATTACATTTGCCTTTTTCATTTCATAAGAAGCTAAAGGTCCTTCTTGAGTGCCAACTGGTAGACATCTGGTAAATTTAACATCGAGGGGACAGGGATTATAGTTTTTACTCTCCAGTCCATAAGACATACTCTAGACTGGATTTTTTACTTGTCGCACACGATGTTATTACTCAGGTACTTGATTCGACCATTGGCAATTTTTGGAGGCTCAATAAGATGGTATTGGAGTCCCCGGGGATCCCTGAGAAAATTGAACAGGAGCTTACCTCCTTTTCTCACAAAATGTAGGTACAACCCAAAATCCTCTTCATGTGTGGGAGGCGCATAAATGTTTTGTTCGGGGGCTCCTTATTCAACAAGGGAGTAGACTCAAGAAATCCAATACTGAACGGTTTAGTACCCTTCTCCGTGAAATACACCAACTAGAAACTAAACATAAACAGTTGCATACAGACGAATTGGAATCGAACATGCTTGCAGTGCGTGAACAAATTAACGCTGTCTATAGAGATAAAGCCAAATCTCAGCTGCTTAAATGTAGGTGTTTTTACTACAATATGTAAATAAGTGCTGAAAGGCCTTGGCCCATGCCATAAATTCTAAAAGACTCTATGTATATTAGTATTAAAGACTCTTCGGATACTGCTCCTCATGCTACTGAAGCAATTGCCAAAATTTTTAATGAATACTACAGCAATTTATAGAAAGTGTTTATTCTGGACAGACCCCCCCAGATAAAGTTGCAGCTACTCGGAAATACCTCAGAACCTCTGTTTCCTACTTTATCTTCGGAGACCATAGAAATGATTGAAATGCCAATCACCATTACCGAGCTGCAGACAGCTATAAAGCATGCAGCCTCTGGTAAAGCACCAAGTCAAGATGGGCTTACCCTAGTATATTACAAGAGTTTTTTCTCTGTTTTAGGCCCCCACTTGGTAAAGGTGATGAATGTTATTTCACAGGGATACGCATTGCCCACTGATACGTTGGAGGCGCACTTATCTGTACTTCTGAAACCCGATAAAGATCCCCAATCTTGCACCACTTACCACCCAATTTCTTTATTAAAATGCAATTTAAAATTATTCACCAGCATATTAGCTTGTCGGCTGACACTAGTACTAAGTAAACTTATTCATCCTGATCAGAGTGGTTTTCTGCCTTTGAGAGAGGCTAGGCACAGATGCGGAGAAAGCATTCGACCAAGTAGATTGGTGTTTTCTTCTCCCCACATTAGAATATTTAGGGTTGCCTGAAAGGTTTTTACAGTGTGTTAGAGCCTTATACACCACCCCCACTGCCAGAGTGCGCATAAATGAGAAATTCTCACAACCGTTCAATATCACAAATGGAAGAAGGCAGGGATGCCCCTTGTCTCCGTTGTTTTTTATTTGCAGATGTGCAAATCAGAAATGCAGTTTTATCAAATTATCGAATAAATCTCCAGATGTCAGAGGCTCTGAATGTTACTGTCCCGAGACAAACTCAATTGGCTTTAACACCGTCTTTCCCTTTCAGGTGGACGGCCACTTCCATTAAGCACCTAGGTACACAGATACCTGCTGATTTGTCACGTATTATGGAACTTAACTTTTTGCCGCTTCTCAACTGTATTAGGAAGGACCTCCAGAAATGCCGTCAAATGGCCTTTACATGGTTTGGGAGGTGTAATAAAGTGAAGATGAACGTGATGCCTAGAGTATTATATATGTTACAGGCACTCCCGGTACATGTTCCTTTGCATATTCTGAGTAAATTTTGATCAGAGTTTATGAGGTTTATATGGTCTTCGGGCTCTCCTCGGATAGGAGTTTAAATGTTGAGACTTCCAAAGGCAAAAGGAGGTATGGCATTTCCAGACTCAATCAACAGGCAGTCCACTTGAATAGTTTGTTATACTGGTGTACTAACGGTGGGTCTAAACTCTGGATAAGCTTGAAAGACGCTCTGTCACCGACACCAATTGACTCTTTGGCATGGGCCCCAAATATGGTTAAATCTTCTATTATGCAACACCCTCTGATTGGGACGACCCTTAAAGTAGTCTCTCCGTTTTTCTCCTCTCAAAAGGTAGTTGAATATCCATCTCCATTGTCTCTCATACTGGGATGTCCGGAGTCTCCATCTGGGATCTCCGATGCAATTTTTCTCCAGTGGCGTGCCGGGGCGGGGGGGGGGGGGGTTTACAGGGCATTTCATTTTCCACAGGATAGGTCATGGTATCCCTTGCCTGAGTTACAACATGCTAAGGAGTTGCCCCTTTTGGATCCCTGGGACTGTATACAACTTACTTATGTGTTACGCGTTCTTCCACGGCCAGCAACCTTTAGCAGCTCCTTGTTGTCTTTGGAATCCCTGTGTTTAGCGGGGAATCCCCTGAAAGGTTCCTTGTCTTACTCGTACCAGGCACTGCTAGCTGTACATGCACCCGAAACTCCTGGCTTTGTGACCCGGTGGGTCTTGAAAGTGAAATTTTCAGAAACTCAAAAAGATATGTTACTCCACTTTAGCCACAAGGCTGCAGATTGCAATAAATACCAGGAGATGAATTACAAGCTGGCCACTCGGTGGTATAGAACACCCTCTAAATTGGCTAAGATCTACCCCCATACTGACAATATCTGCTGGAGATGTGGATCGGCTCCTGGTACGGTATTGCATATTTTCTGGGAGTGCCCTTCTTTGTCTACTTACTGGTCTTCGGTGGCAGACCTTATCCATAAGCTTACAGATATTATTATTAAAGATAAACCCGATTTGGCATTACTTCATGTCTCTGATATGCCAAAAAAGGCAAAAACTCTTTATTATGACATCTCTTGAATGCTGCAAAGGCGTGTATTCCTGTCATGTGGAAGTGTGACAAACCGCCAACCCTTGGGCACTGGCTAAGGAGGGTGGCAGATGTTTACCGTATGGAGGACATGATGACGGCTGGGATGGATCAGATTGATAAATTTATCCTGGCCAAGTATTACTGGGTTCAGTTTAGTACATCTTCAAAGTATGGTAGATTGGCTGGTGACTCTTTTTGTGAAGAGTGAGTTATTGTGTTTAATTGTAAAGACCGAACTGACACATTAAGTCGGGACAGTCCACCCCCAATCCCACCCCCCACCACACCCTCCTCTCTATTCCTTTTCTTTTCCTTCTGCAAATATATATAAACACTGAGATACTGGGGTTTCTCTTTATTTTACCATTTCATCATTGCATTATCCTAATGTGTTTGTGTATTTGTCTTGTGTATTCTCAGGACATTCTTTTCATATTGGTTTTTCGTACATTGTATAACATTCTATTTTATTGTTATGTAAACCTTGGAAAATCTCAATAAAAATTATTTAAAAAAAACAATTTAAACTGCAAAACAGTTAACATAACTATCAAATAAACATTACCACAATAACATCAACATTGAGCATTACTATTATTTTCACTGATCCCTTTCACTTACAGCAGTCCAAAACCAACAAGGATGCAGGTCCTGGAAGATAAAGCCTGCAAATTACATAACATTATACTCCAAACCAGCCACATTTATCATGGCCCCCAGCCGCCCAGCTCCACCTTGGGAACTGAAATCATAATTTGCCGAACACCAGCTACTCCCACTTTCTTTCCTATACTAATTAGGGTACTGCACACCAACAATGATTCCCCCTTAGTCCAATAAATCACCACTAAGACCCTTGCTCTGCACGATCCCAACCAAAGCTACACAAAACCCACACCCAAAGGTTGGGAAAGCGGAACCTTTTCACTCTCTTCCAAAAAAAGTATCTATCTATCTATCTATCTATCTATCTATCTATCTATCTATCTATCTATCTATCTATCGAGATAAGATTATTGGGGCAAGGTTGAGTTTATAGGTGTAATTTTAGGTGTAAATTGATTAAAAGGCTGACAAGATGAAAAGCTGTCTAAGTTTGTTGTGTAGGCTGGATAGATAAATTAATGTTATTTTGTTGAAACCATGACATTGTCTGTGAACAGAGGTATTTTAAATAGTCAGTGTTTCATAAGCATCCCTGGTATATCAATGTTGTTGATGTTCTAAAGCAAGTTGCAACTCCTTTAAAATATAAGGGGAGAAAAGAGTAGTAAAAGCCAGCAAAAATAACTGAAAAAGAGAATAACAAAAGAGTGTAAGCACAAAAAAACTTGGTGGAAGTGATGATAAAAATGATCTGGAGATGGTTTTGACATTTTTCATGTCAAATGATAGCCTACCAGGGTTAGAATTTGTTGTAGGAAGGAGAAAGAATAGGTTTTTTAATGACACTGTGATTAACTGATAAAATTGTTTACTTTATTATTATTCAAAGAAATATAAAGCCGTTTACGTAGAATATCCTGAAACATATATGAATATTCTCAAACTAGTAACTAAGTTATAGGTAAGTACTGAACTTAATTAGCTAGTGATGCATTTGAATATATGACAATAGACATACATTTCCTTTGCTGACGCGTTTTGCCTATTCAGGCTTCCTTAGGGGATTTTGGAGAGCTGAATAGCAACTAAAAGAAATGAATAAATACTATTGTAAATGTAGAAAATTGCTTAATACATATTTGACAAATATTGAGTAACGTTAACAAAAAGTAGCTTATACATTCTTTAAAGGTGGTACATATGTAGTCATCACTTGTACATTGCCTAGGAAAACATATTGCACATAGGAACATGGTTTTCAAGGGAGAAAATATATATAAATAGATATGTATATAGATAGAATACTTACAGTTCTGACTTGAGTTTCAGTGCAGCGAGTTCAATAAGTGCAGGTACTGTGGGTTTTGTGAGTTGGCTGCATAATTTGAATGATTTAGTTGTCTGATGAAAATAATATCAGATATGAGAATATAATTCCAATGATGAAAAGAAATGAATTGAAATTATGATGAGGAAAACTTACAAAAGTAACCGTGTAGTGGGCCAATGAGCCCAATATTAGAAGAAATGGTGATGATTCAAAGGAGGGACAGGTATTATGTAAAATACCTTACAGTCTATTTTTGGTGAATAGCAGGAAAATTATCCTGGAGTAGTCTATCTGTGAATAGATAGTAATATATGCAAGAAAGAATATGATTAATGGAGAAGGTATGATGATAAAAGTAAAAGTAAAACTGAGGCAAGAGATATTTACCTGATTAAGTGCATAGGACTCCTATCAAAGTGTTGGATTTCATAAGTGGATAAGGAATGCTGTTAGGTAAGTATAATACATTATAATCCATGTTTATGAAAGAAATCTTTAATAGTGTATACCAATAAATTAGTGATATAGTACTTACTCTAGATGTAGTTATTTATGGTAAAAGTAAAGTTGTTCTAACAAAAGAATTTGTTCTAATGATGGGGAAGAGAGGAGAGAGATTAGAACATCACGGGATCAGTCTCAAAAGAAAGAAAGAAAATTGATTGAAGATACTGTTGGGGTAAAAAAAGAGATAAGGGCAGCCTGTCAACAGCCAACCAACACAAAAGGGTAAGGTCGATTGAAGCCGCGGGTTATAAGCAATTTCCGCCCTCTCCCCGCGAGATAATGACACATGTGTGATCATGAGAAGTGTTGTGATTTCAAATACTTCCGCCCTTTACCAAGCTAGGGCGTGCTAGTCAGATATGTTTTAATTGCTAAAAGAAGGAACAGAAGGACTTTGGGGAGGAGCTGGTCAAAACGATCTCCAGAGCATTTTTATCATCACTTTAACCAAGTTTTTTGCGCCTACTCTTTCTCCTTCGTACAACAAATCTGATTACTTTACCAGGCTTTGCACTAATCAGGTTCACCTAAAATCACATTTTCACCTTGTAACAGCCTTCCTTGTGTGTGAGGATTAACATTCTAACTTTTGTGAGTCGACATGTTGATGTATTGCATGGCAACTCAGTTTTATGGATTTGTTTTTTGTTTGGATGAGTAAGTATAGTGACATACAAAGTCAATTAACATCACAATAGTTCAATGAGTCAAAGAAGTAAGGTTAATTACAATGAGCAAATATCATCTATAAAAATGTATTCATTGTTTTTGAAAAGTCATTTTGACCTTTCCTTGGGAGCGGTTTTTACTAGAAAGTCCCGTCTATGGTTTATTTTGCCAAGGTCAGTGCAGAAAATAGGCAAGTATTTAAGTATATTCATTGGTTGTCTTCCCAGTTTATCAGACACTGAGGCTAAATATTATTGATACACAGAGATTAGGAATATTGTTGTCTTGAAGTAACTTTTACATTTTTAATCTAACACTCTTTGTTGATGTTTGATCTGAGATTGGTCTGGGAATATCTACAGAAGAATGCCATCAAATTCATTGTGTCTCATGTTGCATAATTTCATAATAATTAGTAAATTACTTACAAATTATGCCTATGGGATCTGAAGAAGCAAATCAAGGTGTAGCGCTCTATGAGCATGGTCGTTTTCAATATTATGAATATTATGAGCAATGAAAATTGCTTGGATGATGTGGTTAAGATCTGTAGGAACTCTGGTGTCTGGAAGGTCTGTCATTCAAATGATATTTGTCCGTTGTGTTCGAAGCCAGGTGAGGCTTTAAGTCTCTGATTGTAGAGGACTGGAATATAGGTAATATAGACTGAAATTTCTGAACCTTTTTTGGGTCAAATAGAAGTTTAGTGAAAGACTATTTGCCTTGTGCTGTCATGAAAATGAATCAGGCTTACAGCCAGATATTGTGAAGATGCAGGCCTCACTTTCTATTTTTCTTGCCTGGAACTCTTTTAAAGTGTCGTGCCTTTACTCAAAGCAAATGCCCTATAAGCCCATAATAGTGAACAGAGAGCCTGTGAGTTGCCTTTTAAAACTGCCTTGTAGAAGGGCCTTTGGGTAATCATATGCTCATGCGATCCCAGCCTACACAGTAAGTCCATTGGAGAAAAGGTCTAAGTGGGAATAGAATCAGAGTCTTGAAAATAAAGTTTTGGTGAATTCTGAGAAGTTAACAGGAGGAAGCACTAAAAATAAGTCACATATTCTGAAGCATAACACAAAAGTTATTCTGCAGGATACTTTAAAAATTGACGTCAAGCTGCAGAAATTCAGTGTGAGGGACATGGGGGAGAGAGAGTGAAATGTGTGCAAGAGAGGAAGAAGGAGACATATAAAGAAAAAGAGAGGAAGAGGGCAGAGTGAGTAGGAGGGAGAGAGGGAGAGGGTGAGAAAGAGGGAGGAGAAGGGGAGACAGAAAGGGAGGGAGAGAGAAATAAATAAATATAGAGAGAACTTTCATGTAATAAAATTAAAGCAGAACTAAACTAAAAACAAAAAATTACGCTTACCTTTAATCCCACAAGTCCCTCGATGACGCTGGTCCTTCCTATGATTGGGTGAGATTGGGTGACATAGCCACTGTGAAGGGAAAAAAAGAAAGACAATCTTAGTGGGCATGAGTGAGATCAGCTTCTCTTTCACCTAGGAAGAAAAACGCCAATTCTGCGCTTGCCCAAAATAAGGGCATGTGTAAAACGAGCAGCCAGAGCCTTCTGGGATGCGTGTCATAGGTATCCCGGGAGGCTTTGCACTCCCATTAAAGGGCAGTGATGCACCCTTTTTTGCACTTAAAAAAAAAAAAAAAACTTTTTTTACTGTATATAGAAGAGTTGTCTAAGTAAAAATGTTGAGTTTAGGTAAGCTTTAGGTCCATACAGGATGTACTGTTTGATTGAGCAGCCAAGTGGAAAATTATATTTATTATTGATAAAGGTAAAATTATGCTCTTGGCTAACAACATGCATGCTTCATACTGTCTAAGGGGAATACATTTGTGAGAGTCAGAACTGGAAAATGATCTGGATGTTTTGGTGGATCAAAGACTTAATAACAGCATGCAATGCCAAGCTGCAATATCTAAAGCTAGCAAAGTACTTTCTTGTATTAAAAGAGGAAAAGACTGCAGAGATGTAGACATAGGCCCTGATTTAATAAAGTTCTCCAAGACTGGAGAAAATACACTTTCATCTGTGAAGCTGGGTGATTCAACAAACCTGGAATGGATCTGGTCTAGGATTTGATTTTCTATCAAATAGCTAACAAATATCTTGACTTTTTGAAAATCCATTCCAAGTTTGCTGGATTACCCAGCTTCACTGATGAAAGTGTATTCTCTACTGCCTTGGAGAACTTTAAAAAATCAGAACCAAAATCCTGCCCCTGTACAAAGCATTGGTCAGATCTGGAATATGCAGTCCAGTTTTGGGCACCAGCTCACAAAAAGGATATTGTGGAATTGGAAAGAGTGCAGAGAAGGACAACTAAACTAATACAAGGAATCTATTAGGGGATATTAGCTGAACGGAATCTATTCTCCTTTGAGAATAGACATTTAAGGGGGATATGATCACTCTGTATAAATATATAAATGGTCCATATAGAGAACTTTGTTCCAGATTATTCACTTTGAGATCATTACAAAGAACAAGAGGGCACGCTTTGCGTCTGAAAAAAAAGAAGTTTAAGCTCCGGATAAGTAAGGAATTCCGTAAGGTCTAGGAAAATGTGGAATCGGCTCCCCCAGGAAGTAGTTTCAGCAGCTACTATAGATTGCTTTAGGAAAAAGTTGGATGTTTTTCTAGAAGCACAGATTATAACTGGGTATTTAAAAGCCTTAAATTAAAGCTAACAGTGACTGTTGATCCAGGAAACATCCGATTGCCTCTTGGGATCAGGAAGGAATTTTTTCACCCTGTTGGAGCAAATTGAACCAGGGATTTTTTTTTCCTTCCTCTGGATCAATTATGTCTTATAGGGTTTTATATCTGGTATATGTTTATTTCCCTAGTGGTTGAACTTGATGCACTTGTCTTTTTTCAACTTGACTGTAAATGTAAACATGTAAGACAGAGGGCAGAGAGAAAACAAAGAAGAGTTAGAGGGAGAAAAAAAAAGATGAAGAGGGGAAAGAATGAGATTGAATGGGAAGAAATAGTGCATGGAATAGAGAGAGGAAGAGTGGAGAGAAAAAGATACAGAAATGGGAAGAGAGGAAGGAAGATAGAGGGAGAGGGGAGAGACCCAATGGGCCTGATTTATTAAAGCTCTTCAAGGCTAGAGAGGAGACACTTTCATCTGTGAAGCTGGGTGATCCAGTAAACCAGGAATGGATTTCTTCAAAGTCATTTGCGAGCAAATATTTTGAATCCTGAACCTGATCCATTCCAGGTTTTCTGGATCACTCAGCTTCACTGTTGCAAGTGTATCTTCTCCAGCCTTGGAGAGCCTTAATAAATCAGGCCCAAAGTGAGAGGGGGAGAGAGGAAAGGGGTATGGAAAGAACAAAGAAGGGGACAGGGGAATAAGAAGGGGGTGGGAAGAGAGATAACTAGGAAGGAGGAGGAAGAGAGAGGAAAAGAGGAAGGAGAGCGGGGATAGAGAGAAGGAGGAAGAAGAGAGGGAAAGACGGAGGTAAAAAAATGAAGGGTAAGAGAGAGACAGAGAGGGAGGTCAATACTGCAGGACAATACTGAAAATACAAAAATTATTTTAATAACTTTCCTGGGCACATCCCTAAAGATGCAATTGGTGTCTGGTCTGTTACAGAAAGATTACTTGTCCCCAGAAGTAGATACAGTGTTAGTTATGTCAGCGTTGTAAATCACCAATCATGAATATAGTTTATTTTAATTTTTTTCACATTTTGTTTACTTAGCACCTTTTTCCATATTAAAATCACAGAATGTTGAATTTAAACCAAATTTAAATAAGAAGAAGCTTAAAGCTTTGTCTATGTTTACTCTGTCTACAGATGACTTTTCATTTGGTGTAAAAAGAATCTGCTGCTTTATCTAAATCTGTGACAGGTATGCTCCAGAGGCAGTTAAGACTTCACTTATAAACTTATAAACTTCTGGGAATACACACTCCCGACTGCACAGCAGCCGCCGGCAACTTAATACATAAGGTAAGTTGGCTGCTGCATGAAACAAAAAGGAGTTTATTACTGATGAATGGTATATAGTTGGTATTATTAGTGAGTGGACTTTTATATTTTACTCAAATCTGCCACTGCTAATACAAAGCAAGTCCCACATGTCATTTTGACAGCTAGAAATTGCCTGCCAGAGTGTCAAAGAGAGTGTCAACAGGGAGGGACAGGGAGTACTATTTCATTGATATTGCTTAGGACATGGTACACCCAAACTATGGGAGATGGCAAAATATAAAACAATATACAGTAAAACCACCACCAAAATTTACATTAAGTAGCATTTTTGTTACCAGAAAAAAACATGTATAAGGTTTTACTTGTATGTACATTTTTGTTACAATGTACATAGTTACATAGTAACTAGGGTTGAAAGTTGAAAGGGTTGTCAAGTTCAACCACTAGGTAAATAAACATACCCCAGATAAAAAACCCTACGGACATAATTGATCCGGATCAAAAATTCCTAGTACAATTTGCTCCAACAGGGTGAAAAATTTTCCTTCCTGATTCCGTGAGGCAATCAGATGTTCCCTGGATTAACAAGCTCTGTTATGTTTGCTTTAAAGCCTTAATATCCAGCTTTTTTTTAAACAATCTATTGAACTTGCTAAAACTACTTCCTAGGGGAGCTGATTCCACATTTTCCAAAACCTTACAGTGAAAAATCCCTTCCTTATTCATAGCTTAAACTTCTTTTCCTCCAGTGTGCCCTCTTGTCCTTTAAAATTATCCTAAATTGAATAATTCGGAAGAGTTCTCTATGAGAACCACTTAAAAATTTATACAGGAAGATCATATCCCCCTTAAATGTCTCTTCTCATGGGAGAACAGCTTCAGTTCAGATAATCTCGCCTCATAGCTGAGCTCCTCCATTCTTTTTATAATTTAGTTTCCCTTCTCTGCACTCTCTTCAATTCCACAATGTCCTTTTTGTGAACTGGTGCCCAAAACTGGACTGCATATTCCAGATGTGGTCTGACCAATGCTTTGTACAGGGGAGGGATTATGTCATATCTGCAGTCCATTCTGCTTCAATACAGGAAAGTACTTTGAGCTTGGAATAGCAATTTAAAAAAAAACTGTGTTACTTTTGTTGTGCATTCAAAAACTATAACATTGATAACACTGGGGAACGCATTTTTTGTTGAGTTAGATCTTACACTTGTTTTTTACAAACTTTTGGGTGGTGAATCCAGAAATGACCCCAGTGTTTTGCTATCACATCCAGTTTTTACGATAAAAGGTACCCTCCATTTTTGTCAAAAAACATACAAATTTTATATACAATGAAAAATAATGAAATGATACCTTGAATGTACTGTTTTTTTACCTTTCTTTTGTTCATACAAAGGATTTATTGTTACTTTGACATTTTGTTTACAGTTAAACATTTGAAAATGAATCGGGTAACCGGGTAAGGTAAACATTTACGTTAATAGCTTTTCCTGAAGTGTTCAGTGTTAGGGCAAACACTCCTGATGCTCCAACAATAGTCAGCCATCATATGTACATCCCATCTACCCTGATACTGTCCTTCCATGACCTTCAAATCTTGGTGGAATCGTTCACCTTGCTCATCACTGACTGCACCAAGGTTTTCTGGGAAGTTAGAAAGATGGCTATGCAGAAAATGCACCTTGATGCTCATATTGCAAATAAGCATTTTGTAGCTCTCCAAAAGTTTCTGGACAATTTCTGTGTAGCTATTTGCTTGTGTGTTTCCAAGAAAGTCCTTGAAAATGGCTTTGAATGATAACCAAGCATTCTTTTCAACTTCTGACATTGTCCTGATGAAATGTTCATCTTTGATGAGCTGCCGAATCTGTGGAGCATCAAACACACCGCCCTTAATTTATTCAAATGACAGGCTAGGAAATGCCAAAATGAGGTACTTGAAACAGTCTTCTTCAGTTGGCAAAGCATTACCGAACTGCTTTATCAGACCCAGTTTCATGTGCAGAGTCAGCAATATAATATTCTTTGTATCAACAAGTGGCTCATGTAGAATGTTTGGATCACCTGGTTTTAGGGCAGATCTTGGAGCCCAATTCCTTTCCATCCGATGTCATTCACAAGCTCTGCTGTCCCACATGCACAGATAGCAGGGATATTTGGTGTATCCGCGTTGCTGACCAAGAAGAAAGCATACCATTTTAAGGTCAACACAGATGACCCAATAGTGTTGGTGATATTGGAACAACTCAGTGGCTCTCTTTATGTCTGCATATTCTTCACAAAGAAAAACTGAATGGCCAATTGAGACTGACTCAAATATATTGGCATTCTGAAGGAGGACACACTTTAGGCTCCGCTTTGACCTATTGATGAATAGTCACCATTTGGTTGAGTTATAGATTGGAATTCCCAATTCCTCCATTAAACCAGGTATGTTATGGCAATACACAAAGCCACTGTCAGTTTCAAAGTACTGCAGAAATGCAATTTCTCTGGTTTGAAAGTACAATACCTTCGTTTCTTTTTCAAGTAAGTTTTTCTCATCCAGTCTTGATGCTAGAAAGTGTGAAGCCTTCTTCGATAGTCCCAAATCACGTGCCAAATCACTCAACTCATGCTGATAAAATCCCTTAAGAACAGAGTCCTCTATAATTTTAAACTCTTGATCATTGTTGTCACCAAGTTCATCACCATATTCATGTTCTTCAAGAGAAGGTAGTGTAACGAAAACCGGCACTGGGATTTCATCTCAAAGAGCCACTGGGCGTATAGCCGATGGTAGACTAGGATACTCTATGTTACATTTATTTTTCTTGTTATATCCTGAAGTTTTCCCTATAGAAAAGTAACAGTCACTGAATTGATCTTGTGGCTCTCGCCAAACCATAGGTATACCAAATGCCATCTCATTACGTGTTCCCTTTGTCCACATCTGTAAACTCTCAACACACTCTTTGCACACCTTATGAGGGGGCCCAAGACTTATCTTGATCACCAAGTTTAACTTTGAAATATGCTCTACAAATGTACTGATGTTCACCCTTTGACTGGGAATGTTATAACTGCCATAGATATACCAAAATGAATCAGGGTTGTTTAGGCACTTACGACTAGAAACAACAGAGCCAGACATGATCTGAAAGAAAGGAAATGCGTGTGTACGTAGAAAAATACATTTTTCTCATTCACTACGTAGAGCCGCGCACAACCTCTGACCACCTACCTTGTGTAAGGAACTTACCCGTCCTGCGAGCCCGCGGTGTCCCTGGGGGTCCCAGCCACAGAGGGAGACGCCGCTGTAGCAGGCAGCATGGCCGAGGCTGCTGCTCTACTCGCAGCTTGTCTCTCTCTGCAGGTGGAGGGATCCGTCCTGGCCAAACTACTGTTCAGCCAGGCAGCATCCCTTGCATCCCTTCAGATGTGGTTACTGAATCCCCTGCTATCAGCACTCCTTTGCATGTGCAAAGTAGTGCACGTCCTAGGGGTGCTGTGGGAAGAGGTGCGCATGCTATGATGCGTCCCTCTTGGACCCCCTGAGGGCGTGGCACTCGGCTGCCTCGCCCCGGGGCGGGACATAGTTTGAATTTCCTGCGGCCAATCGGCCGTAGGGGATTCAGTTAGTCTCCTATCAGACGGCGTCAGGTGGCGCAAGGTCATTGGTCACTCTGGCCATTTAAGGAGAGCCTGACTCTGCTTGAACTCTGCCAGCCCTGACCTCGGATTGTTACTGACCATTCTGCCTGCTGCCTGCCCTGACCTTGGATTGTTCTTGACCTGTATTTGCCTTACCCTCTTGTACTTCGCTTCTTTGGACTTAACCCTTGCTGTTCTTTATGACTTTGAATAAAGCCTGATTAAAGGATATCTGGAGTTGGTTGTGGTTTGTGTGCCCAGGCGCATTACACCTTGCGTGTAAATGAATAGCCTATACAAATCCACGCTACAGTAATCGCAATATTGTAAGCGGTAGAGAAAAACCTGACGTGATAGAAGAAAACTAACTGCACTTTCAGAAACAGCATACCTATTTTAGTGTAAGTAGGCTTAAAAGTTGAAGTCAACAAAAAATGTGTTCAAAATTGTTTCCCAGAGTAATAATATAAAATAAGCTAATATAAGAAAGGTAAGTTCTACTGGTCCATAACTTAAAAACATTAGGGAACTTATAACATTTTTCAAGTGTAAAAGTTAGAAAGCAATGTACATCAGTAAAAACATTTTATACTTTAGTTTACTGTTCTCAGGATGTGTGGTTTGAGTGTACAAAGGGCTGTCATAAATGCCAAGCTGCATACAAAGCAAAATAATCTTTGGAACCCAGTAATGATCATAATTTACCATAAGTCATTACATGCAAAATCTTTACATGTTAAAAAGCAATCTGCCAAATAAAAACAACAATCAAAATCAGCAGTCATAATCCTCTTAGCTTTAATAGGCAATATGTATGCAAAAGCTCAAAAGACTGTACATGATTTCATGCAATGTGCAAATCGAGATGGTATTTATGAACCTGAAAATATGATAATGGGTTGAGAAATAATAACACAAAGGAAAAGAGAGATTTACGTGAATGTTAACTGACATCAATTGAGGAAGAAGTCAATAAATATTCTTATTTTGGCAATACGAGATGCTTAAATATACAGATAATTCCATCTACTATCCAGATATATTACATCACTAGGCCCACTATTTACACCTACATTTTAAAAGAAAAATATGCATACCAGTATGTTAACAGTAGAAGAAAGTGGAATGTATAATCTTATTTAGTACATTTTGCTATACCAGTGCACTTTTACAAGCAGACAAAAAACACGTGCAGGGTCCAAATGAGTGTATGTAATGCTTATGTAGCTGCTCTAGTTGTAATTATATTTTTGAAGAATATAAAAGTTGCCTTGAAAGTTACCTTATAAAATCCAATTAAATAATTTCCCCATAGGTAGCTAAGACTGTACATAATAGAACAATGTCTTTGAAAGGGGCACTACAGCCTAATTGATAGACAGACATATGGATTTTTTTGTTATGAGACACAATAAAAAAATGAATTGTGATGGGCATTTTAAACAAGGTTTTCACATTCAATTCTGAACTTAATTTGCCAATATTTTGCCTTCCCTACCTACCCTCTTCCCCCATCAAAATGATAATGAAATGAATGAACAAAACCTTTTCAATTAAATTATAAATTTGATTTGAGATCCAAAGACATAATCACCTGGCCTCACTGACAGATTTGGAACCTGAAAGTTCCTTTAACAAGCCCCCCCCCCCCCCCCCCAGATATCCACCCCCTTACCTATTTGAATGAATAGAGGGGTACAAAAGGCTCACTACCTATTCCCAAAACAGTTTTAGTCAAGCTTAGAATCAAAGACACAACAGAAGAGGAAAAGTTTAACTATAAATATACTCAAAAACAAAACCAATCCGAAAATAGAGAACCGAGGCACTGAAAATACAGAAAAAAATGTTTGATTTGAGTATCATCCTAGGGCACAAAATATGGCCGTCATACTAACATTCAAAAAGTAATCAGTAGAAATCGCAACAATAGAAAAAAAAGTGAATAAGAACATGTGTAGAGTTTCATTTCTCAAACACCTATTTAAAACCTATCTAACACTTATTTAAAAGAAGACAAAATAAAAAATCACATCTCAATCTGTATATTTTTGCATTTCGTACTTTTGAGGTAGTTGTGATTGCATCAGTTTGTCTTATTCAACATGAGAAAACAGTATCTGGTATACTGGTATAACTCAAGTATAAACCAAGACATTGCAGCTTATACTCAAGTTAATATAATATTATTTACCTTTGCATGGACCAGCAGTGTCATTTCGCATCTTACAAAAGGTGGACCCAGCCAGGGATTTGGTATGTGGCATGTTGGTGTAAATCTCAAAATAAACAAACAGATCCTTTTCCTGTTCCTGTTCTAAAACAGCTCTGATTTGTTTTATTTATTTATTTATTTTTTATCTGCATATGGCTGTTTGCTGGGAGTTTAGTTTTGTTCATATTGTTCATGTGTTCATTCTGTTAAGCACACAAGAGGAATGCACACACCAATTTGGTTTGTGCATTTTTAAACATCAGAACTTTTTTTTTGGTTTCCGAAAGGTGGACATAGGCTCTGGTATATAATGTTTGCCAGTTTAACTCATAGCCAACTACAAAGCCAATGCCCTTCCCAATAAAGTGATGTTTGGAAGTATGTCAACACACACTAATCCTTCTTAATTAGTTACAGAAAACAAAAAATTGGAAAATACAGACAGATTAAATGTAATAATTAATTATTTATTCTTTTTTAATTTATTACAAATCATAGAAATATTTAAGTGCAAAGAATTAGGCTATAAAAGATTGTAAACTGTTTATTCAATTCTACAAATTAGTGATGGTAAAGTTCACCTAATATTTAATTCATACACAAAGGTTTTTGACCATATTACCTGTCTCAATTTTATATAATTTCTTCAATGTAATGGGTATTCGAGTGCAGAGGGTCTCAAAGGGTTATTAAAGTCATCTTACCTAACCAGTGCTTTACTAGCATTTAAGGGTTTAGCAATGTCAAAGGCCGAATCCCTACAACATTCAACAATTTGGTCCCTATGGAGCTTTAGCATTGCAAGTGGAGCAGTTCTAATGAGACCTGTACTGAAGTCCTTTAGGGGAAGATTATTGGATTTTTTACAGTCTCAACACGTCTTGCTGTACATGTACCATGAATCCTCAGTCAAGTCTATAGTCTCCATAGAAGCACCACAATCTTGTACGGTAAATTGTACTTTTTCAATCACATGTAGAGATGAGCTTTGCAACCTGTTGAGCTTTGGAACCTGTTACCAGATTTCACTGGGGAATAGGAAATTTTATAACACAAACAATAGGCAATGACCCATTTCTGCCACCAGGTCAAACAAACTAAAAGAACATGTTATGAAATTTCTAGATCAACAGATGTCTTTTACTGTATAATTTCATAAAGCAACTGGCTGCACATAGTCAGGGATAAATATATGTATAAAAATAAATGCATTTTACAATTCAGAAAATGGCCTACCTAAATTTTGTAAAAGCCACCAACTGGTGCTCAGATCTCAGCCCTAAGCCATCTTAGCTAAAAATGATGGATTTTACAGTTTTTCGATGCAAGTCGATCTACCTATCGGAGTAACACAAATCAAATGTTATAATGATATTCACAAATAATAATAAACACAAATATTTAGGTCTTAGATACCGGAAAAATTAGAATCAGCAAAAAAAAAGCAGTTTTACCTGTCCAGCAAATAAAAATGTGGAAAAGAGGGGTAGAAGAAAAACGGAAAAGAGAGGCATGCATCTACTAGAGGTAGATTGATGTATTTGGGAATATTTTACATAGATTTGAAAAAGGCTTGGAACTCCTAATTCACAAACTGCAATTTCTGACATATGTTGGACATGTGCTGTCAGCATCTTGTAATATAAATAAGAGTGTTTTCTCTGACAGACAATAGTAACAACTAATATATGTTTTCTAGACAGGGTGGAAGCATCAGCTTGTTTTTTTGTTAGGTGAACCCAGGCTGGGTAAAACCAGCTAAAGAGGCCACATACCCTTTGGGCCTGACAAAAGACCAAATGGAAATCATATCCAAGGATGAACTGTTGCATTTGACAATGGCAGCTACTGTGGCTTTTTTCCCCCACGCATACACAACAAAGCAGAACTTTTCCTGAGATGGTAATCCCCCTCTTGAAAAATTGGGAGGAAATGTTGGTTTAACAGAAGTAGAGGATTTGGCCAGTGGAGTGGAGGATTTGTCCAGGAAAACAGGAAAGTTTGCAGGGTTGGTATCATTGATTATGTAATGTGATGGTATAACCAACCCTAGTGATATGTCCCATTCTGCATTCTTTTTAGCCACCCAAGGATTGACCAGTCATTTGTGGTCATTAGAATCTGAGAGCAGAGAGGTTATAAGGACCCAGCAGCCAATGGCAGCATGGGATTGATTAGGAACCAATCTGCTAATCGGCTGCAAATCCAAATCCCCTTTAACTGTGCAGGGGGTGCCGAAAGGGAAAACACAACTAAAAGGAAACAAGGATCCTGAAACCCGCAAAGCACTAATTTCTCAAACTTTCTAAAGCTGCCGGAGGGAGTAGGCCAGGTGTGCTCTACTGTAGTGGGACACCGCCCAGGATAGTCGACCAGAAAAGCGTCTCCCAACAGGTTCACTGTATGCTGCCTCTAGACTAAACCGTTTCCATTGCTTATCTGCCTCCCTGATGTTCCTCCTCACCTAATGTTGGCACCTACAAACGCATCATTCACCCCCTCCCCCTCGCTGGAACCCATTACACATTAAGTTTTATCTGTTTGAGCAGTAAACTCTGTTGGCAGTTCTGAACAGTTTTACTACTCCATGCTGCCCTTAAGGAGACTTTCAGTCTGAACATTTCTACAGGACCTTGTTGGATATACTGGGTATATTGTTAGCTAAAAAACCATTGAAGTAGACATGTAGCATGTAGTTGTTGTGCATGCTTCCAAAAGCACCAAGATTGATGTAAAATTATATCACCCCTTTCAAATTACTTCTGAAGGCGTTTCTATCCAATCTCCTGCAGGCTAAAAAGAAAACTTGAAGAGAAATCTTAAACAGGCTAATGAGGTAGGTGAAATTGCTAACGGACAAATACACTACAGAATAAAACTGTGTACACATGTTAGAGGGTTGTTATCTGAAATTAGCTATCTGTATCATCCCAGGCACCCCATCCACCGTGGTGAATAATTATTTGACTGAGCAGGGACGACCACTGCAATATTCAACAGAAGAGGATACGATGGATTATTTTATTTGAACCCCCCCCCCCCTTCTCTTTAGAACTAAACAGCAATGTGTGTACAGCACTTGTTTGTTCTACTGTCCCTTGAAACAATCTTTCATGACCATTTTCCAGTGACAGTAGACCAAACAAGTGCTGTACACAGATTGCTGTTCAAATAGGAAGGTGAAGATACACAAATTGCAGCTTATGGACAAAGTACTTTTTAGAAACTTAAAACTGAATAGAAAGAATACACAAAAGTCACAGCTGCCCAACATTACAGTTTACCAAGTTGTCCCAAAGGCAAAGATGGGTCCAAAGATGGGCTAAAATACTATGATGCCTTTTACTGGGTCAGAGAGATATATACATATTGAGCTTAGCATTGCTTAGTGTAACCCAATATTTTAATGGTAACATCTCACTGCTCATACAATCACCTCCATCCCACCGAATATAATGGCCAAGTCACGCACCATTGGGATCCCTAGGAGACTTTCTATTGGTCACTATGGAATCACTGTCCCAGTACTAGGGAACATGATTCTGTATCACTTGGGGCCTGTGAGGGAATAATTCCACAAAGGTTAGTGGAATGCTGTCATCTTCCAGAAACAGAACATATTATTCTTAAAAATCTATTCAGGAAGTGAGTAAAAAAAATTGTGTGCTGAATTTTCAAGATATAAAAGATAGAGTGTTGTTAAAGGTTGAACTATTAGCTAGAAGAAAATTTATTGTCTGTTCAGGAACGTGAAAGTGAATGTGCACACAGTACACAAACTTCTTGTTTGTGAATAAGTTGGTACTTAGGGTGAGACCTACCATTTTGGCCCATGGATCGCTGATTGCTAAGAAGTGTATAGTTTTTATTGTTCAAGTGATTTTCTTCTTTATGGTAGGTTCAGAGTGTTAATTCTTGTCCCCATTTTTTTTCATTTTTTTTTCATGAAGTTAACATTTTTTGTATGTATGTGAGACTTTTGCTCCCGACACAGTAATAAATATTTTGCAGGTACAAGGACTGTGGCATATGTGCTTTTGCTAAAAATAAAGAGTTTCTGAATTGTTCCTAAAGCTACAAATGTTAGTTACCAGTTATTCTGAAATTCATTTACTGTTTATTAAGTGTAAAAAAAATACATTCTTTCCCATAACCTTGCCAAAGGGTCATGTTAAGTACTCACTGCAAAACATTTTCTATCACATTTTTAACAAAAAACAATAATTTCTTTTTATCATTTCAAGTTTCAGAGCAGATAGTATGACATATAGCCAAAAGAATTATTCTGAGTCCAAGTTATTATTGTATTGCAATTTTTGTTTCAAGATCATTTCTTCTGGGCTTCATAAGGGCAAAAAGTTTGTTTTGAATTCTGAAGGTTCTTCTACTTGCTCTTTGGAAAACAGAACACCCAATCTATTTTGCCTGTAGCTTGAAAAGTAGAGGGAATGGAGGACACACAAAAACCTGGAAGGTCTTTGATCTCTTTAGAACTGCCAGTGTGCTTTGATGATATAAAAATTTTAAAAAGTTGAACATTTTAATAAATAACAATATCTTTTGCAAAGATTTGGGTAATTATATCACACAAAGCTTTCATCTTTTTTTTAAGATATATAAAAAAAGGTGTTACAGCTGTACAGTTCTCTGGCTTTTTACATTTCGGAAAAGGTTACAACACAGATGTTGTGCACACTATATGTATTATTATCTGCTTAATAAAATAAGGTATGTAAACATAACGATTTTATTTACATTTTGATAAAAAGAACATCTGACCTAGAGCTTGAAAAGTCACAAAGATCTAGGCCTGGAGCGGTTAAGTTATTGACCCTATTGGTTAATTTACTTGATCATTAAATCCAAACTTTTTTAAAATTGCACCTGTTATAAGATGTACAAGGGCTGCTATTTCTGACCCCCTTCTTAAAATGCATTTTGCTTGGTTGTTTTTTGCTTTAGGGTCAGAATATGCAAACTCTACATTGATGTCAGGAAACTTTCAGGATCATGTCCCTATTAAAAGACATTCCCCCTTATTTTTGCTTCAGTGACAGCTTGGAATGTCAGATTTGCCCTTACTTGACATGTTATATTGTATCTCTCTTTATTAGCTGTTTTGTCCTCAGCATCTATATACTCTGTTCTCAAAGCCTTATTGTAAATTCGAAAGCCTTTCCATAGTCACAGCAACTAAGTACTAAAGAAAGTGGTCTAGTATTAAAATAAGAATTTTAGCAGCATTACTTTTAACCACTAAATATAATGAAACTATTGTTAGTGAACTCAACTATTTTAAATATTTTTTTCTTAATTTGTTTTTTTAATTTTTTATTTTTTGGAACTTCAAACCTTAGCTGTTTTATAAGGTTTCATATGAGGAAACACGGGAAAAACCCTGATTTTTTTTATTTTACAGTTTGAACATATTAAGCATACAGGGTAATTTCAGAGCAGCCGTGGCTACAGCAGCAAGTTCTAAAGGAATTAAATCTACACTGTTAAGACAGGTAGACAAATTCTGCTGACTGCACATTTAAAATAGGGGGATAAGTGCCTAGACAGTTAACTCCTCCTCTACATTTTCTATTTATTATTTTATTTTTTATATTTTTTACTTTTCTTTTTAGGAATGGAGAAGTCACAAATTACTTTGCCTCCCTATTATGACCCTCTCCCATACCCAAGCAGCACAGCAGCAGCATGTGCTGCCATGGCTATCAATTTTTGTTATTGCTAACCTATTCAGTAAAGCATTTACTGGCTTAAGCACACTTATTGTTAAGAATGTGCCCCTAAACTCAAGGTTACTTGCCATCTCATTATAAGTAAGCATTCTATCTCTATTCTTAATGTAGTTGGCAGCGCTTTGAACCCAATTTAAAATTGCACTGTTTAAGTTATGGAACCAAAACTGGACCCATATTTTAGATGAAGATTCCAGATATAACTATATGCAATGTATTTATAAGAATTATGTTATTAGCGGCATTTTGTGCCTGATCAATAGGTTCTGTTTTCTTTCTGTATGTCTGCATTAGTTATTGACAAAAATGTCTGGGTTATGAGTTCAGTGAAGGGTTTTAAAGTTACCTTAATCGCTTTTGATGAGCCCATTCCGTAAATCTTAAAACAGGTTTCAATGGGATGCTGCAGAGGGGGGGCCTTGCTCTCTGTGTGGAAGCAGTGGTCTTCCTGCAGTGGTTATACAGTCCTCTTAACGAATCAGAGCTCTCTTATCTGCAAACAGCATGAGGTTTAGTACTCTGTAGGAGGCACCATTCATTCACCAGAGAGGAAGCTTTTTACTCTTCTTGCAAAACACAGGCTGTTAGACTGTAGCTGCTTGAGAAAAAGGTAAAAAGGATTTACAGTATAAAGCACCAACATATTACGCAGTGCTGTACATCAAATAGGGGTTGCAAATAACAGACAGATACAGATAGTGACACGGGAGGAGGAGAGGACCCTGCCCCGAAGAGATTACAATCTATTCTTCCATCTAAAATTGGCTTAAAACTGTGTTGTGACATACAACTATGGTCGGAACAATAGACTGTGAGCCCCTTTGAGGGACAGCTAATGGCAAGACTATGGACTTTGTGAAACACTGCGTAATATGTTGGCACTTTATAAATACTGTTTTTTTTTAATAAAAATAACACATAGTTATTATCTGGTGATCTTGTTAATTTTCCCTACTTCCATGTTCAAAACACTTCGCAAGACAATACTTAATCTTGTGTGCCCCCCTTGTCTATGAATGCACCATTTATTTTATATCTCTAGGTATTTGGTATTATTGGAATGCTGAAGTTTTTGCACCAAAATTTTCATGTGTTTAGTTTATGCACTTATCACAAAAGTGGTGCTAATGGGGTTTACATGTTCTTTAAGAAAAAAACATGTAGTCAACAAAGGCTGCATTCCATATCGATCGTCCATAATTCACTTTGTCTTTTTAGTCTGTGCTATCCAATTATTCTGAACACTTCCACCAGTGTACGTTGTATTCTAGTGGGTCCATTTGTTTAAAAACATGACAGTAGAAAACACAGGGTAAAAGACATGCTGGCTACTTTAGAAGTTTAGAGGAATTCCTAAATCATGATTCCATAAATATATGAAAGTCATTTTCAAGATAAACTCAAGGCTGCTATAAAAGATACAAATTAATGCAGAACTGTCTTCAACAAAATACTATTAAATGCAGAGCTTGGATGAGAGAAAGAAGAGAAAGTGGTTTGGTCATTGCAACACTTTACTGAAGGTCAATAGGAATATATTAAATGATAAAGCATAGAGTGCCCAGTATTTTGTACAACAAAAACAGGATGCTTTGTTGTGTGATCACTAATATTTAGCAATGTTTAATAGGTATTTTTACATAAATAGACAAAGAACACCCTGTACGTAGATGCATTTACCTGATGGGAACCAGATAGCTTACTAGCTATTGATAAACTGATACAGTGCCTGTCATGACTTACTATCAAGAGAATTCAAGCAAACAGTGGTGAAACCATATAGACAATTTATTAATAATTTGTACATGGTTAGAAAAGCATTAGGACATTTTTTTTATTTATTTATTTTTTTAGTAATATTTGTAACCAATATATAAAAGTTGCCAGCAATCATAAGCCATAAGGTTGAAGCTGTGTAATAGTTGGTTATGTAGATTCAATTGTTGCTGAAAAAGTGAATGGCGAGAACATTTCTCAGTTAAACAGAATGATGACTGAATATTTCAAATGGGTCAGCAAAACCAAAAGAATTTCATCCCTCTGTCTCAAACATCCTTATAATCAATTTTACCATTGGATAGTTCTAGACCTCTGTTGTGAAGCTCATTGCATGCTATGCCAGACTTAAAACTGGTAAGTTGTCAAATATGCCCCTTTACCAGCTTTGTGAGATTCATTGTGTGTTCTAATGTGCCAAATCAATGGTTCAAATTAATCTGTACTTTGAGCCTGATTTATTAAAGCTCTCCAAGCTGGCAAGGCTGGGGAGGATACACTTTCTGCAGTGCAGCTGGGTGATTTAGCAAACATGGAATGGATCTGGTCCAGGATTGATAATATTTGCTGACACATAGCAAATTACTTTTTCAGAAGAAGTCCATTCCAGGTTTGCTGGAGTACCCAGCTTCACTGATAAAAGTGTATCCTCCCCAGCCTTGGAAAGCTTTAATAAATCAGGCCCTTTATGTCAATGAATTTACAGGGGGCATTGATTCTTGATCGATATACCCAGTGACCATTCAGGGATTTCATTCTATTCCGGTAAAAGACTTGAGTCAGCTCTGGATGGGGTGAGTCCATTCTCCTTTGAGGTGTGAGTTTTTTATTGCATGGGCCAATAACTACACAATGCCAATGCACATTACACTTTCCTATCTGTTATTCTTTAATTAGAGGGACTGGTCTCAATGTTCCTTTTCACAAAGTGTTTTTAGTGCACACATACAGTAGGTAAGCCTTCACAACAAAGAGACTTTCAGCAGGGCATGATTTAATAAGGCTGCATTTTGCTTGAGGTGAACCCTACAATGCACACACAAAATGTTTGTTGATGGGGGCCTGTCCTTTTAGGAAAGTCTGCCTCCTATTGAAATGTTATGTTATAATTAATTGGGAGATTCATGTGTTGAACTCAAAGGTGTATTTATTTCTTACTTTTGGTACCTTCTAACCTTAAAAGTTCTTAGGTGCACTTCTTGAATATTTCAGGTGAAATCCAACATTCTTGATATCTACAGAAATAAAGCAAATGGATGTTTGACCTACCAATCCATCTGATTTTCTTCTCATTTGGTGGTTCAAACACATGTACTATATTTGCTTAAACATTGTGCATTTTAACAAAATCACAGGAAAGACATTGTACTACTAGCAAGTAGGTTAACATACAATTGAACTTATGCTATTAGAAAGTATATTCATTTTAGCATCCCTGAGTCTTCATCTCCCATGGGCACATCATTTGTGCTGGAAATATGTATTTCTATTACAAATGATGTCTGTATTTCCTATCTGGAGGTCAACGATGCAGTAATTACACTGAGTTACCATACATATGATTATATACATAGTATTATTTCATTTTAACTTTTGTTTATTATAATTGTTAATGATATTGTTTTTGTTACACAGAAGAACATTGGTTGCATAAAGATTATTCCTCCTTAGATATAGTACATGGTAACTGCAGATAATATTGATTTTAGGAACATTATGCAGTGCTTTTTAAATTGCAATTTAGTTTGTTGCTGGTAATAGATTATTTGGACTCAGGATAATTGCAAAATAAGCATAAATATACAACATTTGGTTTGTTTTTATTAGAATCAAATATCAAAATTGTTTCGTGAGTTCTCTGGGCACATAAATCCATGTCCAACACAGAAACTTGAAAGTTTTCAAACCAGAGATTGAACGGAAACTTACTTTGACCTACTGACTGGTTTACTGACCATGTGGGGCATATTTAGACATCATTCAATTTTGCAAAGTTGAAGTGTTATAAATAAAAAAATTGGACTGAAAGTATGCATTTAAATGCACATTACCAACAACTAGGGTAAAAAAACAGAAGCCTAGTGAGCTACAATCTGACAACCTATTCGGCTAGCTTTATATATATATATATATATATATATATATATAAATTTATACATTTCAGTTTCCCCAAAAAATATTTGAGCAATATGTTCCCACAAGTCCCCTAACTCCAAAGCAATTTTGATGATAAAACTGTGGTCAGTGGTTTCTTCTGGGGCATGTTACCATAGATTTCTCCTGACCCCCTCCCTCTATCAGACCCACCCCTAGTTGTGTTTACATTCTAAATACAGGCTTTATAATTGATTTAAAAATGATGATCAAAGAATGTTATACTTTTATCTGTTTGCAAAATATTTCACCACTTGCAAAAAAGAAAAACTGTTTTTGCAGTGAAAACAACTTCGCAAAAATTGCCTGAAAAGAAAGTTGATTTGTCGAATGCGTGTGCCAAAAGAAGACATCCTGTATAGGTCTTACAATAGGAGACACAAAAAACACTATAATCAAATGTATAAAATGTATTTTTGCTGCTACAGTATGTAAAGAGAAAGGTGCTGGTGTGGTGTGGAAGGATCATGTCCTTAAGAACTCATAATTTCTATTTCCTACCCCATTTAATATCAGTAGTAACATCATTTATACATTTAGTAGGTAAATAAAGCTAAATAATTAAAATATATGTAGTTCTATTCTATTTTCCAAATAACACCTGCAGGGTTATTTCTTTTCATACACATGCATATCCAGGAGGGAAGGGGAGTAATATTTTGGCATACCGGCAATATTTCCCATTATGTGGACCGGAGCTCTAAAAATGTAGATTTGCTTTAGTATAGGGAAGAATTTGAAAAAAAAAAATCAGTACAATATGTAATCTTAACAAATCCCTAAAAAAATACCACAAATATTTTTTTTTTTTAAAGATAGCAGTACACATCCTGGTATGTTAGGTTGCCTAGGAAGTCTTTAATTACTTATATATAATCAATTTGTAACAATATAGGTAGTATAATGATTGGTCTTATCTGTAGAGAATCATGCATTTATTGAAATATAATTTACTAAGCTCCTAAACTTTGGGTTTATTTATAATTGTGTTCACACAACTTTATCCCAAAATGTTAAAGTTTGTTAATTCCTATTTACCAGTCCTCTATATCTATTTTGTTTGGTAGGTATTTAATAATGGGTGTTCCAAGGCCACTGAGTGACCTGGCTCTAGGACTGAAAAATGGACTTCAGATCTTGAAAAGTTTCTGATAAAGATGCAACCATCTGTACAACATTTCAGTGGCCACTATGGCCTCTGGCAGCAGGGTCAGCTTCGCTTCTTTTCAAAATGAAAGCATCCCACATGGTAAAGCTTAGATGGATGTATAGCTGCAATTATACTTCAACAGATTCCTTTGTTTTTTGTTTGCAGAATAAAATACACATTTGTTCTCTGTAAAACTATGCAGTAATATCATGTATTATATCTGACAAATTGGTTGTGGCTTGTTATTTTTAAATTAGCTCCATTAAGTCCTCACATAAGTAAAAGAGTGGAAAATATCGGTGTGCACTCCTTGACAGTTTGTTGTCATTTCCTTTTGTGCTTGAATCCTTTCATCTGATTGGACTCTGTCAGCTGTAAATAAATATCTGTCAAGCTTTGTACGTTACTTCGTCAAGGATATCATTAGACTAATTCCTTTCAGGATCAAGCTGGATTACATTGGCTGCACAACAAAAACAATAATGATATTTTGAAACCTCAGACTTAGGTTATATTTTTGTTTTTTTATTTGAAATTTAAGTAACAAAAAACAAGGTCAACAAATTTTGTACAGTACAAAAGAAAATGAATACGGTAGAATGTAATACTGTCATGTACTTGCTCAAATAGGATTAATAAAAAAAAAAACATTCATGCCCGCATTGAAATACTACTCGCACCTGATGGAGAAACATAGATGGAGATGGAGAGCTTCATCCAATTATACTATGATGGAAGATCATGAGGGAAGACAGTGGTGTAAATCAAGTTTATTTCTGATCCTTACAATGTATTTTTTAGGTAGTAGTGTACACAGATTCATGAGAATAAAAGGTCATATTGAGAATAGATCACTCCAACATCTTCTAGGTACAATACAATTGTGTTGTTATGGTTTTCATTTAAGTTTGCTAAGTTAGCTAGTTTGTCTCTTTCTTCTCCCTGTATTTGCTATTATTCAAGTCAAGTACCCGATAGCATGTACTACATCTCTCGCTTCTTACCATGGTTAAGCTATCCCATTTTGACCTATGTAATTCATCACATTGTAACATCCGTCCGGTGAGAATAAACCTCTCCAGGATCTTCTTTCGTGTCTTCCATTGAGTCACCTTGATGGTCTTTTTAAACCTGATTTACTATGTAACCTATCTGTGGATGCTGCCTTTATTGCTATGTTGCTATTCCAGTAAACGTTGGGATAGTCTAGGAATCTGTGATCACATATCCGCAGCAGTTGAAACAGAATACTGGGTCTATGGCCAACATTGAACAGTTCTATTGCCCACTTATGTTATTATGCCACTTCAGTTATCTTGACCCATAGAGGACCAATCCACCAGATAGTCACCTATTAGTCAATGTTACCTTGAAAACAATTTTAAAATAATTTCCAAAAGAGGCACAAAAAATAGAATCCAGAGTTCCATTGAGTCTACATTTAACCAGTAATATTACAAAGTAATATCTCAAATATTATATAATAATTTTAAAAACAAATTCCAAATTGGGTATTGTTTTAATCCTAATTAGCAGGAATCAAGACACACCCTGTTATGTATATACTGGTCGAAATTTTGGTTACAATGTAATTTCAACATACAAATGGCTAAATCCATGTAGCAATAATGTAGTTTTCACTTCTTGGTTAATATTGCATCCAGATAAATGTCATTGATATAGATGTTCACTTAACCCCCCTAGCGTTCTAATTCGGTCAGCATTTTCATGCAAAAAGATTACATTTTTTTGCATGGACATTTATTTTACATTGTAGACCTATAATTCTTAGGAATAACCCACTGAAATATGTCCAATATTTAATCAATTTATTAATAAACTTTAAATAAATAAACACAAGAATCTGTTAAAAAAAATAAAAAAAATACAGAAACCTGCAATATAACTGTACAGAAGTAGCATGTATAATATATATATATATTAGCATGTAGCATGTATAATATATATATATATTTATTTTATATAAATATATTTTATATTATATATTTATATATATTTATTTATTTATTATTTATAAAGATTTATTTGTATTGGACTAAATACAGCTATTTTGCTCACACCGACGCATGCACCAACGTCACCAGGAACCCGGAGAACAGCTGAAGATCGAAAAAAAAAGTGTATCCCGAAGACCTGCAGGGACCAGCAGGATGCTGGGGGATGCCAACAGAACAAGTGTTTTTTTTTGTTGTTTTTAGGGGCCCTGAGTGTGATTTAGGATTACTGCTTTTAGCATGTAAAGTCCACCCCGAGTCACACTCGGGATTACCGCTAGGAGGGTTAAAGCTAATACTGAAATTGTTGCACTACTACCATTTAAAAACACTTTTTTTCTCTGTAGTTTTGATGTGGTCAATTTTCCATGTACCCACATTCAGCTTTAAAAGTTAAACTTTGGGGGGTAAGAACTACTTGCTTAAGTGGTTAATGGTGTCTGTGTCCCTACCAGATAGATTTTCCCTCTAGATTTGGTCTGACATTGTTCCTGATACAGAACATGATGAAACACACATAATGTTGATGTTGTAAGTGACATGCAAAACTCACTTTTTACTCACCTATCCCCATTCCATGGCAAGGCACTGCCATCTTCCTTCTTTACTTACAGAAGATGGTTTTTGTCCATGTTAATTAGTCATGCTGGAATGACTTAACTCCTGTGCAGGTGTGAAGCTGGAATCCAAGCTACACACAAGCCGGTCAGCAAACTTCGACAGCTGGGTAGTGAACAGGCATGTAAGAAACGTTTTTGCAGTATGGACATCACCTGTCCCTTTATCCAATTCCCACCTGCCTTAGTCATAAATCTTTCAAGTAGGACTTTAAAGTGGGACTTTCTTTGGTCAACATATGTAGTCTTTGGTTCCTAAAAATTACCAGGTTAACATAAAAAGAAAATTTTGTATTTTTTTCACATTGAGCTACTTTTGGAAGGCAAAAAGCCAAAAGATTAAAAAAAAAATGTCAAGTGGTTTTAATGGGAAATAAAGGATCCCCTCAACCAAGTAATTAGTTTTACTTTCCTTTATAGGTCATGAAGTGATTAATTGCTTAAGATTCACTCCTAGAATTTATTGCCTTTCATTTCACTGAAAATAAAAATGTATATAGCAATAATTTGAATCGTGTAAATTAGTAATTTAATATTTATGCAAAAAAAAAAAAACATTTTGTGCATGCCTGCACAAGTCAATGAGAATGAAAAGTCATCTTTGCCAGATAATGATGGCATATTACAAAATTTGTAAACTGCAGAGTTAGCGATAAACTGCTTGATCTTCATCTACAGCGATTCATTTGGTAATTTTTTTTATTTTGTATAGTCCTTGGTTTATTATGTTAGTATTTTTATATTTACTTTGGATACCAATCAATATCCTAATAAAATGGTAGCCAAATCCTTTGATTATAGATTAGAGAAGTGGAAAATAATCAAATCTGATGCCCATGCCACCACCTTTGTGTTTTTGGGCTTTGCCTTGTTGTAGACTGTAGGCAAAGGCTGTATTGTAAATATGAAAAAAAAAAACAAATTTAATTAATTTTAATGAAAAAGATATTTTAAGGTATTGTTTTAACCATAATTTGTCATCTTTCTGCTTCTTATGTAAATGCATAGCCAAGTTACTGCTTTGGAAGCCCAAGGACATCAAGGCAAAATGTATTCAGTTAAAATAGACTGCTTCTGTGTATTTCCACTATTTCATAAAGGAATTATCCTTTGCCAAATTCTTCATGTTACTGATAATTCCTTTTTGAAATAGTGTATACAGAAGCTGTCTATTTTAAATAAATACATTTTGCCTGGATGTCCTGGGGCTTACAAACAAGTATCTTGGCTATGCATTCACATAAGAAGCACAGATTTGGCAAATTATAGTTAAAAACAATACCCTAAAATATCTTTTTCATTAGAATTATTTTTTTTTTTTATTATATTTTCAATGCTAGCCTACAGCCTACAATATTAGTCTTTAGAGGCCATAAATTGGTTCTCTTGATAAATTGGCTAAAGCAGGATCTAGGAATTTTTTTATGGCTGCCATCTCTAAATCTAGGTCACACTAAAAAAGGAGCTGTGGTTTGGAGGGCTTAGGAACTTTTCCTGCTGTTAGTGTTCCCAAATACGCTGATGTCAAACTGACAAAAGAACCTTGCAAATTATTATAGGTAAGCAGATCTGCAGGGCTTTGCTGTCCAGTTGGGAACTAACCCACCTTGGAAAATGGTTGACTTCTATGGATCCCTATACTTTGTATATCAATAATAATTAATAAATAACATATTGAAAGTCAATTTTGGTTGTTTTAATTGCTATGAATATATTTTTAGATTAAAATTAAAGTTATCAGGCTTGGTATTGCAATGCAGGAGAGTATCTATGTGAGCTTGAAAAAAAATTGAGATTAATATTATAAAACAACTACATTTTCTTTATAGATAGAAGTTGTTTATTTTTTTCTGACAAAATATAAATTTATATTTTGCAGTTCATGAAAAAGAGTGGATTTTAAAGTCTTAGCTAAAAGATAACATAGATTTATTTCAATTTAAAAAATTTATCAGTTAAGGCATATCAAATTACTTAAAAAACTGTGTATCTATGGTTATTGTACTTCTGCTCTCTCTTGGTAATGTTTATTCCAAAAGTATAAACAACACAGTATTAATGCAACTTTTAAAGGGTCTGTTATTCATTAAATCCCAATAATGATGATACATTAATGATGATGCACAGTTATCAAAATGGGTAATATTGTTATTGTTAATATTTTTATAACACAATATTTTACAGTAATAAGTGAACGGAATAGGTTCATAATAATATCTTCTGTAACCTGTGCTGCAGACCTGTACTGTTTTGAAGAAATATGGCTGCCTGAAAAATGTTCAGGATCACTTTGGGAAGTGTTGAATTTTTGGCCTCCTGCTGCCCTCCATGGTTTCCCCACTGGCCCATATGTCCATACATGATACAGCTGTGGTGTAGAATTAGAGGAATGAATCCATCAGGAATTTGGCCCACCCTAAATAATGATGGACATTGTACATTGACAATTTAGGCAATGAGAGAGGTAAATATATATTTCTTTTTTTAGTGATAGGGTAACTTTAAACCAAACCTTTATCAAACTAGTTGTATATTTTGATGTGCTGATCTCTATTGCCTGGTTTGCACGCTGACCCAAAGGAGGCAATGACATGGATTGAGAACGCAGATCATTATCAGGAGTACTTTACTCTGACTTTCTAACCTACATGTTTGTTTCTTTTTTCGCCACTAAGAAATAATAAAGCCAGAGGCAGCCAAACTAATAATATATTTTAGTTCAATTTGAACACGACTCCACTGAATCTTGCTTTCAATTTTGACTGGTTTCCTAATACCTAAAAATATTTCTAACAACATGGTGCTACCACAACCATGCTGCTCCATGGGAATCATAATCTTAGGGTGATGGACAGTGCTGGCATTTTACCACATATGGCTTACGTCAAAAATGTCAGCTCTAGACTCATCTAAACAAGGAACCTTTGTATTCCTCATACTTTTTGTAAATAAGATTTATTATAGGTCAACTTTCTTAGCAATGTTTTTTCACCAATATTTCCTAAAGCCCATCTTGTTGGATTGTTGGGATTATTTGTTCCAAACATCTTGATTTTTTCTCTAAATAATGTCCTTCATACCAGGTCGATCAGTTTTAATTGACAACTTTCTCTAGGCAGAGTAATGATTGTACCATTGTCTTACCATTTCCTAATATATGATGGTGCTCTTAGATACATTGGACTTATTTTGATAGTTTCCTGGCTCCTCTAATGCTGCTTGTTTTATAACGTTTTCCAATTTAAAGATCCTGTGTTACTTTAATTGGCCATTTAATTAAAGAATATTAAACGTTTTATGCGTTTATAGTTTAGAAAGTATAAGATTGATTTACTAAAGATGTTTAGCCTGTTCGTTATCATTGAATTATCACTTTGCAAAGTAGTTTTCATTTAGCTTAGTGAATAATTTTAAACTGTTGACTTTAGCAATCCAGTCATATTCAAGTAAAAATCATTTTGTTACATTTCCTTGCACATGACTGGATATTCCTTAAAAAGTAAATGTTCACCACATTCTCTAAGTTAAGTTAGTTATCCTTTGCAAAGTGACAATCCACCTTGCTAAATAAATAGCCTAAACCCCTTTAGTAGATTTTATTTTTGCATTGTGAACTATTTTGTGTAGATTTGTGACATACAAGATATGAAAAACTACAAAAAGATACATGCTTATGCAAAGCTTTCTATAATAATTTATCCTGGGACCTTTTCCAAGATAATTCCTTTTTAAGGAAATGCCAACATGTTATGAGCACCAAAATATTTAAAAGCATCCATCATACTCCTAGTTGATAAATTTATTCAAAACAATGTTGCTTTTTTAAATTAGAAAGCATTTTATATCTAGTGGATAGCTGTTCTGCACCTATATAGTGCCATCAAAAGGCAACCACTTCTACCTCCTTACTTCCAATTTTTACACATAACTTGGATCACACACATCTCACATAAAGCTGTGATACTGCTGGAGTTTAAGAAGAAACTAATCCCATTTACTGTCTCTGAGGAAGAATTCAGTAACATAAAGAGATGGAAAAAAGGAATTTCCTTTTAGTACAGTGCAAATACAACAGAATAATAGAGTAGTCTAGTGGGAATAAATATTGGCTGGAAGTATTGAGCTCCACAAAGCATTAATTTGGCTACCTTTACAATTACAAATCCTGTAGACATTACGTTGCAGCTTGGGAAAATACGATCACTAAATAATTATTTTTCTCAGTTATGAAGTGTGAATTTCCTTCATATATACAGAGAATCTATGCACTTTTAAATTTTTTTTGGAGGTGGCAGGGGGGCTGAGAGCCAGCATAGTTTAAAGAACAGATGAAAATATTCTATGGTCAATAAAGTGACTAGTTATCAGTGTGACTATTTATACTGGGTATGTTCTAGATCCTAATTTGAGTTGAGGAAGCCACTTGGTGAGTGGTGAAATCTCTAAATGTATAAAAAAGGCAAATCAAATGTGATAAACTGGTATGACCTGGATAAAAAAAAAAGTCTTCAATAACACAAAAAAGAAATATGCAAAAAAAAATATATAATATCAATAATATTCATAAGGTTTTGTAAAAAAAATTGGGTCATGGGGGTTTTGAGAACATATCCTAAGTGTAAAAATATGTTTCCATAGAACCCCCGCCTAACAAAGGGTTCTTACCTTAACTTTTGTTGACAGAAAACTAAATTCTTAAAAAAAAATCATATGGAGCATATTTCCGGTTTTCAAACACCTATTTTATATGTATTAACCTTCATATTTATCTCCATTTACTTTCATTTTTTGTGCAATTACATTTTTTCTCATAATCATTACCTGATTTTGTTTGAATATCTTGCTTTGGGACATTTCGTTTTTTGTAATCTAACTTAAATAGTAATGCTTTTTTAAGGCTTTTTTTTTTTTTTTTTTAATATGTACAACACATAATACCTTGTCTGTACCATTGATGACCTTAGAGGTGGCTCTGGGGTTTCCTTGTCATAATTACTGTTTTTTGGGTCTTCCTTAGATCCATATCACCTGTCCAACCTTGTACTGGTAATACCTTGAGGAATGGAAATCAGGTCACGCACGTGACAACCATCTTTATTAAAAATGAATAAAACATATTTTCTCTAAAGCAAAAAAAAGAAGATACATTAAATGCAAGTGCAGGAAATTTTGGAACAGATGTCTTTGAAGAAAATTAGGGCTGCCATGACTGACCTCTCTCCCCTGAAAATACTAGTTTTCCTTGTCTACACTAAACCATTGGCTTAAAGTATATAAGAAGCCAAAACTTTCTTTACTAAGAAGGGTTGGGAGCACTGCCAGGTTTTTTATCACTGTCTGAGTTCCCACTCGAGAGATTCACTCTGTCTGTCTTGTTGGCCATTGTTATCTAAAGTGATAAAAAAATCCAAAATGATACAGTTGTCTCTAAAGAAGAAGAATCTTTTAATTGGGACATTTGTTTCACTGACATATTTCTCTCATGTTGAAGAAACTTTTTAAATGGATAATTGCTGCCATTCCAAATGTAGATAGGATATAATAAAAAATGAACATGAAAAATCTGGGATAAAGTCATTTCTAAAAATGCCTTTGTTTTCAGTTTCATAATTCCAGATGCAAATGTGCAAAATATTTTGATTTATATGCAGGGGTATTTTATGTTTTTAATGCATAAAAAAGGCAAAAAGATTAGCATGTTCAAAAAGGAATATACCAGTATAGGAGTTTCTACCTTACAAAATTAACCAATGAAATGTGTACATTTAATGCAGTAAAGAAACAGTCAGCCTCTTTTTACATAAATTATTGCTCAATTGGAAGTTTTATCAAAAGGCCAGAAATAATTGTTACTGTTATGGATTTTATCTAATAAGCATATATGTTAGACTTCCATCAGGTAAGACAGTGGTCACAAGTCTGATATATGTAGGTCAGGAGATGACATTCTTTGAAACAATTATGAAAAGTATAGTCTGAGGCAGAAAAATCTGTGTATATAGTATATTTTATGACTCCATATTTATATAAAATCTACATCACTAGGGTCTAAATGCATGGCACAGCCATTTTTACTAGAAAAAAATTACATTTTTACTAGAAAACCTATAGAACTTAAGGTCTCAAACCATCTGTTTTGATATTTCGATAAAATCAACAACATGAATTATTTGCATTTAGTGAATAATATCCCAAGGGAAAGTGGGTATTGGTAGGATTTAAAAACCTTTTAAAGACGAACATGTGAATGATAATATTTTATTTACAGCTGAACCTCACCTGTTGTCTTTCACAACTGTATAAGGTAATCTCCTGTAAAGGAACTCAAATTTAGGTTCCAATAAATCTGATCCAGCCCACCTTCTTTCCTGGTTGAAGACCATCAAGCATTATCAAGCCTATGGGCCCTTACCTGTAGTCCTTAAGGACCAGGATATGCTCACATTTATATGAGGTGAGGAATGGTTTATAAAAGTCAGAAATTGGCATTGAAAATTTACCTAAATTGGGCTGGGTAAGTCATGATCATGGTAAAGGGTTTTATGATTTGATTACAGTAAATGTATTGCTGATGCTAAGATATATTTACATCTATTGTTCTAGTATGTCACAGTAGAAAGATTTTGAGATGTTTTTTATATATAATTATAATTCATTTCCATATCTATAAAATATATAGTATATATATATATATATATATATATATATAGTATATTCAAATATAAACCTAGATATTTATTTTTACCTGAAAAAAACAGGAAACCTGTATAAAGCTAGGGCACAAAATGTGTTTGTCACTGCTTACGTCATTCAAAATATTAACAGATACAAAAAAATATATATATTATGAATAAATAAATCCAAAATTTGTTATTGTTTTTAAAACAAACTATTTAAAATCACGTGGACTCTAAATCTTTTACCCCTTTTAACAGGTTAAAGTATTGCATATTGGTCAAGATGGGTCATTTAATCCTAAATGATCTTCCGTGCATGACTGTTGGCCACCAGTAGATGGCACTGTGCTCCAATGAAAAGTGTGTAACAAACCTTCTAATTTAATCATTAAGTGCACTTATCTCCAAAGGCTCTGATCTTTAAAACTAGGCTCCAGAGAGTGCAGCTGTCCCAGGACATCTAACAAGACTCAATCTATGACATGAAAAGGTAGGACCTGAGTAAAAATCTTTATAGCATTTTGAGGCCAAAAAGCTTGGTTTATACTAGAGTACATAAGAACATGAGGTGGACAGTAGAAAAAGTTGCAATGGTTTCTGTCCACATGTACAATGAATTTATGGCGCAGCCTGCTCATGTTTTGATCTTGAAGTTTTTCTTTTTAAATATCTTGAAATCTCACTTTCAACATGACCTCCAAGATGCTGGCAATCTATTAAATCACTGAAAGGGCCTGAGACACTCCATTTTGTTGCCTGAGACACTCCATTTTGTTTCATATTCTAGTTTTTAGTTATGAGAGCTTAGTTATGAGAACTAAATGTATTCCTTGGTTGTTTAGACTATATGTGTATAAACCTGATGTTCTGCCAAGATGAGTGTCCTTGTTAATTCTGCTAAACTCAGATAATGTCGACTGTTTATGAATAACAAGATGTTTTGTATGTGTCTGAAATTATGTCGCTAAACAGTTCCATTTAGAATACATATATTAGTGAATTTCCATTCAAATAAATGAGCATGTGCAATGGCATATTGTTATGGTATATAAACTAATGTTTGTTATAATAAAGTTGAAGATTGCTTGATACCATACGAGTGTATGCGTCGTTGACCAATTCTTCCCAGGCGCCTGTTCTGATGCAATGAGAGACTCTGGGATGGTGAGAGATCTGAGAGGAATAGAGCCAAGAAACCTGCCGATCCTTTCAATCACAAACATAGAGGTAGTGTTTTTTTTGTTTCACTTTGAATCCATTTGGGTTGATATGGATAACATTTTAGTTTACTCTCACTTAAAAGTGGATACATTTTTAAATTATGACTAGTTTTAATAAATATTTCACTCCATTACTATATGAAATGTGTCACTGCCTAAAATAGCTTGACAGCTATTTCAAGTTTTAACTGCTAGATTGATTGTTAATCAAAAGTCATAAATCATTAGGCCACTGTGTCATTTCCTGGTGAAGAATAAACACTTCTGATTAAATACATGGACCTGGAAGATTCTCCACTAGGGAATGTTCCAATGAATATCAAAGTCACTGCTTTAGATTTAAACTCATAAGACCAGACTTCAGAGTGCATTAGGTGGTATTTAATCTGTGTAACAGACCAGGAAATTATTTCACAGCATCTATGTCCATTGAAAAAAAAGCACTACAACGAAACAATCTGTTTTTCCAAACCAGGCATTGGCCGCAGCAGACTTCTTCCGGTCACTAAGCCTAGACAGCACTGAACCTGTTGTCTAACACTGTAATATTTCTTTAACATTTCTTATATATAAACTGTTCAGAATTTAATTGAAAATAATTGAGTAAAAATATCCTTTACACAATGATGATGAAAAGGACTCGCAGAACTACACACATATAATGTATATACATATAAAATAAAGGATGACTTTACCACATAAGAGTCCTTGGAAAAAAGATAAAAAAGATTTTTTTATGCTAGGAGACAGGACATGGATAAGAGGAAATCTCCAAGTTCAGAGGTTCAGAGGTACTGATACAGAACAAACTGAATACATATGCATTGTGAATGAATTCATGGCGAAAAGACATGCCCGCACAAAGCCTGTCATTGGTGGAAGCAAAGAAATGATGAAAGGAAGATAAGTAAATTAACCCGACTAGTAAAGAGAATAAAGAAGTACTAAGAATTTAAAATGCACTGAAAGTTGAGTAGGTCCACAAGAACTAAAGATGACCCAGGGAAAACATTCATTAATGTGCACCTATGGTAGTGTTTCTCAACCAGGGTTCCTCCAAAGGTTGCTAGTGGTCCTTGAGCAATGAGTAGTTTGTCACATTCAAAACAGTTTAACTGACATCAATCATCTTTTTGCCTATCTGTATGGTTGCATGTGATATATTGTGAGTTTAAGTTTAAGGGGTTTCCCCATGTTAAAAATGTTGACACTGACCTACTGGCTTACATTCACCTTACATGGAGCATCTTTTTTTCAACCTCCTTTGATTACAAGGATGATTGAGGAATTGACTATAGAACCTGTGAACCCAACAACATTTTTGGAGGTAAGTTGCCTTAACCTTTTACAGTTAGTAACTATTTAAAATCAAACAGCCATCACTACATGCTGAACTGATCTATACATACAGTACCTACCTTAGTCCTGGTGGTGTAGGACCAGAAGAGAATCACTAAGGGTTTTTTTTAAAACAGTGCAACTGGCATTCACGGAAACATTCCCTGGTGTAGAATTAATTACTGCCGTTGGAACACATGAACCTGATTTTCCACTAGGGAATGTCAGATTCACTGCTTTATAAATTGAGCCCCTAAGTATGATTTTTCAGAAAATAGTTGAAATAAATTTACCAATATGAGTTTAGAGATTTTGGTGCCAGTGTCTGGTAAAACTAACCTTTTGCACAATTTAGTGCTGGTCTCTGGACATTGCATAATGTATGTGGCGAAAGAGTGAAAATAGGTCATTCTAGCTGAATCCATGCAGTTTTCCTTTAAAATCATGTCATCTGTAAAAATATGTCAAGTATGTCATGTATGTTATCTGAAGATTTTTCTATTTACAAGGTCAGGTCACTTCTTCTGCTTACAGTCTCACAATAATATTGTCAGTGAAGAAATCGACAGGGTTATTCTAATATCTTGTTCCTATTGAACCATAAAGGGCAATCTGTGGAAGAGACAGACAAAAATTGTATTGAAATGACCCCAGAAGAATATAGACACAAAGGATTGATTTACTATAACTGCTTAGGTTAGGTTTTCGCTCAGCATTTTGCAAAAGAGAAATTCACTAATCTTAGAGAAATCTTAGGATGAAGTTTTTCTGACTCTTGTATCTAATCATATGCAATTTCTTTTTCTTTGCATGTGGGTATAATTTGCCAAATTAGTTTTTACCACACTTACTAGGTCGAATTATCTATCCCTTGCAATGTGGTAATTACCTTTGTTAAATAAACAGCTTAATGTCTATCAGTAAATCATTTGATTGGGGCTGTGGGACCTTTTTTGGTTTTTGTGTGACCTTGGGAAGTTAAAGAGGAACTAAAGTTTCACTTTAAGGAATCCACAGCCGATTTCCATTTTGAAATAACTTCTCCTACCTTCCTGATCACTTCGGGTATCTGACAAAAAGCTGAGCTACACATGTGCAGCATCGGCTTTGGTTGCCAGGGTACTAGTAATCATGGTTTCCCCTGTATGTGCCATGAATGAATTAACTTTCGTGCACCCCTATGGGAGTTACATCCACGTGGCCTGGCCATTCAAGATGGCCAAAGATCGTTTACAGAAAGAGAAGAAAGAGGAAGATGGCGGCATCCTGCAAGGGAACATGGACAGAACTGAGCAAGTGTAGGATTGTGTAGATCTTGTTTATCAGCCTAATAAGACTTTTCCACTTTGTATTTTGGAAAACCTAGGTCTATATACATATAGCTGATTTAAAGTAAAGATACCACTGACTGTTGATCCAGGAAACATCCGATGGCCTCATGGAATCGGGAGGGAATTTTTTTCCCCTGTTAAAGCAAATTGTACCAGGGTTTTTTTTTTGCCTTCCTCTGGACCAACTGTGTCCATAGTGTTTTATATCTGGGATTTGTTTATTTCCCTGGTGGTTGAACTTCATGGACTTTTTTTTCAACCTGACCTACTATGTAACTGTAAAAAAATATAAAGAGACTCTGTTGCTAAAGTAGCTTCAAGAAGCTTCAGATACAACTCAATACTAAACCATTCTGACAGGCAAAGCTTTTTTTACCTTAGCTACTCCACCATTGCCTTAATAAGGAACCAAACCTACATATTGAACTGTATTGAAAAATATCACTACATGACCATAAGACATGCTTCTGCCAGTGTGCACAGGTCAGTTTACCGTAAAATGTGTGGTGTTACAGTTGATCACTTTGAGCCACCATGGGTAATGAAGATCCAAATAGAAGCTAATATTGCACCATCCTCAACTGTAAATTTATCTTGCACAGACCTCTTATTTCAAATTACAGTGTTATTAACTGGCAAAAGTATAGGTGCATTATAATCCTAGTTAGCAGCTGCACACCATTTTTTGTTAGATCCACTAAGATTCCTTTTTTTTATTTAAATTGCCACTTTCCTTTTAGCCACAGAATATAGAAAATGTGGTTATCTCATTGTGTTGCACCTCACAAAATGTGCAGCCTAAGGTGTTCTAGAATACGAGCTTATTAATGCAAATGATTGTGGATGTGGTTAGAATGTGGTCATGGCCAAATGGCAAAGTTGTATCTTACCATACCCTACTGTTTTTCCGTTCACATTTATTCAAGCCATTCATTCCCCCTAATAAGTATCAGGGCCAGAAATGATTATCATGCATCCCCTGTAAGTTTAAGAGCAAGCAACAACCCTTCAGAAGTAATAACCCAAACAGCAAAAAACAGTGATAACCCCAATAGTAATAACCATCAATAAACCCCAAATATTGTGTGAAAGAAAAGTTTATCTCCAACACTGGCTAACTTATCTTGCCTTTGAGCCATCCGTTTTGTAAAATCATGAACTGAAAGCATCCAACCGCCAGGAGGACAAAAAACTACCCATTATGGGTTTTATGCCTCTCTGACTCATTTCAAAACTAACAATAAATAGGTAATTAATAGAAACATTATCGGTGCAAACTTAAATTCATAAATACAGGCAAATCAAAATTAATTTTTTTTTTTTTGTGATTCAAAGTTTAAAAAACAAAAGGCTTTGCCATTCCAGAGACTGTTTGTTTTTTTTTTTTTTTCATAATAGTTTAGTGGCAGCAGGCTACTGCATGAAAAAGTACCTGTCTCATAGGCAATTCCAAGAATAAGAACCTTTAAAGACAATAAGAAGAAATAAAAAGTAGTTGCCTTTCTGTATTTCTTACTTGTTTTTATTGCTTTGCTTAACTTTTTGTATTTTATTGTAATAATGTACACAAATTGTGACAACATGAATGATAAAATCATACAATACTATGTGTTCTTGTCCATGTACAGACATGGATGGATTGGCATTTACTGAATCGTCTGAGTGTAGGTCACTGTCTTATCACCTCAACAAGCTTTTACTTTAAACAATTTGCTACTCGGTGTTCTTTGACATCTCACCTAAACTGTCACTTTCTCTATTCACACTTTTATCTAGCCAAGCTTAAAAAAATACCTGTACCACATACAGTGTTTTACTATGTTGTCTTTTTTTACCCTGCAGCTCCGGAAATAATGAATAACTACTTAATTATTTCAGGTATGTCACATGGATTGGATTGTGTATCATATTGCTAAATTGTCTGCTTTGACTAAATTGTCAACCATACGGTTTCTTTAAAAAGTATTTACTATATACATATAGCTGGGGAGAATGCTAATTACTTGCTGCACCACACACCATAATCAAATTTCCAAATCAACTTTCCAATATGTCTTTTAACTTAAGTTTTTTTTAGTACTAATAATAATATCAATAGAAATAATAATAATACTAAATATTATTATTAATAATTGCACATTACACACATTTTTCTCATATTTCACATTCTTTCATATATATTTATTTACAAATTGCTAGTAAAAGCAACACATTCTATACATACAAAAATACTACAAATAAACTAATACAAAAAATGTGCCCCCATGATTTTATATCCAACAAGATGTTTTCACATCTACAATAAATTTTCTTTCTATAGAGCTGTGTTCTTGAAGTGTTTCGCCTATTGCGGCTTCATCAGAAAAAAACACTACAAAGATCTCAATACATGAATTTAATTCCCAAGGGATGCCATTTTCACTAATAACCATCAAATGAAATCAATTTGTATACTCTATGACTTTATTTTTTAAAGATCCTTTTATAAGATTTTTACCACCTTGTGACAGGAATTTGAGGAGCAGGGCAACAAATGCTTATTTTATTCAAAGCAGGGAGAAAAACCTTTTTCTTCTCAATATATCTCAACAGAATGTTCCACACCAATAAAACATTCCTTCCCAGTCCATGTAAATGTTGCTCTCAAAATTCATCTGTTCTTAAAATGCTCATTCCTACAAATCTTATAAAAAGCTCTTTAAAAATGAAAGTCATAGAGTATCCAAACTGATTTAATTTGATGGTTATTAGTTTGTTCATTTAATGGTTATTTGATGGAAATCTGTTTTGATTTGGTTTATTAAAAAGTAAACAAGTAATATGGCATGTAAAGGATCTAGCCTTCCACGGAACAGGAGTTAACAAAATGCATTTTTTGTGATTTTTGTGATCCAACTGTCTAGTTTCACCTTGGGATTAAACTCTTATTTTAATACTGATACATTGATAAAGTACACTGGAAGGCCATTTGAAATCTATAATAAGAGAAGATTTAAAAAAAAATATTTTATATATATATATATATATATATATACACACATACATACATTATATATACATTATTGCATGGAGTATGCAGTTTAACTAATGTTTTATCTTTTTTTGTGGAAAGTCAAAAGTGTGTATAGAGAAATAAAACTGTGTGGAGACAACAGATTGATTTTAACCAAGAACTATTCCTTGACATTTCCATTATTATGCATAGGTCATACAATTCCTGGGACATATTGCTTGTAAAATATTATTGATTTGGTTTTATGGGGAAAAAAATCGATCTCTATAAATTACAGTGTAATGGACTGTCTAATTCTTTCCCAGTGAAAGTCATTTAAGAATTATAGGGTTAGAATTGTATTGTACAAAAACTGTCCCATCATCTCCTCTGATACACCAAGCCGTTGTCTACAGAAACAGATCTTCTGAATTCCAACATTACCTGCTTATTTATTAAAACCAAAAATTCAAGCATGCTTTTAAATACACTGAAAGTAGATTTAAATCCTAATTTGACATTTTGCTAAAACATCATGTGTCATAAACAATTGCTTTCATTTACTGTTTTTTTCCAGTATTTTATTTTTTACATCTAACTGCTGCTTATTTTCTCCTTAAAATGCTAAATTTACGGCTTGTTTTGTTGACCCTGAGGCGTCATTGCTTTCTGAGTTTTCTGAAGTGGTCCTGTCTCTGGTCTTAACTCTAAAGCCTAGCCTGGTTACCTGTAAAAAGAGAATCAATACTTACCTCCCCCGCTGCCTGAACAGTGGAGCTCCATTCTGTTTAGTGTAAATGGACCCCTGAAGTCTACTGGGAAACTTTTGCTTCCAGGATAGTAGATCCACTGGGTTTCCTAAATTTTAGTTGGTTCTATGGCCCTGATTTTCTAAAGCTCTCCAAGGCGTGAGAGAATACTTTTTTAGAAGTGAAGCTGGGTGATCCAGAAAACATGGAAAGGAGTTTTAAAAATCATTTGCTATTAGCCAGCAAAAGTTTTGAATCCTGGACCAGATCCATTCCAGGTTTGCTGGACCACCCAGCTTCACTGATGAAAGTGTATTCTCTCCAGTTTTGGAGAGCTTTACTAAATCTGGGCCTATGTGCTAACATCTAAGTCTCTCCTTTAATGGATGGAGGTCAGTAGGAGAAACCAATAAGAGTTGAAAGGGGCTCCATAAGACCATGTAAATGTAGCTCTGTTTTGAGGGGGGTGGGGGCTAATATGAGATGACCCACTCCAAACAGGCTATAGCGCTAAACCTGTAGGTTTCAGAGAGAACTAAAGCCTTCGCTATGTGGAAGAGTGGATTTTGTAATGGGTTTGGCAGTGCTTCGACCCAGGATAGGAGCTCTGAGAGCAGAGGACGTTCCCTTTCTGGGAAATGAACCAGTAATCTAAATGAGATGTTTGGAAGCAGTGGAACCTCAGCAATCAGCATACTATAACGGCATTAAAAGATATCTGTACACACAGAATAGTAATACCAATATGAATATATAGTAAATGTTAATTAATAGCATAAATATTCAACATACCTCCATATACAGATTGTAGCAAAGTTCAGGGGCCCCTGAAGGTGAGCTCAGATGTGATATCAGCTGGTATCCCTTTGAATCAGGATGGTGGTGATGGGAAAATCCTCAAACAAGTGCTGGAACAGCTTGAAGAGTAGATTGTGTTTGAAGATGTCAGCAGTGTGACATTGGAACTCAGTGTTAACCTATCTACTCTCCCACTCAGTCCCTAAAGAATCTTTATCCTGCTGCTGCAACCGGACATCTTGCTCCCTATGGGCCATCAGTTACTTAACCTAGCTCTATCCCAATATGATTAAGCTCCCTGGCAGTATTCTCGAGTGTGGCTCTGGGTTAATTTTCAGTGCCAAAAAGCGGTAAACCCGAGCCACACTCAGGGTGGAATTGCCAGGGAGTTTACCAAATCCTACCTGGTTCCCAGGTTCCAGTGGAGTCCTCCAGCAGTGCCAGCGGCGTTCTCCAGTGATGTCCACGGCGTCCTCTAGCGATCCCTGGCATCTGCGTCCTGGAGTGTGAACAGGAAGCAGGTGCCGGCCAGGCATCTGCTTGCGAGCCTTAGGCTGGAGGGTGGGTCAGGTGGGTGGGACTAGGAGGGAAATTTAAATTAATAATGTATTGCTTTACATTTAAAAATCCTTATTATTCATACCGCCAGGGAGGTTAAGGAGCTCTGGACTAATTCTAACTAGGCTCCCAGACCAAGAGGGGACTACAGCTATTCTGGTAGCTGTATGTAAACTATAACACAGATAGATTCATATAATAGTATGATTACAAGGCAAACTAAACATTTTTTCACATGGACACAATTACACATACCTGTACCTACTCAGCACTGTGCATAAAGTACTCCCTAAGGAGTCAGGTATAAATTTGTGTCCAGAACTAATAGAAACACAAAGAAGGGCTTCAAAAAAAACCCCTGGAAGAATATGGCACGCTTGCCTATTAGTTTCTTCATCTGGTCTGGGAGACCCCATAAAGTCCACCTGCAGCCAGCACTTCTATTTAGGTGGCCATGTGCTGATAGTACTTCCTGGAATCCTCCTTATATATCACTCACAGTCCTCCAGTCTGGGGGTTCTCACTAAACTAGCAGAGACAGGAAGTGCAATCTCAGCATGAACTCCATGATAACAGGTAATTAACATTTACAAGTATACAATAGAAGCAAACAAATCTTAGAGAGTGACATCTAGTGGCAAGTGTGAAACAGCTTATTGGACCATTCTGTTATTAACAGGGAGCTACATTGATTTCCACAATAATTTTGAGGGATCATTTCTACTGATCAGTGTGATATTTGGCAGTATGGGCAGCAAGATCAATAAATAATCAGGAACTTATTTAAAAAGCCTAGCGATGTGCCTAATGTCCTTCACTACACTGGCTTTGGGACTCTGAAACTTCCAGAGCACTATGAACTCAATGACAATGGATAATTGATAATCATATGACCTTTCAGAATTACATAACTGGGTATCTCACATCATCATATCATGGAGCTCTATCTGCCTAATGGTCTTCATTTGTATGCACACTGCCAACTTCATCCTAATAAATGGGTGGAAGTGTTGTGCACAGCACAATGTCTTGTACTGGAGAGCAAATAGGTCAACAAGGCATACTGGAGGAGGAAGACACATTCATTATTCAGGATATCACATACTTTGTAGATTGCTAATATTCAGTATCAATTGACTCACTTCCTAAGCCCAGGTCATCCTGAACCCATAGTTTATGTCTCTATCACTCTGCTTTCTCTTTCTGTCAACATGCTTGGCAGCATTTGAACTGATTAGATCTTTATGCTGTTTTAGGATGATACCAAATCAGTTCCAGGTACTTTCACAACAAATGTTGCAATTAAAGATTCAATAAATTGTGCATTTTATACACTGCCTGGTCAAAAAAAGGTCAAATACTCAAATATTTTATTGGACTGCCCTTAGCTTAAAGATGAAAGAGTTATAGCACTGCATTAAATATTCTCCAACACATCCAAAAGATTCTAACTGGGGTTGAAGTCTGTACATTGTGGTGACCCCAACCCCAATGATGTCCCATGATCCTTGAACCACTCTTCTATTTGAATCCAACGAATCCTGGTATTGTTATCTTGGAATATGCAATGCCATCATGGAAGACAAACTTAATTGATGGAACAACCTGGTCATTCAGTATATTCAGGTAGTCAATTGACTTATTTTTGGTGGGGGCACATAATTCTGATTAACCTAGGTCTGACCTACTGAAACAATCCCAGAGCGTATCACCTCCCCACAAGTTTGGGGGATTTCTTTAGCCAGGCAGTGTATCTGCCTTGTGTTGAGTTATAAATAGGCGCCTGTCACATAAATTTCCTGTTTTTTATTTTTCTGTGAGTGTATTTTTATTCTGACATGATGTAAGTCTTGTAAAGTGGGGATACTGTATTTAGTAATAAAAACAGTTCAGTGTACAAGACTAGCAGACTGTAAACACGCAAAGAAACCAGAGAACACAAAATTTAGCTGATAAGCTAAGTAGCCATGTGACAAGTTGAAAGTGACAGCAGAAACCCGCAGGGATTTATGAGCGGAGAATATGGAAAGAAGAAAAAATGCTAGAAATTGAAAATATGATGAACGGTGACAAGTTTGTAGCAGGGCTGTGAAACAAACAAATTAGACAGTGAACTATAGTCTATCTTGCTTCCTCACGTAGCCAAAGGGAATGTTTGCTCTCATAACGTGATTTTTGTTCAGTCTTCTATGCTTGTCTAGTGTGTGTTTTTTTATTATAAATAATAGACTGAGCTGGAACATATTTTAGTTCAGAAGGCTTAAGGGATTTTTTATACTCTACCTGTAGATGTTATCAATCCTCTTGTGAAACTCTTGATAAATAAACAGGCTTTTGAACGAAACCTTGCAAACAATTTTACTGAATGACAGATTAATTCTGGGAAGTTGTTATGAGTATAGCACTTTACACTTTGAGCATTGCACCCTATGCAATTTCACTAAAGATGCCCAAATGTGTTTCTATTGTGCAGAATGCAAATTAATATGCAAAGGATTCTGCTTTAAGAAGGAATTAAATCTAACCTGTTATGAGTACAGCACTTAACACTTTGAGTAGTGCATCCTATGCAAGTTTAATAAAAAAAACCCAATGGCGTTTCATTGTGCAGAATAAAAATTAATATGCCAAATCCTCTGTGTCTAGAAGGCAAGCTTGTATTTTTACTGTATTCAAATAGGAGGACAGGCCAAGTGCAACAGAATCCACTGCACCTTCATTCCATGGATTTCAACCACGTAAAACTGAGATCTTTAGTCCACCTCCTCCTGCTTCCTCCGCTGTTATATACCTACCTTTATACTTAAATAGGTAACTTACAAGATTATTCTGGCAGGTCTGGTAGTGTCATGATTTTCTGAAGATCCATAAAGACCAGCCACATAGAGAAATGAATCACCATAATATAAGAGAATTAAAAACGTCCGCTTAGAGCAGGCATGTCCAAAGTGTGGCCTGGGGGCCAATTGCGACCCGTGTTCACTGGCCCACAGCCCCTGTCATAAAATCAATAGTATGCAGCTGGCCAGCACTGTTGACTAGTGTTGGTGTTCAAATTCAGGTTGTCCTTATATTTGACCCGAATATGGCTGTTCGAATTCGTATGGAACCGACCCGAAAAAAACGAGATTCGACGGCAAGTCAATCTTCTCAATGATTGCAGCCAAGTCTGCAATCATTGAGAAGAGTGTGGGATCCCCGGGGCACTACAGGTTAATTAACCTGTAGTGCCATGGGGATCGTAGTGGAACTGCTGAATTTATCTGCAGTTCAGTTCCCACGGTCACATGACCTGTCGTGCCCTGGGGACTGCACACTGAGCTAATCAATGATTGCAGCCAAGGCTGCAATTATTAAGAAAAGTGTGTCATCCCCGGGGCACTATTGGGTAACTAACCTGTAGTGCCCCCGGGATCGTAGTAGAACTGCAGCGTTTATCTGCAGTTCAGTTACCACGGAAGAGTCCCATGGAAGAGTGTGCAATCCCCAGGGTTCTACAGGTTAATTAAACCTGTAGTGCCCAAGGATTTGAACACTGAGCTAATCAATGATTGCAACCAAGGCTGCAATCATTGAGAAGAGTGTGTGATCCCCGGGGCACTACAAGTTAATTAACCTGTAGTGCCTCGGGGATCGTAGTGGAACTGCGGAGGTCATCTGCTGTTCAGTTCCCATGGTCACATGACCATGGGAACTTTGCAGCCACAGCTATGGCTACAGGCGATCCCCGGGCACTAGAGGTTGAAAGGGGACAAGTTTCCCCATTAATCACAACTAGTGCCCTGTGTTCTTGGATGGCGAAACTCCATACAAGAACACATACAACTGGTAAAGGGCTGCAAGAGCAATCTGAATGCTCTTGCAGCCCTTAATAGTCCCTAAAAATAAGCTGAACTCTCTTACCATTGCCTTCAATGGTGTTCGAATTCGGCATTTGAACAATATCTCATTGTTCACCCAAACAATATCTCACTATTCGATCGAATAGCTGTCGAATCAAATAGTGAGATATTCGACCAACACTACTGTTGACCACAGTATAAAATAAAAAGAAAGATGCTCTATAGGTGGAAAGATATATTTATAAGTATTGTACTCCCTTTCATAGAATATTTGCCAACCCCGAAGTACAATATTTATAAAGAAACACAATCGACAGGCAGGGTTTTTTGGCAAAAATTATCCTATATTTTACATTTCATAAAGTCAAACAATATTTACTTGCATATACAGTATTATTTAGTGTGGCCTCATTTCTTAAGGTCAGTACCTGTATTCTAGACACAGATCAACTACTTGGTGGTTTTGTGGTTTCTAGTAGTATGTATGTACTTTTATGTACTCCGATTTAGGTTGCTAATACTGCAGGTTAATAATAGCAATAAATTTCTCTCCATTTTGTGAAAGCCTAATACCAAATCCATATGCTTAGGGCAAGTAATCAGATCCCACAATTTAATCTTGAGCCTTTAATCTTGAGAGTCTTTCATCTTATTTCACTTAACAAATAGTTGTCCACAGCAGCCTTAAGGAGGAACTAAGTGTAAAATTTAAAAAATTGCCACCAGACAGGTCTTTTATTGCAATAAAATAATTATACCTGCCTGATTGCAGTTTTTTAAAATACACTCAGCTGTCCCTATTCCATTACCAAGGTGGCCATTCTCTTCTGGAATACCTAATCTTCGGCCATCTTGATTGGCCAAGCCGATTTCATTCAGCCTTGCTAATATGGGTATGGTTTTGTACATGTTTCTCCTTGGACATGGACAACAATTTACTGCTGCAACCTTTTCTTTTCTTTTCAGGTCATGAATGCTGCTCACTGCCAGCCACATGCATACCACTCATAGGACAGATAGAGCAGAACATAGATCATATCAGACACGTACCTCTGACCATCCGGATTTTAGTTCTGACGCTCCTATTCTGGTTTTGTCTTCAATCCATTGAACCTTTTCAGTTGCATACTGGTAACCTTGAACTAGGGAGGGAAATCTATTGGGGGGGGGGGGGTAAGAGTTCAGTTTCGTGTTTATACACAAAGGTTAATTCAAAAGGATTACAAATATATCTAGGTTTGTGTTTTGTTTTCTCTATACTCTGTGCCAAATTGGTACCCCTGGTATTATTTATTTTTCTGTCTTTCTCATTCAAGGGCTCCTTTAGTTTTGCACAAAATTGAAGCTTCTAGTAATTATGTCTGAATTCCCAAACTGCCTAAATAAGTTTTAATTAAGAAGAAAAAAGGGGTTCTAAACATTGGTTATGTTTTGTTGTGTGTAATATTGATATTCATGAGGGACAATTACCATCAGTGAACCACTCATCTGACACATTCAATTGGGCACTTTAATATTTTCTAATTGTATATATATATATATATATATATATATATATAAAACAACATTTCAGTGTGATGTATTCATTATTTATGTATATCAGAGCATTTGATTGGTCCCTAAACTTTGAAATCTTTTTTTCCTTTTAGGACTGTGTTGCATTGGCTTTCTAAATGTGTTATCGTGAGTAAATAACATATTGATAAATGTATGAAGATTTATTTACTCCAATAAAACACTGTAATAAAAATTTGTGAACATGGGTATATGTTGAATCTTTAGAAGTAATTACAGGAACAGAATGACTGTATTATGCACAAAATAATCTCCTAATACAAATAAAAATGGCTAAATCTATTTTTGGAGAGTTTTTATACTTCATAAAACGTAAAGCTTTTGAATGTATTGAAAATGGTTTGAGTATATTTTTAGAGGATATTGGTACTATCGAAAAAACCCAAAAAAACATTTGGCTAAAATGAAAAGATTTCATATTTGTTTGCGTTGTCTGTACATAAATATGACCAAATATATTATTGTAATATTTGTATGTTTTACCTATTTTTTTTCTGTTCTGAAACTGTTTTAGGATTATTTTACATCAAGGAAGTATGAGCACTGTGAATTGACTGAAACAGACACAACGTTTGGTCACTCAGTGAAGTTTAATATGGCAGAAAGGCAAAATCTGTGCCATTTATGATAATGCAATATATCACAACATTCACAGGTATTTCTATAAGGATGATAATGGATGCACAGTAATCACAATACTGCACAGAAAATGTCATTGTCATATCATGGTCATATCCCAATGGTTTTTTTATTAAAGTCAGGATGTGTGCAGTTTGGTTTGTTACATGTCTGAAAAGCATTCTTCAGCTCAGAGCAAAAGAACTCAGATCACTTTACACATTCATTTTCTAGTAGCAGTTTACCTGTTACTTCCAGCTCAAGATATTCTAAGAATTAAGCACAATGATTTATGAAATTAGCAGACATTCATTTACGATTGCCAGTAGGACATCAGGATAAAAAAGCATATATCATGTTTACAAATTGTTAGCTGCAAAATTTCACTATGATAAGCCTGCTTTATCTTTGCTTTGGAGATGGGAAGCATTTTATTTGGATGCCTATTGCAACTCTTATTAACATTATAGGCTTTAAGAGGCTATTTCTCCCACTTGGCCATTTTACGGCATACAATCAGAAAGAGCTTTATAAATATCAATGCACCTAATTCTTGCATCAGGTACACTATATGGCCAAGGGTACATGGACATCCTCTAATTTTTGAGTTGTTATCAGGGAAAGATACAGTAAGGGTAATGTAACAGCACACAAAGACATTCTAGGTATTTGTATTGGTCCAACCATATGACAACAGTTTGGGCATGGTTCTTTTCTGTTCAAGCATGACTGTGTCCTTGTCTAGAAATCCAGATCCATAAAGCCTTGACTCTCTTTAGGTTTAAACTCTTTTGAGATGATTTGAAAAACACAGTGGCCCTGATCTTCATAATTAACATCAATATCTGACCTGACAAATGCTGAATGAGCACAAACTCCCGCAAACAAACTCCAAAAACATGGTAAACTGCAGTCATGGAGGGTGGCATAGCTGTTATAGCTGCAACATTGGGGCAACCCTATAGTAATGCCTATGGTTTGTCCAATATTATGGTCAGATGTCCACAAATTTTGGTCATTTACTGCACTGTAGGTCTGAATGAGAGTTTAAGTGCAGAGATTCAGTTTGAACAAGGTATTAAGTAGTCAATAATATTGGCTGCTGGTTTTCTAGTTTGGTCTGGCAAATAATCATTTGAAAGGTAAATCGAAAATCTTATAATGTGCTGTATTTTGGTAGCAAATACTCCAAAAGAGTAGTTAATGGAACAAGAATGAAAGCTTTTTCATAGACAAAATAATTATTCTGCGAATCAAACATTAGTGCTGTATATTTACCATTTCCTAACTAAAAAATAACCCCTACAATCTCAGATTTACTCAGGTAAAAAAAATAAATCTGCATAATTAAATCTTATCTTGATTTTAGTATTTATACAAGTACCCTATGCTATAAAAATGTTTTTAATATTTTTTAGTATTTTATTGGCAAAGCATATTCTGGAACAGTCCTGATCCTGTAGTAACCAGTTTTCCACTCTTACTTTACCTTAATTTAGGCAAACAAAAACAAAACCCAAACATAATGAAGAAGCTGTTTTTCCTTTTTCTGTGTTCTGCAATACATATATGATAAAGGCAGCCCAGCAAATCTCTTAGTTTAAACGTCGAGCTTGTTTTCTATGACACTGTATATTTACTTATGGCTTTACGTGGATGTGGCAACAACTGAAAAAAGCATGTACAAGATACCTATTTTACTTTCAATATAAATGGCTGATCATTGGATGGATTGACCCAAACTAAATATTTACCTGGATGGAGCAATAAGCAACATGTTACTGTCAAAAAACCCAAACCCAGGTTAATCAGTCAAGAAAATCCCAAATTTCTAGTAAGTAAGCTAAACGAATCCTACATGTGGGGAAAACCCTGTAGCCCATCGGTATAATTAGTACAATAGGGAAGTACTATTCCTTATGTTTTCATTTCATAAAATCACACACCCAATTGAGCAAATGTTAGCCTTTTCTTTAACCAAGTGCTGTTAGGGCTTTTTTTCTACTTACTCCCATCAGTATTAAGTCTTTTATTCTGACAAGGAAAAAAGACACAATACTTGCATACTGTTTTACTGTCATCTAATTTATCTTTATTTTAAAGATGAGTCTACAAAGACAGCTGGAACTAAAAATGTGTTGACTGTAAATTTAGGATTTATTGAAAAATGTTATGATTTAATTGTTCTTAGGTATATATTTTTAATAATGGTGGCATTAGACCAAGTCAGTAGCACAGTGTGTCAAAGAATTAGTGTGCTTTATCCAGACAGGTTATCTAACCACAGGTGGTGTTTACAGCCTTCTAGCTGGTCTGGAAAGGGAATGTAAGAGATGCTCCACTACCGAGTATCAATTACCCTTAATAGCTGGTGATGCACACTATCATAGCATATCTAGATCATTTCTTTTGTCTTTTGGATATCTTACAACCTGCTATTTTCAGGAGATTTCTACAATCCATGAACAGTTCTTAAAACTAGTATGAAAAAAAAAGAAAAGAAGGAACAAACAGTGGTTATATAAACCTGGACCACTCAAAAACATTCACCCTTTTGTAGCAATCTTACCTCCTCCTCTTTCGATGTCTGAAGCTGAAAGGGTTTGTTATAGTCAGTTGGGCCTTTTTTTTTTTGAGCTGGAAGGTTTTTTTTACCCATTCGAGTAAAAAACCCAAAGTGGAAAAATGGGTAAAGGGGGATTTTTAGGGTACCAAAAAAACTCAATTGTATTACAAAATGTTAATTTATCATAAACATCTTTCATGTATAACCAGATTTTAAAAATATATATTGGGGCCTAAAGAGACACTAGACACATATGAACTGCTATGTAAGATGCATACTAAAGCCATATACTATTCCAAAAGAATATTACAGTAGTCCAATTTTTGACATAATAAAGTATTAACAAAATGATTCAAGAGCGTAAATGCCCTACCCGTATCGCAGATCTGGTCTGCTTCACCAGGAGTTCTGTTGTTGACCCAATATTATTGGTGGTAAACAATTTGGGTTCTTCACTCGAATGGGTAAATTAAACCTTCGCTTGCGTTATTAAGTTGGGATGTAGGTACCCTACTATGGAATAATAACTAAGGGGTTCTCTGTTTCCCTCTTTTTTTAGAGCTAACACAACTGATATCCCATAAAAACATTGCAATTCGTATAGACCACTGATAAGCAGTTGGTAATATTTCAACTTGTAAAGCACACAGATTTAAATACTTTTGAACAGATAAAATTGGGCAGAATCTTACCACAGTACCTATTTGCTCTTTAGCTTATAGTCTTACTGATTTCAAAGATCACCTGATACTACCCCTGAAGGGTTCCATTTTCAGAAGAGATATTTTTGTTGGCAGGAGCACCAGTGTTAAAGTTTGGAGTACATTGGTGCAGAAATTAACAGCATTGGCTGGAATGCTTAACATTGTGCTTGTTTAATATGAATTTACATTCAAAATGTTTTAAATTCATATTATCTAACATTTAGTTTACCATTTGTATTAATATACTTTATTATTATTAGTAGTAGTAGTATTACCTTAGTATTTATATACTTTTGTCTGTATTTTTAAGCATGCATATACATAAACATTCCTAAATTTGAAATGTGTACACAATATGCTGTCCGTTCTCAGTCATATTCAGTTATTGTTACAAATCACCCAACTTATTATTAAGTCGGTATTTTATATTTCCTGTGGACCCCTGTGATTAAACTTCCACAAAAGCTATTAAATCAAGTCACAAGCCTGACAGCTGGATTCTACATTGCATTCTGTACTACAGAGAATCCAACATAGAACTTCTGATATATTCTCTCAGCTTTACTTGCACACAGCGGGAGAGCAGTGCCTGGAGATCTCCATGCACAGCTGCTGGACAGATAAAAAGTAGGTGGGTGAATTAACCTGCCAAGGTCCACAAAAAAATTGATTTCTGCTTGTTTTAAAAGAAGAAAATCAGGGGTTAAATGGTATTCACATCTCATGTCTTGTTATGTTATTAATGTCTTAATTGATATTGACATCTGCAATGTGATCATTGCACACCACAGATTTGGATATTATTATTGGAATACAAAAATATATTTGCGTAGTCAAACTTTTAAATGTAAGCATGCATTTGATGAATCCTTCAACCTGTTGTTGGCATTGACACATGCTGCAATACTAGATGTAATATACCAATATACCTGTACTGAAATCTGAAGGCTTTCATTGCTGACCTTACTTCTACAAAATGTTAGTTGCTTGGATGTCATGCTGAACCAGTGGCCTAAATACGTTCAGGAACATTGACCTGAAACAGGTCCCTGGCTGGTTCCAAGTTGATGCCTCTGAATGTATTTAGCCAAAGACAGCTGGGCAAATAGTTTTGTTAGAAGGAGCACAGAAAGTTGGTAACCCTTGAAGAACCCCTTCATTAACACCAAAGAATTGGTAAAATACAACAAGTAACCATATTTTGAATCACAACTGCACTGTATCTAACTGAGGTTCAAATCATCTGGTACCCATTAGGAACATTATCTTACTGGCTGAGGAGTTAATAAAGCCCAACTTAATATTTTTTTAACAGCTAAATACATTCCATAAAGTAGAAACAATCATAAACAAGAAGCAACCTTAGCCCATGTAAAATAGAGCCATTGCTCTCTGTGTGAAAGCCAAGAGTAACCTCACAAGGACAGAGGGGGTCCACTAGCTATAAAGGTACTACCAGAAGAAGAGGGTAAGGACATAAAAGTGGGGAGAGCAAAAAAAAAAGGTATCAGAAGAGACGTTGTTACAAGACCCAATCATTGTCAACTTTGTTGTATTTATTAGTGGCTATCAGATATGGGCTTTTGGTGAACCCGCTGCATTCTTCAGACAAGGTAAAACCTTTCCAATGAAATCAGATGTAACTCAATTTATCATTTGCACTTTAAGGCCCCTGGTGCTTAAAGCCTTTTGTTAGTTTAATATTTTTAATGATTGAATAATACATTTGATGAAGCACAATGAGGATGAACAGGAGAGTGTATAGTTTGTATATATATGCTGGTAAAAGGGATGGTGGGTAGTTATTTTTCCCAGTTGACCAAGAAACCTAATGTAGAAGAACCAGCATTGTGGGTTAGTAGTTTATAAGCAAATTATACTGGATTGCAGAGAATGACTTGTACAGATGCCTCTGCCATTGAAGAACCATATACATTACATAGGCTTTCATTCTCAACTAATATTTTAGAAATGAAATTCCCAAAACTTATATTTTAACTTAAACTAAAATGTTTAAAATTATCAAAACATATGGCCAGATATGAACTACTAAACGGCATATTTGTTGCATCAACTGAACGCTCAAAAGAGAGGATGTTCTCATTCTTAGATGTTGGAAAAGTTTTGTTTGACATACTTTTAGTAGTAACAGCAACTTTGGAGAATAAATAAATGTATGTGTCTGTAGAAATAATGTGCATTCTCTGCAGGGAAGATCATTACACTGACATTCAGAATTGATGCAATTTGTAAATACAAAAAATAAATACATTCTTCATCTGTAAAATATTATCACACATTTTATGGTGAATATTAATTCATTGAGTTATTGTGACCAGCTATTCCACTGGAAAGGCATTTAATTAATTTGCATCAGCTTGTCTATCTTGTGCTGATTTCTGGTGCTATACTGCTAATCACAAACCAGTATGAAAATAACTAACTCCACTACTGACAGATACATTCTACATCATCTGCTGCCTGTCCATTGCACAATTCCCTTCCAATTCTACTTGTCCTACATGAATGAACTTCTGTCTTTACACATACCTTAATGCACTGACAATTTGTTTTTTTTTCATAACAGCATGCTTTCTGGTAAGAGTGAGATAAATATATAGCAATGTATACTGCTGGCTGGTCATATTTCCAAATATTGTAAAGACAAAAAGATAAATTACATTTTGTAAAATGGTTTGATAGTGGAATGCCCAGTTCAGAGTCATTGGCCTTAATTTATCAAAGCTCTCCAAGGCTGGAAAGGATACACTTTGATCGGTGAAGCTGTGTGACCCAGCAAAACTGGAATAGATTTGCTCAAGGATTAAAAATATTTGCTAATAAATAGCAAACGACCTAAGAAATCTATTCCAGGTTTGCTGGATCACCCAGCTTCACTGGGTGAAAGTGTATCCTCTCCAGCCTGGGAGAGTTTTAATAAATCAGGACCATTGAATCTCTTTGACGACACATAGATAGATACCAGAAAACGATGCTGTGTGCAGATAGTAAAGTGTTAACTATCCAGTATGATTATAAAAAGGGCTTGGTAGTTAAACAGCAGAATGCAATGGATTATGACAGATTTGCACTACATTTGCTATATGCTACTGAAACAGCTATCTTTGAGGTGATAGCCAATTAACAGCAGGAAAACACCTCCAGACCCATTAAAATGCACCTAAAAGCGACAGCTTAGATTGACATTTTTTATTTCAGCCTAAAAAGCATTTTGCAGAGCAGATAAGACACTGGTGGTTGTATAGCAAATTCATAGTGTGTGTCTAGAAACACAAAGTGAAGTCAGTTTAATAATCTTCTACTAACTCAAATAGGAAAAGTCTAACTTGTTTTCTAGCTATAAGGGTCTTGAAAAAATATTCACCTTAAACTAAATACGTATAATGGAATTACCATGTATTAAGGAAGATATCATTGCTGATACTTGTTTCTGAACTATTTGATTATCTTTCTGATGCAGGTGTTTCAGTACTTTCAAGGTCACTGAAATTTCACTGACATCCATACATTTCTTCTAGAATAGGGACTTAGAAAATATTGCAGCCTAACATTTTCAGGACGAGGTAATGAATGCTTCACTATTGTTTTTATTTATTTCAAGTGTGCTTCAAAGTGATCTAGCCAGTTTATGCACATTCTGATATTTATAATTAGCTTTTAAACAATCCCTCACTATGCTTGGTAGATGCAGGCACTGTGGTGAAATTCATACTCACATTTTACAGCAGAGGCATCAAAGGTGTTTCAAGCCATCTCAGCTAATGCAGTCTCCCTATCCAACAGCGTAACTTTCCCCTTTCATGCAGTTTAACGATTCTCCCACAGTGAGATAGTAATTCGGCTCATCTGTCCACCCCCCCCCCCCCCTCCCATTAGTAAACTAGTAGACTTTCATTGTACTGATCTCTAATTTAAACCTCTAATTTTAAGGGTAGGTGCTCAGGTGGGCAATATTAGCTAAGTTGCCCAATAGGTTGACTTAAAAAAAGTACATGCAAGAAGAAATCTGCAGGCGTTGATGGGTGGCATAATGGCTCAGAGGAACACTCACATTGTAGGCCTTGGGCCCCTATGTTTGGCCAGAGCACTCTGTTTGTAATATTAATATTATATTATTTTAGCACCTACATATAAAGCAGCACCATAGTGATATCACTAACTGTCCCTCAGAGGAGCTCACAATCTAATGAGTCTATCATAGTCATATGTCATTAATACAGCCTAAGACCAATTTATTTCAAGGGACGACAATTACCCTAAATGTATGTTTTTGGAATATGGGATATATTCCTCTGACTGCCCAGAGGAAACCCATGCAAACACGGGGAGAACAAACAAACTCCTTGCGAAGAGTGTCCTGGCGGAGATTCAAAACTGGGACCTAGCACTACAAAGGCAAGAGTGCTAGCCACTTAGCCAACCGTGCTTCCCATTTGTATGGTAGTTGACCTGTAGGTCAACTGGCTTGCTCCAAAATTGGCCTCAAAATATGTTAAAGACATTTGATTGTGAGCTCCTCCAGGGGACAGTTAGTGAATGACTATGGACTTTATAGTGCTTCCTAAACCAATGTGTAAGACATTGAAGTTATATAAATACATGATAATAATCAGCCACATGTTTACCAAGTCCTTCGCTTATGGCAAAGCCAAGGGAATTCCCTGAAAAATCTATAATTTCCATTTACTTTTCTTCCCTGGGGGGGAAGGGGGGTTAGAAAATATAAATATTATAATAAAATAATAAAAAACAAACCCAAACCCAATCAAGGATTTCCCTGATCAAAAACACTCACTTGGAAGGAGAAACAAGTCAGAGCAGGAAGACCCTTGATATTTGTGTATTCTAAAAAAATTTAAAAATTCTCCAAGATCATCAGTGTACAGCTGACTTACTGGACTTTCAGGTAGGCTGAAATATTAAATAGTGATCAGCCAATGCAGGGCATTCTATTTAGAAAGCCCAGAACATTCCGTACAACTACTGACATAGATACAACTAGCATTATTTTTGCATAAATATTTTATACAATAATAGAAAATACATTTTAAAAAAGAATTAATTGACTTTCACAAATTTACAGAAAAAAAATAATCAAAACAACTTTGCTAATCTGTCTTTTAAGCTATTAATCATTTAGGGGAAAGAGGGCATTCAAAATCAAAGTGGAAGTAATCGTCTTTGCGGTTAGTGGGCTGCAAGGCAGCTGTGTAGGGAAAATCTCTCCCTTTTTTATGACCCTTATCTTAAATATCTCTTTAATCATCCCAATAAATTCTTACATGTTCATCTTGGGAAAATGTTAACAGCTGTTTAAAATGAACAGTCCTGTAATTTATTTATACTAGCCCTTAAAGTTATTCCACTGAGAGCATAATCTGGTATGCACAGGGATGTCATTTAAATGCAAAATTAGCAATAGCATATGCATTATCTGAATAACCTCCTGGTTGATTTTCACCATTCCCTCAATCAAGTTGTAATTCATAGACTTTATATTACTTGATTCCATTATGAAAGGATTGTTGCTTTAAGTATTAAATAGAAATCACTGCAAACCTTAATCTACATTGCTTTTTAAATATCTGACCAGAGAAAAATTCCCAGCTGTAAAGAACATTCCAAGGTGAATATAATCAGTCGCAAAAGCTTTTTTATTTTTTTTTTTAACTTTAAACACACTTTTGCTAAAGTTTTGTGCCTTAATATTTCAGACATTTCCCCCCTTTTGTTTGTTAAAATATTTATTTATTTTGCTGATATGGCTAAAGTGGACCCATACTAAATAAATATACATTTATTTCTAGCAAGACTTAGTCCTGCCCCCACACAAAAATGCTTTAGTCCAAATTGTTAATAGTCTTTTGAAGGTGCTGACATTCTCATTCCTTTTTCTGAATGTCCTGTGGTGCTAAGTTTTTTTTTTCCTTGCATGTCTGGACCAAATGAGAAAGAAAGGTTTGGGAATCTTGAGAAGCCCACTTTACAAGACATGGGACCTTTAAGCCTTATTCCTATAAGTGGTACCCTACTACTATTACTATGTCTACTGATGTGAGCTTCTCAAGATTCAAACAATACATGGAAGCTAAAAAGAGTCACACTGGTGGCATACTATGGGGTGGGAGGGATCCAGAGTATCCAAGTTAGTATCCAGAATCAAAGCTTTGGATGGTATTGGAGTAAAGGTCCAATTAAAAGCAACCCATTTTCTTCTCGCTTTAAATAATTCAGGAAGCTGCACCCAGTATTAAGATAAACACCTATCTCTCCCATGGGCATTGAGTCTCTACTCTTTTCTCTTAAAAAGCCAGATGCATGTTTGCTGTCCAACACTTCTGTTTGTTTTTATACCATGTCACCATGTAGGCATTACGGTTCCTGCCTTGTCCTGTACTGATATTAGCAGCTTCCAGAAAAGTGAAAAAGAGCGACATGGCTGCCAACTCTGCAATAGAATGATAAATATCATTAAGTAAAGAGATATGTGTATTCATTCTCTTCTGTAAAAAGGAGCAGCTGTCTGAAGTCTTTAAAGAGGTAACAGGGCAGTTTAAAGTAAATAAAAGTTAAGCTCCACTAGACAGATTAATACGAAGTTGGAGCACCATATATGAGCTTTTTACCCTCCAAAGGTTTTCTGATTTACACACTTTTACCAAAATGTATAGTCAGGAAAATCAACCTACGTAATTCACAATTCAGCTACACTTTCTTTCCTTTTCTCACTTTCTCTTTTCTGGACTATCTCTCTTCTATTTGGATGGAGGTGATGATAGTGATGGTGTTTATTGTACTGTTGTTCACATTTGGTTTAAATTCAGTTTTATAGCTATGAGTAGATTTGGCTCAGGTTCAGCTGAAACCAGGTTTGGCAAACACCAAACGTTAAAATGATGAATCAAACACGCCCTTGGAAGGCTAGAGTCAGTAAGATGGCTAGGAAAGCTACATTGGTGAGCCCACAAGTTTGTCTCCTTAATTTCTGTACAGTGTGACAGGTATTTATAACCACAAATATGGCTAAACAGATTAGAACATTTGTTGACCATTAAAACAGCAAATATACAGCATGTGTAATTAACTGGGGTGTTAATCTGTTTGTCTTTTAGCTTTGATAGTTTGATAAATGCAAACAAGTTATTGTAAATCATAAATTTGCTTTCTATAACTCTCAGAATCAACAGAAGTTAGCTCTCAGTTCCAATTTCTCTCTTCTGGGACAAAGGGTGTAATGTGCAGAGGGTGGAGAGCAAGGAATGTTTCTGGAGCCAAGAATCTGTCACGGACATCCCTACTGAATGTGAAGACACATTTTTCAGTAACATTACCAAAAACTTCAAAAGTGTGTTCTGAGATTACACAAATTCTAATGCTACTTTTGTTGTATTATGTTTTCATTGCTGTTCCTTACAAAAAAAGTGCATAGTCCCTATCTTACTATCCTTCTCTGTAATCATGCAATGGTGTGAAAGAAGGGAAGTGCACAGAGCAGTCAGATGGACACCACATAGGGCAGGCAGTCTTTCATTTCAAGGTTCAGACTTAGAGTACTTGCAAGTATGAAAAAGAGACCCAATGAAAATGCAAATAAAATTATTCAGTCTAAAATAATATCTAACTCTACCCCTTAAAAGAGACACAGTAACCATTTAAAAACTTGAAACCAACATTGTTGTGTAAAATACACTCCCTGGCCTAAAACAACCCCCAAGCCTGTGGTAGAAGTGTTATGATCTGTTAAATCTATGGAATGGGCCAGAGAAGACATTATGCAGTGATCTGAAACTCAATCATCAATATCATCAATATACAATATCAAGATCTTTGTGAAAAAATTATGCAACTCTGAATGAAAAGAAATGTTTCAATATTTCATAAGCTTATAAAAACCACAATACCAAATTGTGGGGAATGACAATGCATGCCATAATCAAAGCTAAAGATGGCTAGACAGTGTATATGTATATTACTTACCATAACACTGTTGCACTGATCTTTCACCTTTTAGAACTGGAAGCCACCACTATTGGGTCTATTTATAAGGCAGTAAATCTGACATTCACCAAACATTCGCTAGTGGAGAATCTTCAAGGTTCATGTTTTTTCTGTGGGCGTGAGTAATTCCCCACAAAAGAATGTTTGGTAAATTGCAGATTCACCAAAGATGGCTGAAACAACGGGCAGCAGTAAGACACATGCATTTGATACATGCAGCAGAGTAAATAGGCTAAAGATTCTTAGCACAAACCCTATATCTAAAAAAGTGGGAAGATCAGCTGCAATGGAGTAAGGTAAGTATACACAATCATTAGTGGGCACCAGTGTGTCTTTAAGGGGTCACTCAAAGTGGTGTACTTTCATTAGGAAAATACTGCAATTGTGCTACAGTCAAAGCATCCACTTACTCTTCTTTAGCCCTTGAACCAATCTACCCACCACTGCATCTGAAAATGTCTTCTAGGCAGAACTGCAGTAGCTATAGGAAGTATCAGTAAGCTGTAGTAAAGTAGGTGTTAGATCCTGGAAACAGTACAAGACGGAACTAGAAGAAGTGCCAGAGTAAAGAACTAGCAACTGGGCAAAGAGTAGAAAAATTGAGGGATAACAACTCGATGATGTATTCTCAGAACATTTAAAAGAAGGGTGTGGTGGGCTGGACTGGGAACAACCACTATACATTCAAGCCCTGCACAAAATACTCTCAGAGTATTAGTAACACATCAGGTATTGGCTTGTGGCTAAATCCAGTACAGCAAAATTCAGAAATGATGGGCAGGAAGAATACATGTCCTGCTTCCATTTCATCAGTCATTCTGACTTTTGTATGAATATGTTTCATAAAAAATTTTGGATTTTTCTTTAATATCCTATGTATCCCTCAAATTATTACTTATGGTGATGAAAGAAATGCATTGCGTGATGCTTTATGCTTTTTTAGATGTGCATTAAAAAATTTTGGTAAGTTGTCAAGACTTATTTGAACTGGTTAGCTTTATCTGTTCAGGTGTAGAAAGTTAATTTTTGTAACATCTCAATCTACAGCATCAGCCAATAGCAAATTTCAAGCACTGGTTTAAATGGTGTAGTTGGATAATGCACTAAGTATATTGCCAGCTGGTACATAGAAAACAAATTATACCCAGTTACACTGGTAAATCACAAGCCACAGGCATAATATTGTTTACTCAGGTATTGTATACAATTAGAGCAGTAAAGGTTTGGTGAACATTTTATTCTTTCTATTTTCTTTTAATGCTATGTGATTTGGCACAAGATGTTTTGCAACATTATGGGTCCTCTGAAAACAAGATTTTCCCAGTGGATAGACCCAGTACAGTTACATGTATGGTTCACTATTTTATTTTATTAAGTCATGGTGCGACAGTGATAAATCTTAAATGTGACACACACCATGCAAAACAGATTTTAGATATTTATAATATTATTTTTTTTGGCTTGGGCTTCTTTCAGAACATTCTCTATTTACAGTTTTGTCACCACAATGCAAACCTGGGTTTGCTCTTCATGTTGCATTGATCGCCATGTTACCCATTAAGCTGGAGATGACCAGTATAGGGAAGGTCCAAAATAGATAATTCCTTTTGAAGTCTTAATACTTGAAGGAAAAGCCCCAGTTCCCTGATTCAAAGTATAGTCTCAGCAGATACTAGCTCTTTCATATATTGCAAAGATCAGATTAAAAAATGACAGTGTCTTTGGTGAGACTGCAATGACATCCAACATAGGTCCTGAAAATGTCATCTTGTCAACATTAATGGCTGAATCCAACAGTTCCTCTTCTTAAATGTAGTAATAAAGATGAAGTCTAGTACAGTTAAGGCTTGTCTTAACACTTTCCAGAGCTGCCTTGGCAATTTGACCAATATAACACTTTCATTTGGTGGTCTGTCCATTATTCCTAATAGTCATGATAACACACTTCTAGATCTCATTTGCTGAATTCTTTTCAGGTCCTTGTTTGCCAAGCCTAGACATGTGTAGTATGTACATGTCTTACACAGGTGATCATGAGCGTGAATTTATGTTCCCCACCACAAAAGGTGTTTTTTTTAACCAGGGCTCTGCATCCTTTTCAGTTTTTTTTTCTGCCTTTGTTGTCCATGTGAAGCAGTCTGATAACTGTCCTAGCAGTGAAGTATTTTTATGAAGGCCTTTCGGAATTCCACATTGAATGTGGTGTAAATAATAGGATTGACTGCACTGTTAACATAACCAAGCCATGTGAACGCACTGTACAAGGCTGGTGGTATCTTGCAGTTGCAGTGCATATTTAGGATATGGGTTATAAAGAAGGGAAACCAGCAGACTATGAAGACACCTGAGTGAGAAACAAACAAAAAAAAAAAGATTATAAGTTATAAAAACTTTACAATAACTTCCAGGATAGAATGCATGCAAATGTAAGTCACCTAATCACTTTAACCCTATTGATCACCTCTAGAGAGACCTGAAAATGACTGTCCACCGACAGTCTCCATCCAACCTGATTTAGCGTGAGAGGATTTGTAATGAAGAATGGCAGAAAATTCCACATTCAGGTGTGCAAAGCTTGGTAAATCATACCCAACAGTCTTGAGGCTGTAATTGCTGTCAAAAGTGCTACAACTAAGTACTAAGTGAGATTTTGAATACTTATGTAAATGTGATGTTTCGTTTTTTTCTTTTTAATAGATTTTCTAAAATTCTAATTTGACTTATGGGGTAGTAAGTGTAGAATAATGAGCAAAAAACATAACAAAATGTAAAAAACATGAAGGGTGTCTGATGACTTTGTGAAGCCACTGCATAGATGGACAGTCTGCCAATTCTTATATTTACCAAATAGCCTGTGATTTATTACATTAGTTTGTGGACTGAAGATTCCTATGACTTACCAAGCACAATGGCTAACATCTGTGTGGCTTTCTTCTCTTTTTGTTGTGAAAGCTTCCTTTTGCTCATAGTTTTTAGGGAGGTCCTTGTTTTCCCATTGGGCATTGATTGAATTTCAAAAGTCTTGGCAGACTTTGCATTATCTTTTGGGTGCCCATTCTTCTCGGCCTTGCAGGGACTTTCTGCTGGAGAGGCAAGGTTAGTACTGTTGAACTGGTTGGATGTTGCTGGCACAGCCAGATGTTGGTGGTCTGGGGAAGCTGATTTGTTTTTTGTCTTTTCTGGTGGTGATGTACTTGACATCATCTCCATCTCCATTTCTTCAGGGTGGTTTTCGGTCTCCTGTGCAAACATCAAAAGTACAACAATGCAAAAAATAAACATGCAGTAGCTACTTTGTTTTTTCTTTTTCCATTTGTTTTAATTGTAGGTTTAAGCCAAAAAACTTGGACCATACTCTCAAATAAAAAAAATATACATTTATAATATTGAAAGTTTCCGCATTATTCAGTTTTTCTAGCATTAATTATTGAAAAAAATATGCTAATACAAAAAATATGCTAACTTTTAAAAATCAAAGGTTTTGTTTTTTCTGCTACCAGTTTCTATTACTGTTTCAGATTTCTGCTAGCGGCTAAATTAGTGTTCAGTTTGTTCTCACAAATCAGTAACTGCTACCAGAACAGAGAAGGTCAGGTAAGTCAGGTAAGTCATGTCTCCTTATTGCTAAATAGTAAGGAAACTTTTGTACTGTTTAGAAATAACATGGTGGAACCTAGAATTTTTCCTTTAATTTAGTGTATATGCATCAGGCAGAGTTCTCCATGCAGCAAAAGAAAGGGGAATCAAACAATAGTTCACCCTCTAAATGGAGTGGAAACACATAATGATTTCTTATGATTACTATTTTGTTTAAATAATAATAAATAATCATTTAAATAATAATAAATAAATAAGTTTTTATAATAATTTGACATAATGCAGATCCGTATGGAACTTGAAGCCCCCAAAGCTCTTGCCATATAGTGCATATTATGACAGACTTACCTTTTAGTGTGCTATCTTTTAGCAATGTACGATCTGTACTTCCTTTTGCTACTCCATTGCCACCAATGCCATTTTTTTGTGGTGTTCTTCTAAGTATAAGTTCTTGGCCAGCCACAGATAATGTAACTCTCACACAATGGGCCTGATTTATTAAAGCTCTCCAAGGCTGGAGAGGATACACTTTTGTCAGTGAAGCCATGTCATTCCATGGCTCTGATCCAGGATTAAAACATTTGGTAACAAATAGCAAAATACTTTTAGGAAATCCATTCTAGGCTTGCTGGATCATCCAGCTTCATTGTGGAAAGTATATCCTCTCCAGCCTTGAACAGCTTATGGAAGTTACATCATTTTGGTATAGGGCTTTTACTTCTAGCATCCTATAGATACTGCTATTGTAAAGTGTACTGCACAAATAACTGTATCGTGACAAAAGCAATTCTTATACTAGAATAGATTGATATTTAAATATTTGCAGACTCTACAACAGTTGGCAGGCATTTAAAAGTTTTGCTAAAGAGGTTGAAATTGTATAGAAGTGCTTGGCATGTCATGACTCCCATGGGATGTTGCTTGAAGTGTCTCAAAAACCATTCAAAAACCAAATGCCTATACCGAAAGACTCATGTAAGATTCATGTAACTCATTCCACAATTGTATGAGAGTGTTGAAAACCACGTTGTGGAAGCGTTTGCATGCTGTTGTGTTTGCATTGAGATTGCAGCACGGTTCCGGAAAGCAACATGTTGCTTCTGGCTGTGTAGTTGCTTTTCCTGCTCTGGATGAAGAAATGTACTGCACAAAAGAGTGCAAAGCAGTTTGCTATGTGTCTGGCAGCAGCTAACTGTGTGCTTTTGACTGCAAGTCTAAAAGGGGCCAAAATTATTTCAAACACCCCATTTCAATGAAAACCAGGTATTTGGGTCAGCTGAGGCCTGATTGACAGTGATGAACCACAGCGGTCCCTTTGTCAAAAACTACCTAATGCATGTTGTCAAAAACTTCTAAAATTAGCTTTAGAAATACATACAGGTTTTTTACATTTTACAAGGGGTGAAAAGATTTTGTTCTAACAGTAAAAATTGCTGGCTGTGATCTTTGAAAAATAATTTCTTCCTAATGCCTATAGATATAGGCTTTGTTCAGATTGGTGGGGAGGTTGTGCAGTTACTGCTTTTTCACACTGGTGACCGTTGCTGTGGGGGAGAGGTTGGACGTAACATTTACCTGCGGCAGCACAAAGGAGAAATAACGGGGACTATAGTGAGAGGTTCGGTACCACCTGCTGTCAAATCTGCAAATGTTGGTTCTTTAAGAACAGGGGCTGCAATGTAAGTGGCTGGCCCAGAGCTGCATGTAATCGTTTTCTCCCAATGCAAGTTTGAATCTGACCTTAAAGATTTGTCAGTGCTTTTACTGCTTCTTCAGAATATTTAAATACTTTAGTCTGCATGATCTGGGCACAGGTCTGTGCCGACATTTCTGTGATATGCAAAAAGCTGTAATGAGATATCAGCACGGGTGGCCATTGGCTATTTTCTTGCATAATGTCTTTATAGAATTATCATTTGAACATTGTTTTACAAAGGTATCAGAGTTCCACTAGAATGATTCTTACCATGAATCTTCTTTTTCTAAATCAGTGATGCTTTGCAGTGTTTTCTATCACTAGTTCAGAAGCAGAATTAGGCTCCAAGCCAAGTTCTCCAGGGAAAGAGGATAATCAATCCTGGCCAATACGATTCCAATCAGCCTGCCTATTTGTTTAGTGTGACACATATATTCTACGGTATGCTGTCATGACTCAATAGCTATTCATTCAATATGTTCCCTGCATACTTTACATCTTTGGTAAGAAAGCTCATTAAAAAAGACAGGTAAGTTTTATCTTATGTGACAAATTAAATACACAATTCAGTAAAGTATGAACAGTAACACCTTTTCAAAGCCAATGGTGTTTAAACATACATTGTTTTTATATGGTATACATCAGTGGACAGGGGAACTGGAAATTGGAAGTATCAAGTACTGTAGCAAACAGTGCAGCTCGTGTAGTATGTAAAGAATTTTTCTGGGGTGAATCCTTCGGCCTTTATTGCTCATTAACCTTTCAGTGGGTATGGAGAAGAGTGGGTCGCACTCCCGCTGAAAGTGAACACAATTCTTATGGGTTCATCATCTCTTTTTATATGCTTTAAAAAAAATTGTACACTGATACAATACAGAAACACACTGTAATGACAGAAAACATAAAACACAAAACAAAAAGGAAAAAATAATTAAGATCATATGATTTTCTGGTATTGTTTATAAACCTCATACGTTTCCATCCAAACAAATATTCTTCCAAGGACATTTTTAAGCACTATCTATACTATGTCACACAAGTTATAAATTTTTACAAGTAATGCCTCAAAAACAGTCTTGTAATTATTTACCAACTCAAAGAAGTATTCAAAGAATATTAATGAATAATATAGCATTTACATTTAAAATTACTATAAATCATAAGCATAAATTTGCAGTTTGCTATGTCAAATATGTAATGTGTGGCATTTTTATTCTTAACTTTATGCAACTTAGGGTATTTATTAAATATTTATGACCTTATTATAATCCTGTTACCTTCTGTATGCTGAGAAAACTCACCTAACCTACATTTTTAATGCACACGAGGTTATAAAGATAAAACAAAACCTCCTAGAACAAGGCTTATTAAAGATACATTCAATTTACCAGAATTAATGTTAAAGGCTGGGGAGATAGTTGAGTTCCTAAATGTAATACATATTTTATTAATGCTGCTCATTATTTTGAAATTCAGAGCATATTGTGTGATTGAGTCAGGATTTAGCTCTTTCAATTTTTAGTCTTCAGCTTTGACATGAGTAAAGATAACACAACAACCAAGAGCAGGCAGAAGCAGCATGTCTCAGGTACAAACTAGTCAGCCAGCGACCCAACTTCAGTTAGTGACAGCTTAAAAGAAGCACATTATTTATGTAACTTCCTATTGTTTCAAGATATGCAAAATATGTGTTAAAAGCAGCAGCCACTGAGACACTGCAATGCTGAACATTGAATGAAAGTCTTTTCCAGTTATATTAGACTGGTCGGATAAGAATAAGCTTACTACTTGCTGCTACTTTAGTGGCATTTTTTCCTATAAGTGCAATTTTTTTTTTTATATAACCTTTAAATCTGTGGAAAAAGAAAAGTTGTACAGACTGCAACATATATACACTGCCAAGTGTTTTATCATCATAATCACTAATATTAATATACCATTTGTTTAAGGAAGAAACCCAGAGCTCAGGGTAAAACTACGTTTTTCAGAGCAAACTGCTACTGTGAAGCAAGGAGAGGCAAAGCAAACACACCATGGTCAACCACTTTTGAATATGGTTGTGGACTTGTACAAAGAAAAGAATAAACAAAAGAGTAAAAAAATGCACTCCTTTGCTAGACATCTGCCATCTGTAATTCCTTGATTGCCTTTAGACCCACAGTCATTAAATTTTGGTGGTCTGTTGCTCTAGCTGGTGCATCCCCCAGTGGGGGGAAAAGGACCCCACTGGGGGGGCACACTGGTCAGAGCTGTGGACTATGTCTCCTGTAAGGATCACAGGATCAGGAGTTGGACGGGTTGTGTCCAGAGGCTGAGACCTGTGATGGGAGAGTGGGCAGGTTCTGGCATCATGACATCGCTCTGGGGGAAGTTTCTTCCCCTTTGAGTGACACGCGGCTCCCCGCCCATTCGCGGTCTGGAGTACGTGAAATTAGTGGTCCGTGACGTCCAAAAGGTTGGCGACCATAGTTTTGGACCACATAGTAAATAACTTAGTTAATGACAATACCACAAAATAATATATATATATATATATATATATATATATATATATATATATATATATATAAATATATATTCACCACCTAAGAAGTTAAAAAGCAACATTTTAAATACTACATACTATAGCAAATTAGCAGTCAAAACAAAGTATTGACTTTTTAATTGCTAAAATAGCTGCAGATGGCTTTTATTATTTATTTATGTCTATTTAAATCATGAAGGATAAGTTGCACAAATTAATTTATTTTACGAAAATATAAGGAGTATTATTCTTAGCTGTATTTTTTAATTTTAAATGTTTTACAATTTTATAATATTGAAATGTTTTGCTTGTTTTTTTTTTGTTTTGTTTTTTTTGCAGTTGTGTTAAAAAAAACATTTATTAATGGGTACAACAGGGACAAATTAACACACAAATTAAGGAGTGAGCCCATAAGTAGGTTTTCCTTTTCTTACTATAATTGAAATTATGCAGTTGTACAGAGCAGATAGACTCATTCAGCTGCTGTCCAGGACATTTCTAAGGAAGATTGCAGGTCTGGTTCCTTTGATATGTTAAGAGACGTGTTCATAACCTTATGATTACTCAAAAAGGCATTTACAATGAGAAATATTCAATAAGACACTCACTATTGATTATTTGTAGCATTAGGAATGTGCATACTTTGCTTTGTAAATGTAACTATTATCATAAATCTATAATTATAAAATAGTTTTTTTCTGCCAGTTGTACTTGACAGAAAATTATGTCAATTGCTCAAGGCAACTGTGAAAGCAACAACCCTAATCATTCTTGGAAAACCAAGCACATTTGCAAATACGTAATTTAGCTATTTTAATTTGTTCACCTGTTCTTTGAGAGGTACAAGGACATCAGACGTCCTGCCCATTCAAATTTACTGTATATACTTAAGTAAACCAGAAGTTTTTTTCTCTCAAAATGCAATTAGAAAAATAATATTTATACTGGTGTCATACCAGTGGATGGTACTGTGCTCCCACATAAAGTGTGCAACAAACTCTAGTAATTGGATACATATTGTTACAAACTGTTTTGATACAGTTTGTTATATACTTTACATAGCATAGCATACATAACTGGTGACAAGAATAATGCACCAAAGTTGCTTCACTGATAAAAGTGTATCCTTTCTAGCCTTAGAGAGCTTTAAGAAATCAGGTGCATTATTTAAAACATCTGAGAGACATTTCCTATCTGTCTATAATCATCAAGATTTAGAACATTTTATTTCCAGACGCTTTACATTTGCCACATATAAAAATCTTTTCGGGCGCAACCTTTAGCATCAAGATAGATTCTAGTAAAATGTGCCTGTTTTCTCAATTTGTGAGTCATAATATGCAGAAATAGCTTATTTTTAACCCAACAATGGGAAAATGCCTGTTTGTAACTGTAAATAATTGCTGTGATTTCACTTGGTTAACAGTCAAACTATGAGAAAAGCTGGAAAATTGTTTAGAAACAATGGCAAAACAACTACCCCTGTAAAACTAATTGCTGTGATTTCACTTAGTCAACAAGCATGATAACACAAAACAGGCATACAATAAGAAAACAGGCTGGCTTGTTCAAGGAGGTAAACACAGGAAACTGCAGCATATAGGCAAATACATTAGTGGGCTGGCTCCATACATAACACATACAAACTAAAATGTAAGCTGTCCCTTTCCCTGACTGGCAGTAGCAGAAAATGGCACCTTGGCAACCCTCCATCATGCTCTACTATAGGTCAATAGGATTGTTAGTAGTACCCTTGAAATGAATTAAAGAATACAAAAGCAAAGATATACGTGACTTTAACGGCAGTAAATTCTAACATACATTGGCTAGATACATTGTACACATTACATATGTTGAGATCATTCAACATGATCTCAACATATGTAATGTGTACAATGTATCTAGCCAATGTATGTTAGAATGTCAATTGGACTCTTTCTGAAACTTGGTATATGGGAAGAGGCATGCATATTTTAATTGTCACTTTTAAATGAAGGAAATAAAAAATGTATGATATTTTTATGATATTTACTGCTGTTAAACCCCCGTATTTCTTTGCTTTTGTATTCTCTAATGTATATTGGGGATGTTGGCAGCAATGTAATTGTTAGAAAACCAGAGGATATAAATGATGATACCTTTGAAATGAATACTAAACATTAGCAGAAAAGGAAGACAGTGAAGATTTTTAAGTTCTCAACGTTTTACACATTATCATGTTAGTTACCCCTAACATGATACCCCTACCCCCATGTTAGTTACCCCCAGCACCCCCAAATCCCCTATGCCCTGCCAAAACCATTTAACCTGAAAATGCCCCCTTTTCCCACAACGCATTTATCAGTAATGCATCTTTGAGTAGTAGGAATGAATAAAAACCCAGCTAGCAATGCAATGGCATGTAATTCCAACATCACTTTGTAGTACTGTACTTCTGTATTTTGGGAAAGGGGGTTACAATGCTGACACCCTGACCTTGCCAGACTAGGCACTGGCCCAAAGGTGATAGAGTAATGTGTGACCTAACTGTGTGTTTCTATTAAAGTTTGATTGTACTTATGGATTTTGTGAAACATCTTCAGTACTGTTTGTACCTGGAAGAAGGGGTTGACTGTGAAAGCACATCCTGAAAAATATTAACTGTTAGTGCAATTAAAAATGTATCAAAACCTAATTGGTGTATAGTCAGATAATATAGCTCATTTTCAGAAACATGCCATATGTTTTTTTCCATGGAATTTATGCACTGACTTACTAAAATACCCTAAACTTGTCCTTTGAAACCTGAATGGTAAAAAAAATTGATGATCATTATCTGTACTTTTACAAACTCTTGACCTCAAGTTTATCCTTAGATACTTCGTCTGATTTAAATAGCTAGTGGTGTCTTATACGCCATTCTTCTATTATTCCTTTACCATTGTGTAACCTTGAATTGCCAGTCTCAGGTCTAACAGCCAATTGTATGTACCAAGTACTTAGGTTGCAATGCAGTAATTGACACTTAGAAAAAGCTTCAATCAGTGTTGTAATACTTACCACTTTCTTTTTATTAGCTGGGAAACTCCCGTTGGATTTCACAAAGACAGCGCACAGCTTCACATCTTCTGGATGAGTACATTTATCCTAAGAAACAAAACATTGAAAGCTGGAGGTAAAATGATCAACATTTGATTGACTTCCAAAGTGGTTCTTTGAGAACTTTTGTAGCTTTGTAGCTAAATTATTAGTATTCTACACATTTCACCCAGGTTGGGGTCTATTGAGACACATGTATTTATACACACACAATTGTGTTGTGGGTGTACAAACTGTATTATTAAAAGTAATTCACACAATACTAGTTCATGAGACAGTGACACTTTAAACAAAAGGTACTCTGTTAAATCAATATTAGCTTGCACTTATGGTTGTATGTAGAATGTGATTTGGGAATACATTATGTAGGAAAGTCTGCCTTTGTTATTTCAACGAAGGGGCAATATTTGACTTTGAAGAAACTTAAAGGCTTGAAAGCTTTGTATAATCTTACATTAAAGGAAATGAGTACCGAGAGAATAACAAAGCTTCCACTGCTCTCCTTCTGAGATAGTTGTCCGCAAACATTTTTCAGCTTGGTGACATAAAGTAGAAAAAAATAAAGTTTTGTGCACTGTGAATATATAAAATTGTCTTCAGAGTTATCTTGATCATTGTTGGTCACTTTAAAGAATAATGAACCCTGACTGCTTGACTCATAAAGGAATACACTTTGGAGTGAACAAGGGTGAGAAATAGGAAGAAAATAGGCCTTCCAATATATCTGATTCCTCGCCCTAAAGTGCATAAACAAAAGATGACAGGAGTTGTTTTCAGAAAATAAGCATGAGCATGACCGAATAAGAGTCTATATTATAATCTATTGTTTTTATTGTTCCTGCAAAAATGTATTAAAAGGCATGAGAAAAATTAGGAGTAAACACAAAAAGGGTCTGAGAAAGGAATAGTTTTAGAAATGCTAATTAAAATTAGGTCAAACTAAAGTTCCACTTTTAAGATTACACGATCAGGCAGGTCATTACTACAAAAACAGGTGATGTCCCTCCTGCAAAATTCACTCCTACCTGACTGATGGCTCCAGGTTTACTGCAAAAAAGTTAAGCTGCATATGGGCTGCATCAGTTTTTGTTGCCAGGATTAGGCAAATTCGGCCATTCTCGCTTACCGAAATTGTAACTGAAAAAAAAAAAAAAGATTGCGGGTTGTGCTGATCAATGAATCAGCTCAAGGGCGATCCCCGGCACTAGAGGTTAAATTGTGACGAGTCTCTCCATTCAAAACCTCTAGTGCTCTCTGATTGGCTGAGGAAAGCTTTCCTCAGCCAATCAGGAAATTAACCTCTACTGCTGAGGATCTTCTCAATGAATTCCGCTGTTGCTGCATTCCCTGGGAACAGTGTGCGATCCGCGGCACTAGAGGTTATTTAACCTCTAGTGCCAGGAATCTTTTCAATTAATGGGGCTGTGGCCGCATTCATTGGGAACAGTGTGCAATCCGCGGCACTAGAGGTTATTTAACCTCCAGTACCGGAGATCTTCTCAATGATCGCGACCGTGGCCTCTAGTGCCCCGGGGATCGCAAACAGGAGGATTCCAAGGGAATCCTGTGAATAATTTCCCCTGTGAATATTAATCCTCCTGTTATAATTTCCTCAATCTTCCAATGGTTTTGCAAAATCGGTTTGCCAAAATTTAGCAGAACCATCAGAAGTTCGAGAAAATTTACATATATATATGGGTTCAGTGGGCTTTTCATAAATCCTAAAGTTGGATGGAAGCACCCTTCAACTATCTTCGACCTGTTTTGCGCCACAAAACAGATCCTTATTGGTCCCAATCTTTTCTTACAAAAAGGAAAAACAATCAGCATACAAAAGCAGATACAAATACACAAAAATAGACAGAAAAAATAAAAAATGCCCCTATTCTAAACACACCCTGCCAAAAATGTAAACCTATATTACAAATATTTCTTATTTAAAATATATATTTTTTTTTTAGGCACATTTTGCCTAACCACCTAAAAAAAATGCAATGAGGTAACATTGTTACATTTTGTTCCTAATGATGCCATCTTAAATGATGTCTTTTATTGTGTAGCATTTAGTGCAATAATATCTTATAATTTGACTCAATGATTTAGTGTATCTGTTTCACAAAAAGGTTAAATAATTTTAAATTAACTTTAGGATGAACAGCAATATTTTACCTAATCACTAATCAGATTTATTTCTGGAGGTCATTAAACTCTGGAAGGAGGATGGGAGGGGCTTACACACATGCTGGCCAGAAGCTTCCTTGCTTATGAAAAACGTCCAGTTGTAATACATCCTATGGTTATGTTATGAATGTTCCCATTAGTTACACTGTTTTCTTTGAAGCTGGAACTTTCTAATCAGTCACATTTACAGAAATACATCTGAATAACTTAAGACATATCATATCTTGAAGCTTTTGATGTTAATGAGGGGCATTCTGATGCTAATAAACCCCTTGATTGCTAAATAAACATGCTTTGTCCCAGAGACCTAAATATTTATTTGCTTAGTTCCTCTAGGACACCCAGAACCCTTGCATCTCCTATGTTCAGGTGCATTGCAATTACCCTAAAATAGTAGATATTATTTATGGAAAAATACCATGCTATTTTATGTTTTTGTCTTTTGACAAAGACATCCTCAACAATTTTGGTAACAATACTATTCAGGGGTTTTGCAAATACCTTGAAAAAGGTAAAATCTCAAACTTCAAGTCAAAAGTAAGGTGGTCGAAATGTCTGCTAATTTTTATATTCTGTTTAGGACAGAGTTGAGAATAGCCTTGAAGAGATTTTCCCTCATTTCTGTCCCTGTGACACCAGCACAGGAAATAAGAAAAATACTAACAAGAACAAGAAATATTGTTAACTAGAACACATACAGAAAAAGAAATGTGTTAGAGATTATATACCAAGAACAGTGCTTTAATATTGGGTATTGACCCCCACCAATCTCAGTTATGGTAATACTCGAAACAGATACATCAACTGCAAATACCAAACTGTATATAGACATTCTTTTATCGTATGCCCAGAAATTATTTTTAGATATTCTTATCAATAATAGCTTAGAATCAACCAACTGAAACCGAAAACAAGTACACTGTAACCTTAGCCCTTATACTATTCCCCAAACCTTTGCTACATTAATCAGCTATCATAATTGAACAAATGACATTTTCAGTAGTCTTATAGAATATAAAATGTCATATTCTACTTTAAATATTTATGGATTACGCACAATATGCAATGTCTCAGGTTCAATCAAGTTTACAACAACCTGGAAATTTGAAACTAATACTGAAATGGGGAAAATAAATCATCTTTATTATATATAAGATGTTATGTCTCAATGCAATAAACCTAAAAAAAATACTAATTCAAAGAAACATTTTGGATGATGTTTATGTACATAAAACAGAGAAATACTTTACTATTTTCTTCCATAAAATACAGCTACTGTACTGTAGTTGTAAAGAAACAGCACTGTACTGTACTGTACTGAACTGGCATTCAACTTGTGAAGATTTTATTTGGAGGCATTCATCCATTCAAGGTAGCAAAGGGAATCTTGGTAAAAGGCGCTGGGTGAATTCTTTTAAACCTTCTTATCTATTTTTTCCACTGTGCAAATACCTTCAGTGAATCACTGATAAATAGATCCTTCGTTTTAAAAGTTTCAGAAGGCAGCTGTACTGAATACTTGAAAAGACCTCAAAAAAACTCTCATTGTACCTATTACCAGCTAATGATTAAACCCACCATTTTCTACCCAGTTCACATTTGAGTAAACCTAGCTGTAGCAAGATGAGGATTTTGCCACTTTACAGATCTTTAGTCATTGCAAAAACTAAACCAGATATTTTTTATGAGCCAAAACAAATTATAAAAAAATAAAAAGAAATGTGGACCCCTTCTGTTTTCATACCAGCTGATAGGCCAGTCCCCCTAAAGTAATCAACCTATCACAGTGCTATACCCAGATATTCTGAATTTCATCTAGCTTGATGATTTCACGTTTTGTGTCATGGAGTGACTGGAACTGGGGGTTGCACCCCAATTCAGAATGCAGTTCTACACATGGGCCCACTGTGTCCGCTACTGAATGTGGAACAAGAGTGTAAAAGCTTTTTAGTTGTCTGTGTAAGGAATCTAACATGGTTTTTCATTGAGTGTCCTAATACTAACTTTTAAATGAAACATTATCTTATAGCAAAAAACAATGTAGTAAGGTGTTGAAAATGGTAACTTTGGTATGACCATGCTATTATGACATCCAATGCAGTACAGTGCAGTCGAACATGTTTGTATTTAGTATCAATTACCTTGTTGGCATCTGCTTCCACTCCACGACTGTTGCGCTTGGTGTTTACCCTCTTCCTTCGCTTTTGTAGAACTATATAAATCTGGACATATACCAGGAGTGTGACAATAAAGGGGACATAGAAGGATACAACAGAGGAGTAGATGACAAATGCAGGGTTTTCAATGAGGCACTCATTGGATGCTGAAAAAATAAAATCGAGTAAGTTCAATTCTTCCTTACTATTTACATATTGACTTAAAAGTGCAAGTACATGCTGAAAAAAAGTCCTTTGTCAAAAAATAAATTGAAATTATGCTAAATACATTCTAAAAATAGGACTGATGTACTGAAAAAAACGTATGAGTGAATTTGTTCATAAGAGAAGCTTTGTTCACCAGTTACGAGTGGGGGGAAATTTGAAAAACACACAGTGGGGCATCAAAAGTAAACATGGAACACTTTTTCTTGCACATATTCATATGATTAAAGTAACTACTACTGATAAGCAAAGTTGGGCAATTCATTTGTGCCACACTTTTCACAAAAAAAGACATATTTTTGTGAAAATGCAACAGTTTCAGTAAATAACATGATAGATTTTGAAAACTTGAAAATGCAGGACATACTCAACATAACATGAATTTTTGCTATAGAAAAACATTGAAAAAATATCTTATTTTATATACAGGTTACACCAGTAGATAGCACTGTGCCTTCATGTAAAGTGTGTAACAAACTCTAACTATTAGACAAGAGACATGAGTTTGTCACACACTTTACAAAAGGACACAGTGCTATTTACCATCCACAAAATATGATTTAAGAACAAATGATCAATCATAATTAACATTATAACTCTATTTCTATTCAAAAATATACTGTAGTATTGTGTTTTAGGATTGAATGATTTTATTACATGGTAGGGAGGCTTATTTCATAAATTTTTCATCTGTTAATAATATACAAGTCAGGGAAAAACTTTATTCTGATTGTTTATTTTTATTTTTTCAGGGATTGAAAAAATTAGATCAAAAATGGAATTTGTAAACCTTTAATGAAAACTGTTCCTGCCTCAAAGAGACTGTAATACAGTGATAAAATGCCTTCTTCAATATATGTAAATTTACTTTTTCTTCTATCGCTCACTTTCTATTCGATCCTCATCTAGTACAACAATCAGAATGAGAAGGAAACTTCCCAGACACATTTATTGAATATATCACCAAACCATATGAGTTACACTGTATTTGAGGCATTAGCAATTTTGCAAAGAAGGTCTGATCATTACACTATGTTTACAAAACTCAGTGAACATTTGAAAAGCAAACAATCAGTCACTAGTTCTGTAGTAAATTATCCTTGTAGTGTTTATACTTACTGTGGATATAGGAAAACCATGGCAGACATCTTTTTTTACAGTTCAAACCTATTCAAATATGGCAGGAAAAAGGGTGTTCACCCAAAGATCACAGATCATATCACAAGTGGTTTCTAGGGCTTCTTAAAAGTGATGCTAAACCAGCTGCCCTTAGAGAAGGAAGAGGGATGAGCAGGTAAGGTACCCGAACCACCAGGAACCACATGGGAAGGCTCTTCCCACTGGCAGTCTAATCAAACTATTACAGTTATGGTAACCCCATAATCAGCAGAAGCTGTTTTGCTAAAATTTAGCTGAGTTGAGTTCTTCTTTAATTGAAGCTGAATTCCATTGAGAGCTAGTTTTATTTAGAATAAACACATAAGTATAATTCCTTTCAGAAAACCACTAATCCTGGGAAACCCATACAGTATTTACTGTCAACAACGGTCTATGGCCCCAAATCTCCTAACTTGTGCACACACTTGAATTTTTGCTTGTGTTACTGCCATTCTGTTTCCATCATTTCTTATTTCTTGGATCAAAGTTTGCCTTTTAACTTTTCATGTACTAGACTCAAAAGTTAAGCAGGTCAGAATACCCACTGCCAGCTTACCTTCATTCTTGAATCATTTGTATGTAACTAGATAAGCTTCTGGCAGAACAGAATCTCTGAGATAAACTTAGTGCTTAGGATTTGGCCATCAATATCCTACACAAAACTGATTCCACTTGTTTTCCTCAGACTTTTTAATTGGGCCACCGTGGCCTTCTATATAGTTTTACCTACCAAAATAAAAACAGAAGCTAACAATAAAAGAAAAATGAAATGATTTGATGAATGCAAGCTTTACAAAATGTATATTATTCTAGGCAACCCGTACCCTGGACCATTTCAGGTGATCACTCAAATGAACAATGGCATAGCATAGTTTACATGGTGTCTGATGAGAGGGAAGACAGATGTTTATGCAGAACGTTTGGGATTTCAGCCTATTGCATTTAACTGTGAAAGTGAATAAAATTGGATTAGCTATGATGTATTTCTGCACTTTGAACACAATTACTGAACCTTGTTGCTTTATTAAAATATTACATTATTTCATGATACACATTTTAGTGTTTGACATCTTCTTGTTCTTGTTTCAGAAATAAAATTAAATATAGGGACATGCAATAAATTAGACAGATCTCCCAGAGGCCTCTGTATTGTGACCTTGGTAATATCTTCTTTTTTTCAGGCTTATATCTTGCATATCTCTATGCAAGAAGTTGAATAAGTGCCCTAGTCTTGCTTAGAACTGATAATTTAGTTACAAAAATTAAAAATAAAAATATAAAATATACCCCCCAATAAATGAGTTTTAGTTGGATTTGGAGCTTTTGCCATTTTTTGTGCATGTGCAGTATGTGCACAGTGCAGTATACACTCCCAGCTTAGACCTGGTATGTAAGTTGTCTATAATAAAGCCAAGTTTTTGATGATGTTACTTCACCATCAGTGGCTGAAAAAAAACAGCAGAAAAGAGGAAGCAGTTAGGATTGCGGAGTGCAGAGCTGTCAGCGTTCCATTAAAATAAAACAAGAGGTAAGTCCTGGATACCTGTTGAGCTGGGGTCACTCTACCAGACTACAGTTCTACCAAAACCAAAAAGAAACTGAATATTTTCTGACCTGTTGTCATTTCTCCTAAAAACTGTCCTCTGTCAGTATATTAGTTAGCCAATAAAAGGTATTGCCTAAAACAAATGTATGCGGTTGTCTATGGATAGCACAGCACCATGATACATCTTGGCCTTTGTGATTTCCAAAAAATATGCATTGCACCACACTCATAACTCTTCAGAATTCCTATATATAATATGTGAAACAATAAATAATAATGTAGGCAGTTTAATAAGCATATACATCTGACAATACTGTCATCAGGAATAACATTCTCCTGCCGTATTCTGCTCTACAAATATCTGAAACTGGAACCTTCTGCTGCAAAGGCAGAATGTATGGTAAACATCATTAGTTTTCCATTAACCATCCATTTTGTCTGTCTTCAGTGTTTTCTACAGATTGTTTAGTCAATAACTCATCCAGGGCTTTTTACCACACCGTTTATCATTTTATAACAATAGATAACACTGACAGCCAAAGGTTTCATAATTACTGTATTTATTACCACTTTATATGGCTGGGTTGTTATGTTGCTTGTAATGAATTGGGATTCATAAGATGAAAGTGTTTGTTTTTGCTTTCTGAAGACATTTGAAAACAATATTTGTGCTCAAGTGAATACACAAACGTGATCAGCAGCAGAATACTTATACAACCATACCCTGCCAAAAAGTATCTTAAGGTTGTGCACATAGTCTGCTTACTGCTTTCCTAAAGAAAAGTGTCCTAAACTGTCTGCTGTATATCCTTGTTAACTTATTTTTAAGGCAAGGCACTAGCTTGTGAACTCATGGCCCCTGATTCATCAAGCAAAATCGGATTATCGGTCGCGCATTCGTATTAGCGATCCGGAATCGCGCGCGATCGCGCTATTCAACAACCGGAAAAGCTCGCGCACGGAGCCGCGCTTATCCGACAGCTTTTTACTGGCGATCATGCATGGCAGGAATCCGCCCGGCAGATTCAGGATGCGAGTGGACGCGCGCACTCGAGTCCCGGACCGCGGTAATCCGCGATCGCGGGTCGCGCGTATTATCGCGCTTCCAGCGATCGCGGATTTCAATGATGAATCAGGGGCATGGTCTTCAGCGTTTAAGAGCTTTAATAATTGGCTAATTGAGTAATTAAATCATACGCACAACAAATTTAATTAAAAATGTCATAATATTTTATGAGATCCACTAAGATTTTTTATTCCCTCCAATTTTTAATTTTCATTTCCTCAAGCCCACCAAAATGTGGATAATTAGGGAAGTTATTTGCTAGTGATTGTCATTAATTAACATCTTGTGGCAAATGAAAACCCGAAGATAAAGTCAAAGATACATTCGGCTGCATTTCTGCACAGCCAACATAAGATGTTGCTTAGGTGTTAGGTGAGACACACATCTTGTGCATCAGGTTGCTGGCAATCAGTAAGTTTTTCACTATTGTCATGCCTTCCAGTCTTGTTGGGTTCTCATTGTTGCAAAGTTTGTCCATTTTTGCTGGTAAAATAGTGTACTTTTACGATCATGTGTTATGGGTCTGTACACCTAGACACTAACTGCTAATAAGATAGGGAATGTTTCTCTACTCATTTCATTATGAGTGACCCGCATGATGGCCAACGTGTCTCTTTTAGCTTCTTAGCTTCCTGTGGCATCTTAGGTAGCTATAACGTCTTGTCTGGTAAGCATGCTAAGACTAGCCTGCTGACTAGAGTAGGGAGGGATTGCACAAGATAGTTAGTCTGAGAGTCAGGATGTGTAAATAGCAATGATAGTACATTAATAGTCATATTTCAATAAAGCAATATGCTAGTTGTAATTTCTAACTTATTTTTGAAAGTATTTTGAAAGGTTTGGCAGTCGTATATATAAACTCCGATACTACATACAAAGTCTGAGAGTTTGGGGTGCTGGTTTAAAAATAATTTACCAGTTTTTGTTAGACTGCATTGACTCATACTTTAATCACCTATTTTTTTAATGTTTGAGTTATCTTGTACGATTCCTGACCAAATAATTATTAGCCTTTGGTTTCTCAACATGTCTGACTAACCAGACCTACACCTTATCCTGCAGTACCTATATACAATGTTAATTGATCTTCCAACTAAAATACCTCCTGCCTGGCTTCACCTCCAACCTAAAACTGACTACTAATTAGTGAATAGTACTCCACCTAACCATATCTGTATTTTCACCCGTCACCAACAAAACAATTCTGGGCATCACTTTCTTGGAGTTTCCCCATAGTTTATCCAAGTGTTTCTCAACTGTGGTTTTGTGGAACCCCAGTTTATCCCAGTGTTTCTCAACTCCATGGTTTTGTGGAACCCCAGGGTTCCTCCAGAGGTTGCTAGGGGTTCCATGAGCAATGAGCAGTTTGTGCCTCTCAGGTCAGTTTAATTGACACCAATAATCGTTTTGGCTATGCGTAACATTGGCATTGACATTTTCCGACTGGCCAGCAATGTTAGAGACATGCTTCCCAATGACCATCATACTAATGTAGCTGTGAATATAGTAAATAGAGTAGGGGTTCCCAAAGACCTGAAATCTATATTTAGGGGGTTCCTCCACATTAAAAAGGTAGAGAAAGACTAGTTTAACCCATAACCACCATTAATATCTCAACAATAAGCCACCAGCAAGCGACACAGAGCATGAGTGCTTAACTGGATAGGTCCTGGACGATTTCCACTTTTTTTTGTCTGCAGTGAACATGAACCTAATCTGAGTATTTTGTTTATATTTTGGATTCTGCACCTGCATTAAATCTCAGTTTGCCTGCATTGATCCCTAACCATTAAGCCACTCCCTGTGCTGCCTCAAACACATATTTTGACATATATTTTGACTTTATGCAATTAAAATGTCATATCCCCCATGTTTATTATACTTTTTTAGAGTTTTCCCAATTACAGTAAAACATTATATACTTTATTCATTGCAATCAAAATTAGAAACATTTATAAGGGGCCTAACCTGCCCCCACATAACCCTTAATACACTATATAGAACCAAACTAAATGGAGGTCTAAATATCCCAATTTTGGATAATTATTTAAAGGCAGCAATTCAAAGCACTACAAATCCCTCATTATGGGTACTTTTAGGTTTGATAAATTGTGATCCTATTACACTTAACCTCCTGGGCTGTTTATTTCTGTCTGGATTTATATGTTTAAAAGCGGTACAATTTTTTTCATGAAAATTGAATTTACAGCATATATAATATATACAATATATACAATATAATAGTATGAGTATAAAAAAGTTTGAAACAAAATCATGTCAAAATAATAAATTAAATAAATTAAAAAAATATATATTTTTTTATTTTTTTGTTTTAAATTAAAAATAAATAAATATTATACTCATACTATTATATTAAACTGTAAAATAAATTTTCATGAAAGACAATGTACTGCTTTTATACATATAAATCCACTGTATTGCATTCAATACAGTTATTTTGTATTGAATGCAATACAAAATAATTTGAAATTCCCACTGTGCCCCCGACGCAATGGATGCACGGATTGACATCACTGAGAACCTCCCGGTGACTCATGCAGAGGATGCTGGCCTGAGGAAGCGAGGAGATGGAAAGGATAAAGGAGGATGCCGGCGGATCAGGTAAGGCTCTATTTACTATTGGTTTTCACTGATTTAGCCAACCCGAGTGTGACTCGGGGTTACCGCTTTCAGCATCTTTTTTTTACGAGTCACACTCGGGGTTAATTTCATAATGTGGATTCCTTGTGGATTCCTCCAGTATATCGCCCTAATCATCTTAGTCCACACCTACAACATCTACTGAAAATATGGCATAGTGTTAAATTCTCTGGCAACCTTATATCATCACATTTACCATTATTACCTATAATAAAATGTCCCCTCTTCCCTTCATGTTTAGAATCCCCTTCTAAATTTAAATAGTGGACAGATAAAGGATATACTGCCATATATTCCTTCTTAACTAATGAAGGAATAAAACCTTTTTCATATTTTAAATTCTCACATGAAATCCCAGAACCTCTCCTATAAGAAGTAAATCTTCTCTACTAAAACTAACAACCTTTGAATGTAAATGCAGAGAAAATCCACCTACTAACGGACTCAGCACTTTAATACGACCCTCGCTACTATCTGCCAAATCACATAATAAACCCTATATGCTGAATTGGGAGAGAGAGTTAAATGTATCCATAAATGATGATACTTGGAAGGATTTATGGACAAATACTGCTACCTCTTCAATCAGTATTAATATACTGGAAAATTCATACAAAATCTTACGCCATCTTACACCATCTCGAATAGCGAAATTTGCTCCTAAATATTCTTCTAAATGTTTCAGAAAATGTATTGAAGAGGGTACTATGACCCACATTTGGTGATCTTGTTTAATAATAACAAAACTATGGATTAGAGTCTATAACCTCATCCATACTATAATAAATAAAATCTTGAACTAAATCCACTCGAAGAATTATTAAATAAATCTATTCCAAACATACCCAAAACAAAACAAAAACTGATAAACTTCATATTTTGTGCTACAGAAATGACTATTGCAAGCTCTTGGAAAACATCCTCTCCCAATTATAAAATAGTAATTCAGAAAATTAATAATATTATGATGAATGAGAAACTAACTTCTATTACACAAAATACACATGAATTATTTCTAAAGATCTGGGATCCATGGATAAACTATATTAAATTGAATATAGATACTCTTTCTATATAATACAGTTATATATTCCCCTGAAAGAATATTTCATGTTATTTTCTTTTTCTCTTTTACTTTTTTTACTTTTCAATTTTTATAATTATCTCTTTCTTATAAGTTATCTTTATTACATTATATGCATTTATTTATTTTTTTACATTATAACTTAAATTATATCATTGCATGTTACTTGATTATTATTGTAACATTGTATAATTTTATTGTTATACCTTGTAACCTTGTAAAACTCAATAAAAATTATTGTAACAGATTAAAGTGAAAAACACAATATCAAAGGCCAAAAGAACATAAACAGAGTAAGCGGGTATAAAAGGGCACTGTAAAAGAGGCAGGTAATTGACACATGTAGAAAGAAAAACAACGACCAGAGACAGAACTCAACAATGTGGGCTTCAGTGCACTAAGTAGTAAGAAAGATAGATAAGTAGAAAAATTACAGAATATCAGGCAGAGCAATGTAGAAAGCTTGTGCAACCTTTTACAGACCAGTTATAGACAAGTGATATTCAACTGTACTGCTACATATTCACCACAACAGATTACTGTACATCTTGTCACATCAGTGAAAAAAGATCTCAAAGAACTGTTCAGTAGGGATGAAGTTTGAGTTCAAGGTGGGTTTGACTTTAACTTGAAAACTAAGCAGGTTGCTGGTAGGCAAGGTAAAATCAAGCTTCCATCTTACCTTACCAGTCATTTGGCTGGGAGCTAATAATTATGGTGCACATTGATCAGGGTTTCCATTGGCCGGTGGTTGTCAGGGGTGGTTTATGATATGAACCACCCCTAAAACCCATCAGCCATCAATTTGAATTCTGACCAAGTATTATTTTCTATGTATGTTTTAATAATTATATTGTTTTTTTTAAAAAAAATAACAGTAACAACAATCGGGTAGGAGGAATGTTATGTGTCTAAAAGAATGCGGAACAACAATAGTAGTCTAAATAAAATGTACTAGGAAAGACAATTAACCAATCAGCAGGTTCCTAGTTAAGTAGGATTAATGTGAAATAATACCAAAGAGGAGTTAAACATTTTATAAACTTTTCTGCTAAATCCTATTTTTTTAATCTATAAGATTTTAGTGATTTGGTTTACATCTTCTAACCAGTCATGGTAATTACTACATAGGAAAATGTGTACTATAACAAGCTGTGTTTTCAGAGACACTGCCATCTCTATCAAATAACCATCAAAGCCCCAGGGTTCACCTCTATTAGCCGAGAGATATTCAGTTTATTGTCACAAAGTAAAAGATCTGCATTTTGGAGATATTTCCATTGCAATTTATAATGTTTCAGATGAATGAGACTGCTTATTTATTACCCTAAAAACATACAGCCCTGTTACCATAAGCTGTGGTTTGACAGAGAAAAAGGTGGTGACATATTGGGCCTGATTTAACCACCTGGGCGTTTCACTGATGTCTGGATTTCTGTACCAAAAGCGGTACACTGTTTTTCATGAATTTTTTTTTTTTTTTATTGTAGACCTGTAACTTACAGAAATATGTCCGAATAGGGGTCTAGTAGATATCCTGAATATAATAAAGTTTGAAACACACAATCATGTAAAAAATAAAAATTAACTTTAATATTAAAATTAAATAAAAAACACAAAAAGCAGCTTAAACAAGAATGCATAAATAAATAAAAAATACTGAAAATGCAATAATTCGGTATACTGTATATTAATATATTTTTCTAAAACACCTCCCTAGTGTGGTAAATTTTAAAAAATGTAAAAAAAATTTTCTGTCACATACCTATAAACAAAACCAAATGAATATATTTTGTATTATTTTGTATTGGATTGGATACAGGACTTTGTATTGAATCCAATACAAAATATTTGAATTTCCCGCTACCACCCCTGTCGATGGACGTATGCTCTGACATCATCAGCAAACGCACAGGGACGTGTACACGAACACCGCGTGTTGTAATTCTTTCCAAACTTCCATGAAATTTATTTTAGATTGTAGATTATAATTCTTAGGCATAACTCACCGAAATATGTCCAAAATTTAATAAATGTAATAATAAACTTTAAAAAAAAATTTTATAAAACATTATAAAAAAAAACCTTTAAAAAAAAATAGTGTATATTGTAATGTAACTGTACAGTAGCTTATATAATATATATATAATACAATTATATATATATATTATATATAAAGATTTCTTTGTATTGGACTCAATACAGCTTTTTTGTATTGAGTTCAATAGAAAGTTATTTAAATTTCCCGCCCCGCCTCCCGCCCGCACCGATGCTTTCAGCGACGTCACCGGGAAACCCTCGAGATGGTCACTGCACATGTCGGGTGAAGACAGAAGACGTCTCCGGAGGAGCTGCGGGGACAAGGTAAGTTTTTTTTTTCAGTTGTAATCTGATTGTCATACAATGTTGTATGACAATCGGATTGCACTGTAACGCCTGTTTATATTTTTAACTACCCCGCGCCTGGTTCGGGGTAACCGTTAGTAGCAAGTTTTCTTACTCCGAAATTTCAGGTTTGATGGATCACCAAGCTTCACTGATGAAAGTGTATCCTCTCAAGCATTGGAGAGCTTTAATAAATCAAGCCCATTGGGTTGGTTTATTAACCCCCTAACCGCTAAGCCCGTAATTTCTCGCACTAAATATTTTTGCTCTTTTGGTTAAGCCCGTATTTTTTCGCCTACACTAAAATTCTTAAAAGTTTTTTTTTTTTTTTTACATGATTGTGTGTTTCAAACATTTTTTATATTCATGATATCTACTAGAACCCTATTCGGACATATTTCTGTAAGTTACAGGTCTACAATTTAAAAAAATTTCATGAAAACCTGTGACGCCTTTGGAACAGAAATCTAGAAATCAGTGTAACGCTCAGGTGGTTAAAGGGGTTTGGACTGTTTACTTAACAAACAGAATTACCTCTCTAGGATAATTCACTTAGTTTAGATGTGAAGCTTTGCAAACTTCAGCTATCCACTTGTGTATGTGCAAGAATAATTCAACCCTAGTTTTAATATCTTATTCCTAGTTATACTCTCCTCGTCTTTTCTCCATTGACTTTAAGTTATACAGAGATTATCAATGAAGTTAAAAAACCTCTCTGTATACTACAATAACCCAACACTTTCTTGTAGTGGCCTCTGAATGGACGCTGTCCTAATAGCTGTAAATGAAGCATTACATTGTTAAATGTGTTAGGTGTGTTAGGTTTAAAGATTGGATTAGGTTGATTAATTGATACATTAGCATTTTAATTGCTTAGGTTTTAGTTGTATAATGTTGGGCTACTTTTTTAGGTTAATAGGTTAATTTGCTTTCAGAATTGATTACATGGATTGATAGGTTGAGCAGCTATTTCATTCAACTATTGATATGTTAGTTAGTTTACTATTTCTATTTTATTAGTTAGTTTACTATTTTACTATTATTTGAATTTTTCTTTAATGTTGTCATCCTGTGACTTTTACAAAGTTCATAATACCTAATGATATTTTATATAATGGCATTGCATGCAGGGTTTATTTCAATATGTAGTAGAAGTTTAAAACAGTGGTCGCCAACCTTTTGGACGCCATAGACCACTAATTTCATGGACTCCTGACCGCACATGCACGGGGAGCCGTGTGTCACTCACAGGGGAAAAAAACTTCCCCCAAAGTGACGTCATGATGCCAAAACCCATCCAGAGACACAGCCCACCCACTACCCTGAGCTTGGGATAGATATGGGGGACATGGTCTGGCTGGCTCTGGCTGGTACACTCCCCCATGCACACCAGCCTGAACCGCAGACCACCAGTTGGCAACCGTTGGTTTAAAGGGCAACAACGTTGCACTGCTAAGACATCTAAATAAATTCTTCTGAATACTTATGGGGGGAACTGTGACTGGTGGCAATCATGTGGCCTGGCATCAGTCTTTCTATACAAATTTGTTTTTTCTTAGTTTGGGGACTGCATTCACTAAGTATGGTAACATCTATGTGCTAATGCAAACCTGTTGCACAAACATGCCTATATTTATGATTTCACCCTGTTTTGTTTTTCAACTTTTATTAAAGCAGGCACATTGAATATCATGCATATCCAATTTTATTGACAGAGAAATTCAGAAAGGAGATTAAGGCTACATCAGCCATTCTCAACCAAGGTTTCCCCCAGAGATTTCCAGGTGTTCCATAAACTGTACAACCAATTTGAAAATGCCTGCAGTATTTAGGTGCCAACACCCTTTTTTGCAGATCCAGTTGCATGTCTTTTATTATGCTTTTAGTGATATATAAAGGTGGTATTCTAGCCACCACTGTAAAGAGGACATTCCACTGGGCACCAATTTACAAGGTTTTTTTCTCCACTAAACCCATTTAAATCTAAAAAACGTGCACAGTTTAAACCAGAATCCAATATTATATGTACTGAAAGTATTGCAATAATATTTCAAGCTTAGCTATAAAAAAATAATATGTTATAAACATCCCAAAAATGTTTACCAGAATTATTTGTGTCCATTTGTCTGCTTATAGTAAAAAAATGTATTATTAATAAAACAACCTACTAAATAAAAGCTTGTTCATTTTTGTTCAAATAATTTTGATTTTCAAAGAATTTAAAGAGACTGTCAATTTTACCAACACAAACTAATACTGTAAAATTTCATCAGGTCACCAAAATTTCAACAATCCATGAATATTAAGAAGGAAATGACATCAGGTAATCTAAAGGATGTCAGACTCAATATTATTAGAATCAGTGTGCAATAATTACCTGTATTATTGAGTCCAAACAAGAGGGGGCAAGAGATAGCAAATGACAGGACCCAAACCACGGCAATCATGACAGTCACTCTTCGTTTGGAACTGTAGCGAGTATTGTAGAGCATTGGCATTGCTACTGCTGTATACCTGAAACAAGAAGGCGTTATGAACAGTCCATAAACAGATCTATTGCATACCAAGTAATCAAGTTTTATAGATGGGTGCTTCATTCTGAATATATAATATTCTGGTTTAAGTGGTGCAGTTAGACTTTTTATCAAATAAAAGTACCAACTAGGGATGAACAAAGTGATTTCAGTAAAATTTATATTGCTGCAATTTCAATAGGAAATTACTGTCTAATTTTGCTATATTTTCTGCTTAGAGAAATTGCATTAAAGATATCCTTGTAAAAACCTTTCCATGTTTTTTATCCAAAGTGTTTGCATCTTTTTTATTATTATTATTTCGTTTTATGCTTATTTTATGTTTTTTTCTTCTTTTTCACAGAAAGTGATTACAATAGTAAAAGGTGCAGTAAAAATGCAGTCACATTAGGTTTTTAAGTTCCTTCTTTTTTTTCTTTCTGTTTAAAAAGTCTTCACATAAAGATGAAATGCACAAAGAAATTGCATCATTTTGCACTTATGACCATTTTTTAACAAACTAGTCTGTAATGTAAAGTGCATTTCAACACATTTTAATGTGCATCTCCTGCCTGATGAGTTTTTGTAAGAATTAGACATTATTCAAAGCCTATTGCACCCAACACTCTACCTAATTATTCCCTTCCTATTGTCTCCAAAGCATTTTGGCATAGGAAAAATCCTATGATATCCCTAATGCCAACTTTGAACTTAGGCTTCAGAAACCATATACGTCACTTAACACAAACAAATGTACTGGAATAAATAGGAAAATGTATCGCAAATTATATCCCAAACGGTTTCCTTATACATGACTTTGCTTATCACCCACTGCCAGCCTGACCATGAGACAAATTAAATCCACCTATACATGCCAGATGATTGTGGCCCAAGATAAGTGTTCGTGCTCTTCCTCAGTGAGAATCTGACATGTGAACAGTGGTCACCCAACGTTGCTTATCACTTCGTCACAATGGATCCATGGACAACGATCAGGAATGACTTTTAAGCAAGTCAATCTGAGATGGTGGATTAATGAACATCTAAATCAAGAACGACCATTGTGCTTTCGTATGAAGGAGAGAATAGTGGGCTGCCACTCACTGGTCATACTCCTCCCCTCTCCATAGAACAAAGAGACTCTCTGTGTATTGCACACATTCGTTCACAAATCACTGGAAATGATTTTGAAGGATCATTTCCAGTGATAGTATGATATAATGTCTATCTGTGTTTTAAGTCTTCTGCTTCAGGTGACATATTTGTCATACAGAAAGGAAATGGTTGGCAACCCTAACTACTTCTCTTGTCTGGCACTGCTACCCATGTTTCTTACTGCCTATACCTGTCATTCTGAGATGCTTAGGGTTCTATCCAGTTCATATTTTCATTGCAAACTGGGTTTAGATCTGGTATACAAAGCGGACCTGGAAGTTGTTTCTCCCACCTTGGGTGCTAGTGGTAGGAGTTTTGGCAAACCACTAATGTATTGGCTGTATAGTGTGCCTCCTTGGTTCCCTAATGGCACTGCACACTCTCATTGCAAAGATCACTGGAAGTGCAGAAGAAATTGGTACCCAACTGCACTAGAGCTTTGCCAGAAGAACCACATAAATAAAGCAATACAACATTCCCCTGTAACTAATTTTTAAGGCCCCCCCTTCTTACTTCTGAATAAATTCCAATGGTTAAACAATCATACAGATTTCTAAAGACAAATTACATAGAATACTTCAAATTCACATTTTTCATTGTACAGTTTTCCTTTATATTGACAATGTGGTCTTTTCTCTTTTTTTGCTGCATGCAAGCTAAACACAGTCAGCAATTTATTATTTTAGAACAGAATAACAATGACAGCATCATATGATTCCTGTTACAAAAGATTTGTTATGTATAAGCAAATACTAAAAAGCTTAGAACTGAAGGAAAGCTATACTTAGAGAAAAAGTCTGCACGTGCTGACCTACTCATAAAACTCATTGTTATCCTATTGTCATGCCAGTCCAGTTGTTTTAATATTTTTGGTTTCCACTGATGCTAAACAAGCATGCAGATAAGAGAAATTGGAACTACTAATCTGCTAATTTGTTCTGGTGATTCAGAAGATAGTGAATCTACAAATTCAGTAAAACATTCAGACAGCTACTGTAGGAGAAACAACACCTACCTTAGCAAAGGAACCTATTTATAAAGTTAACAGGTTGCTTGCCAGAAAAAATGGTGCTATTTACTCACAAATAACCCTTTCCTCCAATTTGCTTATTTCATATAAGTAGTGTTCAAAGTAAATGACTGCCAATTTTTAGTATTATGGTATTTTTTTTAAAAAGTTCACCTACAATTACTAATGAAACATGATGATCGACTTTAATATTAAAGTGGCAATCAGCCTGATTTCTACTTTAATGCTCAATGTCTAGTCTTTATATGCACGCGCATGTACACATTTTGAATATTTCAGTAGTATTATAATGTTTCTAGTGACAGTGACCTCCATGGGAGAAATGTTGAATGGATTATTTTCTTGCAGTTGTTAAAGATCAAATTAATATTCTACCAGTTTTTAAAGACTACATGGGAGATTTGACATCTTGCACATTGTTACATGTTCTTCCATTCATGACTTCATGCAGGATAAAGCAGGATTCAATATTTAACTTTCTAACAATAATGAGGAAAAATGCAAGTACAATGTTAAATATGTGACATTTCCAGGGTATTAGAAGTTCCACCAGGGAAATCATATCTAAGACTCGGCTAGCAGAAAATCAATGCTCTGTGCAAGCTTTAATTCACACAGCTGTGTGGTGTTGTAAACACTTTTTTTCCTAACAAGAGCAAATTTTTCTTATATATGCTAAGAAACAACAGTTAGATTTATGGAAACTCTGCATTTAAATACATTAAAGACAAAATATTTTTTAGGGATCAGAACTTGTTGAGGTGGTTTGCTGGATTGGGAAACCTAAACAGAACAGTCATACTTCAACAGCACTAAACACAGATTTATCTTACAAGCCAAGGAAAATGCCCGAGGGATATAGTGCCAGGGTGTCAGACATAGCAAGGTTAGGTAAAAGTCAAGGGTCATGCCAGGCAGCCAGATGCATTGAAAAAACATGTCCATTGCACAACATCTTATTTGATGTCCTGATTATTGTATGATAACCGAAGGGAAATGGGTCTTTCGATCTTTAGTATTGTATCAGTGGCCGCCTCTTGGAAATATGTCAAATATAAAAGGTAAAGAAAGACAGGGGTTTGAGGGTAAGGGTATTTATAAATTATGTATTATTAGAAATAATTCATAAATAATTAAATCACAATCACATAAAATATCACCAGTCCTGTTGTATCATCACAGGATTGGAATTTTTGGCTGCCTCTACACTCGTCCACACTGCTCCAGCAGTTTAATTTGAGGAGAACGAACATTCCATCTATCTCTGATTGGGACAATAAAAAACTTGAAAGATCTGCATACCTTCATCCAAACTAAGAGGAAATCTGAACCCTAACCTTGGATTAACATACTATAGCCACCAAACCTAAATCTTTGGTATCTAATAACGTCTCAAACCTAAGATCTGCAAGATCACACAGACCTATGTAAAACAAACTTATTGATTGCCTTTCTCAAATTCTATATCTTCCAAACACTACAATTCTTTACAATCAAACTGTACCAGTCCACAAATCATACCCTTGAAGAAGCCAATCTTGGCGAAATCAAATCAGACTGACACGCTAAATTTTTATACTTCGCTAGGATAATTTTTGTCTAACACCAATATTCCAATTCTGTGATAATACAACAGGACTGGTGATATTATATGTGATTGTAATTTAATTAAGTATGAATTATTTCTAATAATACATAATGTATAAATACCCTTGGCCTCAAACCCCTGTCTTTCTTTACCTCCTATATTTGTCCTGATTATCGGCTTGATCTTAAACTACAAGTGTAATTAAGGTTCCATACTAGCGGATCTATAAACTAGAAGTTAGAACAGGGAATAAAAGGACTACAGAGATGAAATTGTATGTTATACAAGAGGCAGAGAAAAGGAAAAGTCAATTATATAGGATAAGCAAAACACCACAGCAGGAAAGTGGTCTCAAGAGTCTGGTGGTGACCACTGAAAGGTATTTCAGACAAGATCTGAGCACCCATCATAAGCTTGCCTTCATTTAGTTCAAGGGTATGCAATCCTTGTGCTCCTTTTGCAAAGTTAAAAATAAAATCGGTTCATCAGTAAAAAATTAACAGATACTGAACCCACAGCCAGCTGCCTACTTCACAAATGGACAACCAACCTGTGAGTGATTGCTGGAGGGTCAGCCAGAGAAGGGTAAAAGGCAAGTCACTTACATATCATAATATTTTAAAATCAATAGCTTCTGAAAGAACATAATCTGTTTACTGAACACTTTCATCCACTTTGCAGTTAATGGAAGGTTAGCTATGAGGTCCAGGAACTAATGTCCTCTAAAATGTTATGTTCACCACTTTTGTTCTATCATACTATATTCATCATTCTGACAGCTGAGTCTAGGAATAAAAGAACATTCTATATCATCATAGGCTATGAGTATTATGTGCTGAAATGGGCATCCATAACCGTAAGAAAATGAAAAGCAATCAATATAATTAAAATTAGTACACGGACACCATAGAAGTAACAAAAAAAGATCTAAAGATTATAAAAATACATAGAGGATTATTTACTAATAGAGTTTGGTTTGCTCAATTTGCAAAGTCAATTATATTTCTGCAAGGCATAATTCGGTTAGCTTGGTGAATGTGGTAAAATTCACTTTGCAAAGAATACCGAGCTACATGCAGAAGAGCTGTATGTCATTAACTATTGTGCATGAAATATTGATAATTGATTGATAAATCTTGATAATTCCCTTTGCTGAGTAAACAGCCTATATTTCTTAAGTAAATCAATCTCATCAATTCACAAATGGAATACTTTGAACAAACAATATATAGAATGCTTTGTGAATATAAAATAACACTTTTTGTTGATTGTGGATTAACACAAGTAACACATTTGTTTTGATTGTGGATTGGGGTTGGACTTTGGCATATATAGCTTAACAAGAGTCTAAATATTTCCTAAAAAACTTGCATAGATATTTTGATTATATAAGGACAGGAGGTTAAGAAAAATTGAAACTTTTTTTAGATCATGATGATAGTAAGCTATGTGTAATGTGCCTGGGCACACAAACCACTACCGACTCCAGATATCCTTGAATAAGGTTTATTCAGAATGGTACAGCACAGCAAGGGTTAAGTCCAATCAAGCAAGGTACAGAAGGATAAGGCAAAAGCAGGTCAGTAACAATCCGAGGTCAGGGCAGGCAGAAACCCCAACCGCCAAGACTCCCAATACTCACTACCTGACTATACCCAAAAATTGGGGTGGCTGGACGGGAATATTTTCCTTTCTAAAAGAGGGCCCACTTCCGTTCCACCCCTTTTAAGCCCCTTCTGTAGTAAATCACCTCCTACCTCCCAATCCACGCTAGCCTAGCCTCCTCCCCCCAGCTAGCAAAATCTATTAACCCTTATCAAACCTGGTCTAAGCCTCCCATCCTGTCATGCAGGCCCTGCGCTTAATGCTTACAGCTACAGGCCTCTCCCATTTGCTTTTTTTGCCTTATGCAAATTGAAATATTCATCAATGTAACCAAATGCATGTCAAGGTTGCATAGTCATAATATTACAGACACCTATATCATTATGTACCAATTGAAAATCTGCATATTGAAGAAATCAATGTTCACTTTAGATACAGAGAAAGATAAAAAGCATAAAAAAGTATGGTCCAATTTGCTCCTAAAGGGTAAAAAACATTCTTCATAATCAGGTACTTAGGTATTCGTAAATTCAAAATCCTCTAGTGTAATTACTTGTCAATTCTGTTGCAAAGAATGCATTCAGGGAAATGTGAAAAATAGAATTTTTGCTAGCACAGTAGTAGAACTTCATTAATTCACTTCACTAATCTAAGTGAGTTATCTTTTAGGAAGTAATCATTCACTTTTAAAAAGTTGTTAGCAAATTTTCCTAATAGACTCCTAATAAATAATAGGGTACATAATACTGATTATTAATTATAGTTGAATTTTTTTTTTTTACCAGCCTTTAAAACATCAAGCTTTCCAGGTAATTAATAATGAAAACGTATTAGGATTAGCATGTTGCAATCATTAAAAGCCAGATTGTATGACTAAATAAAGCCCAAGAAATATATTACCTTTTCATTACTTTACTTATTCTGAAAGATTAAGTTATATAAAACAGATTAGGGAGCCAGTTTATTGCTAAACTTTATTACATTGGCTAACTGAAAGAAGACTATAAGAAATGATTTGCACCAACAAATATATTTGTGAGTTGCACATGATTTTATTTATTAGGAATATTATTATCAATCTACAGTCTAAACACATCAGCCAGCTTCTACCATATTACTAATGTCATCAACAATATTTCCATTTTCATAAAAATGTATTTACTGTACAGCTTTGAAACACTTTATATTTACTAGAAAAATCCATAATGTTTTTCTCCATTTTATTCTTAGGGGAAAGTTTTTGTTGAACAAAGAAAAATCAATGCTTAAAGAGAACTAAACTCACCTTTTTTCATTGGTGCTGGCACTAACATCTTCATCTGGTACTCTTTCAGGTTTGGGCCTTCAGCCTTTTTGAGTGGCCAGGCCAAAATGATGTAATGCTGGAATCCATTCATTCCCTGAACTTGCTGGTATAGAGGGATTGTACACTGGGATGCGCATGAATATATGACTGTACACAGAGATGAGGGAATGTGTGAAAATGCTAAGCATGCGTAGCACAGCTTTGGTTGCCAAGCATTCTTGGCTTGCCTTGCATGTTAACCCCTGGCTTCCCTTGCACTTGCCTAGGATGGATGAGCTCCCGCATGCCTATGTCACCTTGGCATGGCCAATCAAGATGGGTGAAGACTGATGCTGGTCAGAATAAGAAAGAAAGATGGCGCCTTCATACGTGTTGGAGAGTTTAGTACCCCTTTAAACTCACCTGCCATGATTGCTGCCGAGGCCACAAAGCTGCATCTAAACTATTTCAATAAATCCCATACATGCATAGCACCATCAGCACTTAAATACTTAAAGTGGAACTTGCAGAAAAAAATTACCTTACCTTTTCTTGTTGAAAGCATTTGATCTGTGTGCTTACTGCACCCAGCAAATGCTATAATATCTTGGTTTCTATTCTCTTTCAGGGGTTCCCTGATATGCCCCATACCTCCATCTTCTTTCCTCCAGGTTCTTGATGATGTTGCCTGATCTTACACTGCACATGAGTGAGATCGGGTGATGTATCATTCTCCAAATGTAAATAAACAAGCACCGATCTCACTCTGCACATGTATGAGGTCAGGCACTTGTTTTTATACATTTAAGGAAAGCCCCTTATGATGCAGTGCCTGATCTTGGCCGGGCACAGAAGGTGCAGCTTGCAGCCCCCTGGGGTATATTACGTATGTATCCCAGTATTTACTGCCATGACGTTAAAGACAGAAGGTGAGGAAAATTTTTAAAAAAGGGAAAAATTAAAAAAAACAAAACTTTTTTTTCCCAATATTTAAAACGGAAAGCAACCTTTTTACAAAACTGAATAGAAAGAAGCTCATACAGTACAGTATCCCTTGGCAAGTAAAACTGCTCTCTTGGGTATATTTTATGTGTATATGCATCCGTTTGCCTAGGGTTAATGTTAATGTAAAACAAATGCAAAATCCAGCATGAAGCACAAATCTCTTTTTTATTATCCCCATCAAGTGAGTACAGCAGTGGGATAAGGGGATTGTGCTGTCAGAGTTTCCTTGCAATACAAGAAACTGTTGATTATTTAAACCTGCCAGAATCTAAGCAATACTAAAACATGATATTCTGGTGCTTTGACCTTTGCATCTCCTTAAATTAGTGTGTATTCTCCTAGAATCCTTCAGTTATGCACAACCATAAAGACCACTTCTCATAAAGAGTTTCAGAATGTAATACACAAAACGTACAATGGTCCAAACATGAAAAAGTAAGGATTTGAAAGGTATTGATTTTAATAGTTTAACAGATGAAAATGTACTATTAAAACATAGACATTTTGAATTATGACTTATTCTTGGGAATTAAGTTTTCAGCAATTTGGTAATTGTCAGTAGTAAATGTTGGATTTTACATGACATGCACATTGCAGAAAGTTACACCTGTCCAAAAGAACTTTAATTTCTCCCCATGTCCCTTACCTGTCAATGCTGATGGCACACAGATTAAGGATACTTGCTGTACACATCATAACATCAAGGGTGACAAAGATATCACAGTGGATTCGACTGAATCTCCATTCACCAACCACCTAGGAAGTAGAAAGAGACGGCAGAAAAGAAAATCAATAGTGTAGATGTGTATCTCATAAAAGAAAATTAACTTGCCAAGAGGCTGAAAGATCAGAAAACCTGTAAGAGGTTTTTATGGTATATTTATACTGCTAACAGATATATGCGAAGATACCAGAAGAGATTGTTTGCTATAAAAGAATCTTTATGTGACACAATATGTGTTTTGTAACAGACATTGGGGTTAAGTATCTGGATATAATGAACATAGAAATTTCAGGATATTTTTTTATCAGCTTAAAAAAAAATTCTGCAAGAAAAATGGAATGAATCGTTTGATTATAACTGCACCAACATTTTTTTTTCACACTAACAAAAATTGTGAATGTTAAATTAGAGCATTTAGAATTTAGAAAAAAAGTCATCAAGATTCTTATATCTCCTGGACACTCTACTGTTACAGTTTATATTTGTTTCTTTAAATACACCACCAGAAATCCAGTGAGTTCTTAATGTTTTGTAAAGAGCTAACTATGATGGCTATGTGCTCTTGGAAGCACTCCTATATCCGCTTGGGTATTTTCATAACATATGTGGGAAGTGTTTCATAGTCCAGCAATGAAGCATTTGGATCTGACAACACTGCTTGGGAGTTCAGGGATGATGCAACATTCAGTTCTGGATTTCTGCCAGTATGAACTGGTGTCTTTATATATAAATATATATATATATATATATATATATATATATATATATATATATGTATTTAAAGGTACAAAACACAAGGAAATGAAATGTAATGGGTATATTTTTTATATTTATTTTGGCTAGACATACACTTTAAATTCTCCTTGTTCAAATAACCAAGTCCATGTTTATACAACTTCCATTTATAGAAAGTTCCAGTCTTACTGTCATATTATAGGTGTATTTACAAAAGAAATAATTGGTAGATCAATCACACTGTGCATTTAAGAGCTAAAGAGTGTTAGATTTCCTGAGGTAATACTCCATTCCCAAAAAAAATGTTTACAGAGTTACCTAAATACAAAATGGAATAACACGAAGAATGCAAACATGGGAGAACCAAAAAACTTCATGCAGATAGTGTCCTGGTCAAGGTTTGAACCTATGATCCTGGAGCAGCAACTGAAGTGAAACTCAAATTACATTTTTGTTTTTGAAAGAATGGTTAGAAAAGTTCTTACAATTACAGTGCAATACTGATTATATGAAAATTCAAATGAGATTTCAACAGTATGTATAAAACTGGACGATGAGTCTTAAATTACCAACTTCTTTGTGAAAGTAAAAGAAGTTTCATAAAAAGCTATTTACACCAACAAGAAATATATTTGTAATTAATATTTTCCCTATTATATTTAATTCTTTAAGACAAAAGGGGAACACTTCTAACACTTGGAATAATAATTATATATTTTCTATACATTAAAATCTTCCTATATGCTACGTTATGTTTTTTCTCATATAATACAGGTTCGCTTGCTATAATACATTGTATTAAAAAAATGTTATGAGTACAAATTTTTGTTCTCTGGGTCCTTGAAATATCTTGTTGTTGCTTCTTGGTGAGGCATTTTGGGACTCTGAAGGACAGTCAAATAATGAGTTGTTCCAAGAACACCAGAATTAGCGTCTTCTATGAATCCTTGTAATATAATTATTGTATAAAAATTAATATTGTGCTGTTTGTGCAGCTTCTTAAGTGAATAACTAATGAATCAGATATGTTTGGGAGTTTTTACATGACACAACCACAAATTTAGCCTTATTAAGCCTCCAATATTTCTACTCTTTTACTTGTAACTTTCTCATTTTTAAAAAACTTATCACTGTGATCAGAGGTTTTTGTGTTCCCCATCAGGTTCCTTTTCAATGGCCTATTAGAAATTAACTTTAATTTATCTTGCTGCAGTCAAAGCAGGAAGTGAAAGAAAATCTGTCCAAAAATAGGGGAACTCCTTATCTTCTTAGATAGTTACAGATACAAGCAACCCCGGTTTTACTGATTTATTAAAGTTCTCCAAGGCTGAAGAGGATTCACTTTCATGGGTGAAGCTGAGAGATCCAGCAAACCTGGAATGTTTTTTGAAAGTTCTGTTTGTCTTGGACCAAATCCCTTCTAGGTTTGCTGGACCACCCAGCTTCACCTATGAAGGTGTATACTCTCCAGCCTTTGAGAACTTTAAAAAACCAGGCCCAGTTTGTCTTTTTTTATACAGCTTTTATTGCTGCTCTCTGTTGATCTTGTATTCTTCTTCTAGCTTTTCCTTTTTTCAGGTTCCTGTTACATCAGTGTCAATGTTCACCTTTCCTTTTGCTGTTTTAGTAAAAATTTGTGACTCCAGCTGTTACTTGGCTGTGAATATCTCATTATTTGTACCCATTCTCTTATGTTCTCCTGGCCAGGTAATCAATGACCGCTACTATTCCAACTCCTCTGAACCTATACGTCATGTCAGGCTCCTACCTATCCAATGAGACCTCATCTTCATCTTCATCTTCAGTGAATGTAGTGAATGTATGCAGGATTTGTACTTCTTTTCTTTCTTTATCATGATTGACTTAAAAAATGCAGCTATTATATATATATATATATATATATATATATCTCAAATGCAATTTTTTGTTTAGAACAATACTTTTTTTTTTGCTGACTGCCTTTTCAAAACCTTTTTTTTATTCAATCTAAAGACACAAAGATATAACATAACTTTTTGTTAGTTTGCCCAGTTTTAGATGAAAAACTGTTGTTATCACCTTCTGTTCTGTGAGTTTTCCATATATAGCACTGACATATAAATAAAGGCTTTTTTTCACAAATGTTGTGCATTTTTTAAAATGAAGTAACAAATGAAATAGAAAATGTTATGCTAACATTTAAATAGTAAAAAAGTCAGCAAATAGCTAAAAATAGAAAAGTAAAATGTTAATATGGCTACATAATAAAGAACTCTTTTTATGTAGCATGGAATCCAACATTCCTTCAAACATTCCCTAGTGGAGAATCTTCCAGGTCTATGTGTTTTAATGGAGGTATTTGATTCTCCACTAGGAAATAAATGTCAGATTTCCTGCTTTTAAATAGAGCCCACAGTGTTATAACATATATATCCATAAAGCACTTTATTTGTAGGCTTCTAGTATGTAGCAGCCACTAACAAACTAAACTGAACCTGAACCAAACTGTAACATTGGCAGACAGACTCATTGATTTTACTATACTGTATATAGCAGTTTTAAGAGGATGAGGTTATAAATATTTTGGGGGGAATTACGTGGTACCTGAAATGTCATCAATGATTATTAGGCAGTTTAATTGGCCTTTTTTAATCATTTCAATATTTTTTGCAGCTGTCCTGAAAGAAGGTATTTTTTTTTACAGAATTCTAATATATTTTTACATTCAGCATTTAGCATTTACAGGCAGTCAGCCTTTGCATGGATGTTGAAGCCAGTGGTTAAGTTTCCCACCAAACATCCTAAACCTCCAAAACATCATGCTTTTTAAATAAAAAATTGACAATCCCTAAATTTGATCATTGAAAGATCTGTTACAATGTTTCCCTATAAACTGCACTAAGAAGCTATATGCCTAAGCAATGAACATGTCCCCCGGCCTAAGAAAAGTGTTTTTCATTGGGGCATGTTCCCACAAGTACCTTGAGCCACCATGCAATTTTGTTGAAAATACTAAGTTCAAGGACATTGTAATACTTTTAATACTGTAAGGTGGGCTTAAACTACAATGCTGTTTGTATTATGATCTACCCTTGTCCAGATTTTTTGGACGAGTTCAGCTGAACAGAGCCAAATTTTACAAATACTATTTTACTAAATATGATATAATAAACTATATGACTATTATAATTATTTCTACCACCAGATATATAGACAGCTAGTGTTATTATTGGGTACATTAATTTTTAAGTATTCAAAATTGTCAAAAGTTATCTTGGCTTGATAGGGTTTCTGAGCCTAAATTTATTTATATAAAAAGATTTAAATGACACTTTTAGGTTAACCCAAGTCAACTCTTGCAAACTTTAATTTTCTTGTTTAAGTACTTCTGGTATTTAGAATTGTGCTACATTTTTAAAGCAGTAAAATAAAATGGCATCAATTATTTCAATTACTTCAGTTTATGTCATTTATAATTAGACTTCGGTATTCAGCATTGTTTTAATTATCTATCCCTTTTCTAATACCTGTGGAAAAAAATAATACACCAATCCTACAGTCCGCACTGCGTTTAATTACATGAATCGTGGATAGGAATGTAGAAAAAACAGGTAATATTCTAAAACCTGGGCTTCTGGAAGTCAATTATACAGCCGACCTAGGAATCTGCCTACAAGTTTGCTTTACATGTTTGAAGCTAGAAGAGCAATATAGGATTAATAGAGAACAGCAACAAAAGCTGTATCAACTTACCAGACAGGAGGATCTTTGTATTTTTCTCTTTTCTTTTTATGAATGAAAAAATCAAGACAATTTTGCCCCTAATCAATACTATTCCTGCACATCAGAATGATGGCTTGATATCCCAAAAGACTAAATACTTGCATGCTGCTTCCTTTGTATGGGTCAGCATTAGGCATATACAGGTTACAAAAAGCCCTGTAAGGCCCTGGTCAGCACCAGTATTCACAAGACAACAGTCCCCCAATCTAACACCGTAGTCTTCATCTTTAGTAAGCCCCCGCTCAGCCTTGGGAGACTGGTTAAGTCTCCCAGCACTCGGTTGCCCCCAGGACTTAATGCACAAAGTATGGTGTCTGGGAATGGGCTGGCAGCAGACCAGGCACCCACAGATGCACAGTACAAGAATGACCAGACAATCCAGAAAATAAAACAAAGTCAAACACAGAGAATCACTCCACCAAAAGAGGTACAGAAGGAGTAGGCACAAGCAGAGTTTGATTCAAAGGCAGAGGTCGGTCCAGGATGAGTACAAACAAAATGTCAGGGAACAGGCAATGGTCAGCAACAGAAACACAGACAAGAATCTCTCCAGCAAAGATTAGCCAGCTAACGCTACAACAGGCACTGGGGACTGGGGGCGGAGAGGCTATAAAGTCTCAGTAGCCAATAGCAGCATGGGATTACTCAGGAACCACTCTGCTAATCAGCTGCAACACAGATCCAAATCCCCCTCAGTTGTGCAGTCTCAGTTCAGGGGATGCCTAGAGGAAAACACATCGAAAGGGAGACAAAGATGCTGCAACCCACAGAGCACTAAATCCTAGAAATCCTCTGCTGCTGCAAGCGCCATCGCTGCAAGGAAAATAGCCGAGCGAACTCTACTGCGGTGGGACACTGCCTGGGATTGTCGGCCTAAAGAGCGTCTTATAACAAGCCCCGTAATAAAGACCATCAGCCTAGCACCAAGTTTTTGTACACTTCAAGTGCACAAAAGTTATAAAAAAAAGCATAAAAAGCTATTCCAGTTCCCATTTACTAGTTATTGTTTTTTTTACCAGAATTCCAGGTTTGCTGGATCACCCAGCTTCACTGATAAAAGTGTATCCTCTCCAGCCTTGATGAGATTTAATAAATCAGGCCCAATGTGTTCAATATACAAATAATGCCAGTTCAACTCTCCACACATTTCATAGATTTGTGCTTCCTCAGGAATCATGAGTTCGACATCATAGAGTGAAATTAGTAGACCTAATCTGTTTAATTGTTTGCTGTGAACATGTTCTAATGTTGAGGAGTCTTAAATGAACCACATGTGACAAGAATGAAGCCTACAGATGATCCGGATCTTTCTTCGTTAGTTCAATGGAGGAGTCACACAAGGTGCATTCTTTCAGATTCTCCCATTGTTGTACCTATGTTTTGTCAATCTATCATACCATATGTTAGAGTCTGATCTTTTATTCCAAATTTGTCGTACAGATGACTTCCCTTTTCCCTTGATTTCCGAATACAGCACATAATTTTTCCATGAATCGTGTTTTTTTTTTTATAAGTGTCTATTAAAACTTGTAGTAATATAAAGATAAAATTATTATGATGCTGGAAGCTGATCTTTCAGAAATGTTTCTGATAATTCTGCAAAAGTCTATAAAACTGATTGATTGTATCAGAACTCTTCATATATAGACATTTTTCTAAATGTTATCCGCCCATTTGCACAGCAAATAATTTCATCAAACAGGAAGATTAACACCAAACACATGCTGTGATGGAGAGATCTGTTCAAATTTTTACAGCTGTGTCTTAACTGTATTCAAACCACTTATAATAAATGAATCTTTTGTAGGAAGTAAAATTATGGCCTCCATGGCGTCTTCAATAGATTAATAGTCATAATTACCTTCTGAAATCACAATTTGTGCTGCACAAAAAAATCCACTTAGCATAAATCACTGTTTGCTAAGCTTTTTATGAGCAATAACTATTCATACATACAAGAGGAAATTGTAGCTGTACTGGCTTATTTAAAAACTTCAAACTAATTAAAAAGTAGGTCCTAAAAATGAAATTGTAGTGAGAGAAGTATAAAGACATGACATAGTGCTCATCCTTTTGAAAATAGAGCTTAATGGATGGCTTGGATTTTGGTTTTTTAGTCCTCGACCTGTAACAAGAAGCTGAAGTTCTATTCTGCAAATCTGTCCTGGGTAAATGACCCCAATGTATTTATTGTAGTAGACCAACATACCAGCCAGGAACACAAAGTCTTGTAATATGGATTAATAATAAATAAATAATCATTATACTAATTCTTATACATATATGAACAGTAAAAGTTTTATATAAAAGTATCATATTCCAAAAATGAATATAATTAAAGTAAAACTAAATTTCTGCTTTGGAAATTTGTGAACAGACAGGGCTTTATTGCAGAAAAGGACAGGTGATGTCCCTTCTACAATAAAACATACTTACCTGCCTGATAGCTGTCTTCGTCTGCTGTATATGTGTTAAGTATCTAGACATGAATGATCTTCCGTATGCATTATCAGCCATCCATAAATCAACACTTTTTTTAGTAGAGTTTGCAGTCTACTTTATGAACTTTTATTTTCATATGCTTGAACAACTTGTGCATGTGTCCTTACCCTGTCCGTCATGCTTGGGGAGACAGGGTTATTAAGATGTGCTACTGCTTCCACAGAAAAGGTGGGAGCCCTGAGAAGGGCCAAGGTGCAGAGTTTAAGCAGTAACCAGGTCTTTTTCAGAGCCTCTAGTGGTATGTTGCGTTGATGGTTACTGCCAGGTTGCGGTCCTTGGGCACACCAGGGTGGGCAAGATAATGCACGGTACAAAATCACTAGGCAAGGGTCGAGGCGGAAAGTTCAAGGAATAAGCCTGGGATCAGGAACCAAAAATCCAGGAAATAGGTACGGGTGACATGGGAGCCACCGCAGACATAGGAAAGTGACAGGAAGCACAGGTGACACTGGAGACATAGGGATAATGCAGACACAGAGGAACACTGGAACAGCACAGGGGGAAAGGCAGAGAAACCCCAGATTGGGCAAAAAGGGGTGAACACAGGAGCTGGACAGGGAGAGCACTCAATTAAAAAGCAGCTGTAGAGGAAATGCTCAGCAGAGCCAGGGGGCTCGGCACTTGTGGAGACATGTTGCACAAATGCAAAGTGCTGTGTCTGGGCTAGCTAAATAGCCAGGAATGATTAAGAGGCTATTTACTGGTTTGCCAGCTAAATGGGCGAAACTGATAAAACTTGGGAGAGCAGGCATGCCCAGGGTTAGTACTGCTCACATGCGCAGGAGAGAGGTGCCTGAGGAAGAGGTAAGTGTGACAGTCCCCAGAATTTGGATTGCAACAGTATTCTCAGAGTATTCACCATATTGGGCCCATGTTATCTGAATACTACCATAATGAGGGTGCCTTTATCCAAGTATACCTGGGATTCAGTGCTTTTTTATCTGAGAACCCTTGGAGTTAATTCCATGGTCCCTTGTTATCTAAGAACTACCCAATTTTTAACACTCAGAATTCTGGACACCCCTGTTATCTGATTACATCCAAACTAGAATATGGGGCCCCTTTTTTCATGGGCTGCCTATGAAATTTAAAGAAGACACCTCTCCATTGTAATCTGATGCAGATTTTCCAAAAAATGCCAAAAGCAGCCATGATAACTTCATTAATTCTGTGTAGGAAACTCATTTCCTGAAACCTTATTTCCTGAAAACTGAAACCTTATTTCCTACCTATATAATTTTTTTACAGAAATCTGCACAGGGCCATCATGTTAAATTGAACAAATTACTTGGTATAACATTTTTAAAGATCCCCCATATATCATTTTTTAATCATCCCTAGAAAGGAAAAAGTCAGAAATCTACAATGCAATTTTCTCTTAGCAAAGTATGTAAATTACTTAGAGTAGATTATTTTTACAACTCAAAAGTATATTGTCACTTTAAAAGCAGGTGGAAGTGGTTGGAAAAACAACCCATCACAGAAAAATATCTGCTATGAAGTACTTCAGATTTATTACTTGTACTTTATGCAGCCTACGGGTATGAAACATTAATCCTGAGTGGACTCATTGTTTTAAATCCTTTCCAGGATGAAATATAGATGCTGCTATTGCTCCCTCCTCATTCTATATATGCTAATTTCCTGGCAGTCACTAATACAAATAGAACAAGTATGCAGATACATATTCTAACTTTCCCTTCCAATTACTGAAGCCAGTGGATCAGCATAACAGCCAGGAAATAATCATATTCAAATGTCAGCCTCGGTAGAGCCTACATATATAGATTTACTAAATGAGAACATATCAGTACATTTAAATTTAACAGTGAAACAGCCAAAACAGAATTTAGTGCCTGCCATGTAATATTAACTTTATATTAACTTACTATTATTGTTTTTCCAGTTAACCTAAATGCATGTTTTTGGGATATGGGAGGAAACACTGCCGTGAAAAAACCCAGGGAGGTGCAGATAGCGTCATGGTTTCTATTTAAACCTGGGACCCTAACGCTGTAAGAGCTCCTGGCCACTGAGCTAACTGTGCCACTCAAGGGCAGGAACCCAAGCATACAAGCTTGGGACTTTTGCACTGGTAGTCTGGGTAAATTACATTTACCTAAAATGTCATTTTTAAATGCTTGGCTGTATTTATTGCTGTTGTATTTATTAGATTGTTCTTTCTATGTCTGTTTGTTTAATTGAAAAAGCCCGGCCAGCCCACTTCCCTGATGTCAGTAAAGTCTGTTGTACTGAAGAATTCCACTTGCCACGTGTCTGCCTGCACACATGCTATAATGGTACCATTACCTTCTAAAGCAGAGGTCAGCAAACTCCGGCCTTTAGGCCAGATACGGTCTAGCCAGTAATTTGTTCTGGCCTAACGCTCCCCTGGCCCAAACTGGCTAGCAACCCGCGGTGGAGCTGGAACAAACTACCGCAGCTGCATGCGGCTTTTGAGCCTCTGTGTTTTACCGGCCCCAAGGTAAACAGGGAACATTCCCTCTCCTCTGTATGCATTACTGAGGAGAGGGATTTCCCTTCAGGGAGTGTTCCTGGTGGGGGATGGAGCCATTAGGGTGGGACTAGAGAAAGAGTCCGGCATACTGTGTTCCTGCTTATCCCTGAAAGTGGCCAAAAAAGTTTGCTGACCTCTGTTCTAAAGGTTTAAAGCTGATTTTAAGGCTAAAATGCCTAATTTAGGCTGATCTGAGGTCTGAAATATATTGATTGGGCAAATCTGAGGTCTACAGTATGGACTGGCTATGATCTGAGCTCTGATCTAAAGTATATGGACTTTTTATTTACCAGTCCTGAATCCCTTTCCACCTTGTCTTTTCAAACTGAACCGAGAGGCAAAAAATATAATAGATGAGTGGGGCTACAACTAGAAAAACAGGTATGTATAACAGGTATGTATATAATCTTGTATTAGAGAAGAATATGCACACACTTCTTTTTATCATCCCATTATTAAGGTACATTTTACCTATATTTGTTCTTCCTTAGCATATGTTCATCTCACAACCAATGTTTTCATTTTAGACACAAACTGCAGTGAAGAGTATATTATATAAGACTTTAGAAGGTTTAAAAAGAGACTCAATTTGAGATTCTCTTTGGGATGCTACCAGTGTGGGAGATAGTTTGATCTCCCCCATTTTCTGGTGACTTGAATTACTTTTGAGTTGTATAACTCTTGAATTAAGTGTAAAATGGAGCAATCTCCCCCATGGCTAAAACTACCTGCATATGTTTCATATACAAACACCATTTTCAAACATTTTTCTAGAGTGCAGAAAACCATGGATAACCTACAAGAGATTTTATGATCTTGAAATAGTTACAGCAATGAAATCCTCTGAAGATAACACTGTTGTGTGATATGTGTTGGTACTTTATTTTCTAGTCACGAATTGCATTATCAAAAAGTTCAAAACAGAAATATAAAAATGCAGAGCTTGCATGTTGACTCCTGATAAAAGCACTTTAAATTTGTGCTTGTGGTGACATTTTCCTAGGAATAAAGACACCTTTGCACATTCCATGTACAGAAAAAAGTTTTGCTTTTTATATACAATTGGAAGTGATTGATCTGCTAGACAAGACTTGGAGATAAAAGTTAAAAAGAGAGAAGAGTGTGTTTGAGGTTATCTCTGTAGATGTTGTCAGTGTAGGATATGTAATGTGTATATAATTTTCCTATGATGACCTAATGACTAACAATATAGGCAGAGGTTGAGTGTGAATTCACCAATAGGTTTGCTAAGAAGATGAACAGTGAATATTGCCTGTAATTTGTGCTGCTAAACAATGTATCAATGAATCATATGTTTTTCCTCGAGGTGAGCTACAAAACTGAATTTTATTCCTAGTTAAACTATATGGCCAACAATTATTTATTACTTAAAGCTGTTCCCTGTTCTATTCCCTCAAAAGCAGGGTCCCGTAATAAAATTCTTTCTCTAAATCCCAAAAATTCTTCTTGTTACACTCTAGACGAATATAGTTTAAACTGTACTTTCAGTCTGTTACCAATGTTACTCTCATATACTCAGTGCTATGGTTGACACATTTCTTTAGCTGGCAACCCCTTGTTGGAGGCAAGGGCAAAAACCTGGGCAATCTAGCAAATGTACAGTGGAGTTCCTAAAATCATTTGTTGTTAGTTGGCAAACATTTTCCTGAACCAGATCCGTTCCAGGTTAGACGAATCAGCCAGGTTCTCCCATTATAGTCTATCTTCTCTAGTCTTGTAGTCCTGCAGAACTTTAATAAATCAGGCCCAAAGTTATTTTAGAATTGAGATGTTAGACCATCATGAGTAAACAAAGGTGATTCAGCAAACCTAGACATGTTTTTCAAATTGTTTGCTATAGGTAGCAAATTATTTAAATCCTTGACCAGGTCAGAGGAGACAATAGTGAGAATTACTAAAAGTACAATAAAATTGCAGCTCTGTAATTACAACTGTATGTGTGCATCTGCAATTTGCTTCATCACAAAAACTTTTTTTTAAATAAAACCATTCCAGGTTTCCTGGATCCCCAAGGTTCTCCTATGATGGTCTATCTCATATATTTTTAAAGCTTAACACTTGCCACAATATTTATTTTTACACTTGCAGTAGGTTCCCCTCATTTATTGTAGGAAGTAATAGCTCAGTCTGTCTAAGGGATTATGCTTGCAAAACCCCTCACTCCTGCAAACATTGAAGCTCTCTTCCATTTCCCATTGGTCTTGTTTCTACTTTGAAGACGTTATTCCTTAGACTGAACAAACTTTTACCCCTTGCAGTGGGGAGATTGAGGCACTGCAGGTGGAAATATATATTTAATGAAAGTTAAGGTTTGAATTTGAAAAACCTAAACCTATACCACAAAAATACTGAATGTTTATACCTATGCACTTCTGTATGCACATGTATACTTCTATATAACAATTACAAGTACTAAACAGTGTCGGTTTTAACTAATAGGGAAGGACATTTAGAAAACATTCCAAAAGTTTCTGGAAATTGATTTAGACTTGTTGCAAGTTAAATTAGACTGCATGGTCAACTCATTCCATTTGGGTGGCTGCAAATGTATTTTAGAGGGGATTTGTTCTCTGGGGTGAACCTCGAATTCATGGTTTACAGAATGGACAAAATCTACTTATTCCAGTTCCTGAAGTTACTTTTATTTATTTTACTTTTTTTGTCACACACATATTTTTTAATCCTAAGAACAGTTATTGAGTTTATTGAAAGTTAACAATGTCTTCACAGGTTTTGGGAAAATCCAATAAAGTGTCTATCACTGTTTTATGAACTGGCAACATTATAAGACAGAAGGGGTTACCTCTAAAATTTTATTAATTACTTGAGAAAATTACTGATCTAGAGGAAAAAAACAATAAGAAGCTTGTGTTTTGTGGCTTTAAAATGGCTGAAAATGACCTTCTGTTGGTGAATGGAGAGAATATGCCCACCCCCCAAGTGATATATTTATTTGGACTAAGAATTGTTTCTGCTTGTAGAATAGTACATCTTGTTATTTGTGGATAACACTATGGAACCTATTTATAAAACATCTAATCATACATTACCCTGATTCCTTTTATTTAAGGACTGAATATCCCTAAGCTATTTTCTCCTTATAATAAATTATCTAAGGTTTTTTTCTCCTAGGATATTCAAGATGTGCACTCAACAATTACTCTTTTGCAATACGTTTATCCTTTTAAGCATTTTTTAAAGAATAAATATAAAAAAAACAGATTCTGGTATTTGGGCCCAGCGGTATTTCTCAAGAAACTTGAATTAGCTATTCCAATTTTATTTAGAGGAGTTCCTGCAGAGCTGAAATCCTTTGAGACGACTGTAGCCACTTCAACTATGTAACTATGAAGAATATCCAGAATATGGAAAAAGGAAACATTTTTAAGCTTCTTCCTGTTCTAGAAGCCATGATTTCAGAATAAACATGTCATGCCCCCTATTGCTCAGCTGCTCAGCTGTATTAGTAATCATAAAACACCATTATGTTTGATTAATTTGTAAAAGGAAAAAGAACATTCATCTTTTGTTCATTTTTATCTTCTTGTTAGATAATATTTTCCAATGTTTTTTTTGACAACTCATCTTTCCAACACTGACATATTTAAAGTTTTCAAAGTTAGTAATGGATGGTAAGAAATAGAAACATAATTTATAAAGGTAACAATTTATTTTCTGCAGTGAAAGTCTAATTAGTGGCTATAGCTCAACACTTTTACATTCTATACCAAGTAATGGCTATGGATGCCATTACCAAAAGTACAGATTTTAAACTTTTGACAAAGAGCTCAAATCTATACACCTCCCCTGCTAAATTGCTTAATGAATCTGATGGGCTTGGTCATGTGGCCAGCTATATTGCCGGTGTAAATATTTATCTCAATCATAAAATCAGCTCTAACATTGCACATTCACTTCCATTTTTCTAGAACATTAATGCTGTACAACTTCCTTTCTTTTGTCTCCTCCATGTCTATCTTTCTGATTTCCTTTACAAAATGTAAAGTCACACACACACTGCTCCTAATCTTGACTGGTCTCAATCTCACTGTGATCGCATCGTGCTGGGTCATCTGCTCTACAACAACTTTATTGTGCTAGAATTGTAAAGAGAAGGTGAACACTTTGTTTAAAGCGGACCTATGACCATACATTTTTACTTTACATAAAATTGTAGATAATCCTTTTATATAAAGTAAAAATGTATTTTGTTTAAAAAAGTGGAACTGATTTATTAAAGCTGTCCAAAGCTGGAGAGAATACACTTTGCTTAATGAAGCTGGGTGATCCAGCAAACCTGGAATGGATCTGGTCCAAGATTGAAAACATTTGCTAACAAATAGCTGATGACTATTAGAAAATCCATCCCAGGTTTGCTGGATTACCCAGCTTCACTGAGGAAAGTGTATTAAAAGCTTTATTAAAACAGACCCACTGTCTTTATTTAAAACAAAAAATATATTAGCCCCTCCTCTTCCACATTGCATGCGCAGTGAGATTGTCAATCTTTTATCTAACAATTACAGCAGCATATGTCATCCAATCTCATGCATGAATTGTGGATAGCTCTAGACCGACTGAGGGATCTGTGGAAGTAAAGGAAAGTATAATGTAATAATACTTCAGCTTTAAGATATGTCAGGCATACCACCAAGAGTACTAATGCCCTATAACAAAGCCTAAACATTTCCTTAAGGGAAGTTTTAAAACAGGTCAGAGAAAGCTTGGCATCATTTTCTAAATTGTTACTTAAGACAGAAAGCATTTTAATAGCTCTCCATTATTGAAATGTCATATGCAAATCTTCATGTGCAGACCTTACAACAAATCAACTAGAAATATCCTATTATGTGAAGAATTATACAGATATTAAGATGAAGGAAGGGATCAAGGAGTAGCTTCTGTAAGCACTTGTCGTTCCTAGAGAGTAAGATCATCTACCACATTTGCAGAAAGCTAATCTTACTTTTATTTTTCGAGAATGTAAAAATTTCCCTTTATCGTTGCCATAAAGGATTTGCAAAATATCCTTTCAAATAACATCGGGAGGAGAGAGAGAAAAAATAACATATCTTAAAAGCTAAATTGCAAAAAAGTTGTTGTGATGTGATGATTTTGCTTTGTACTAACAGAAGATCAGAAAAAAATCTAAAGTTGTATATTAAACAGAAATCTTCTAAATGGTTTCAAGAAATTCACAACAATTACAGGTGAAAATTTTTGTAGGTAAAGATATGGCACCAGTGTGGAGGAGTCAAATCATAATATATGTGCCAATATATTAGATCAGCTTCATTATTCTACATCAGTGCTTCTCAACCAGTTTTGTGGAACCCTACCTAGGGTTGTTTCAGAGGTCGCTTGGGGTTCCTAGCAATAAGCAATTTGCTGCTCAGGTCAGGTACCACTGACACCAATATTCTTTTTGTCTATCTGTAAGGGTAGCAGACTTCCTACTGACCAGCATGGTAAGAGGTATACTTCCCACTGACCACCACAACAATGTACTGGGAACTGTGAATATAGTAATTATATCAGGAATACATTAAAGTTTTTTCAAGAGGTTCCCTCATGTAACAAGTTTGGGAAACACTGATCTACATGAATCATGAATCAACACCCATGCTGTCACTTCAGAAGGTTGTTTGCATCAGGCCAGCTAGACATTTAAATGATGATGCCGTTTTCCTAAACTCCACCGCTATTTTGTATCATGGGGTATTTGGATAAGACTGCTAAAATTCACCATTGGGCGCAATAAACCACCTGCTTTATATACATATGACTATTCAGTGGACAAGCAATAGAAAGTGAACATGGTTTTATGTTACCTTAACTAAAAAGAACCTTCTGATGCTTACCACTACATCCTGCACCCTTTCTTTCTGCATTCATTTCTGTTGAATTCAATTACATATTTCAAGACAATAAATACCAGGTAAAATAGTGTAAAATTAGTGTTTGTTGTTGACTCTGCCCATGAGGTGCTTTTTCGGTACATACAAACCTACATATACAATGCAAAAAGAACTAAAAAGAGATTGGTCTACAGGGAAACAATCCAGGAAGTAAGAAGAATATAAAAAAGTCAATAATCAGCTGAGATATATAAGGAGGGTTGGAGTGGGGATATTCTCCATAAGGTAGTTGCTGGATACCCGTAACAGGGATTAGCAAAACAAAAGGGTAGGCCGGATGGGGAGAGAACAGTTTGTTAATAAATTCTGGGAGCAGAGATAAGTGGTAAAAATGTTTTATAGAATGACTTTCTGCACATGTAAAACATTTTTTTAAAGAAATAGAAAAAATAAAGAAATAAGTTCATTTCTGCTCTCGTGGACAATTTCAATACAACTTACAAATGCACAGTCACTTTTCTATTTTATTTCCTATGAATAATAACTACACAATCAGTTTGCTTGAAGCTTAGTGAGATGTACCTGACAATTTCTTACACACACTAGACGGTTTTGCTCTATTTGGTATTTCTGTTCTTTGCATTTGGGTGCAGGAGCATACACAATTTTGTGCCTTTGTGATTATTAAAAAACTACAATTTTAAGCTCTTTTATTCTATTTACAGTTCACTGATGCACCTAATTTATATTGTAAAAGCAATACAAGAAATACTGTTACTTAACCCTTTTGAGCTTTGTAAAATGTTTGAAAATTGAAAATAGCATCTTGGTCCAATGAAACAACAGCAAGGTAACTATCACTCAAACTGTTTCTGTCTGGAATGTCTTTTGTGCTCGGGCTAAGACTTTATCGTATATTCACAAATTTACCAAAAGTAAATTAGATTCACTTAATAAAGTTCTCAAAATATTTTCAGTGTAAGTAATATAATGAGTACAAATAATAGGAAAAGATGCATACACTACAAGGTCAGAGTGCTTTGGGGTAGGTGTAAACCATGGAATGGATTTGAGAGCATGCAAGATCCAGCCAGCACTGCAATGAAAGACTGATAAACTCCACAGCATTTTTTTATTCTGGAATTGGGGGTTCTTTTGCCTTAGGCACTTAAGGCGGAACTAAAGTTAACATTTAAAAAAATGTAACCAGTCAGGTCCCCACTGCAATTAAATAAACTTACCTGCCTGATCTAATTTTTCAAAATAAATTTACCTGCGAACTGCGGAGTGTCTTTGTAAATTTTGTAAAAGTTTGTAAATAGGCAGATAAGTTTGTTTTATGGTAGAAGGAACATTATACACCTGCTGATTTTTTTTTCTTTTGCACAGGTTTAGTTCCAGTTCAAGTGTCAGAAAGTTTTTCCTCTATTCTAGACAACCCTCACTGCTCTTCCTTCCACCTTTCATCCCAGACAATCTATCTACTGCTTGTAAAGCCAAGGGAGTTCTGTGAGTGACAGCAATGCACAGGTTGAACTTTCTCTACCTTAGCTAAGCATTAGGATCTTTGAACTTGTTGCTGTTAATGATATTATAAAGGCACTCTCATACATACAGCCTTAGGCTTTACAGGCAGCAGCCAGACTCTGTTTACCTTAAAGCCAAGAGGAGAAAGGTAGGGAGCAGTGCAAACTGTCTTTAGAATGCCACTGTGCGTCTCCTGACAAAAGGGCTTCTGCCAACATTGTTTTCCTGCGTTTGACATATGTTTGGAATGCACATCAATATAGATCAGCAAAATTACATTGACTTTAATTGAACATTACATGTGGCAGTTCAGCAACTGCATTTAGGCTGCTTGGATAGTTCTGCTTATCATTGGATGTAGCATATCCCATTAATGTGCATTTTACCTGTAACTTTTTCAGAACTGGAAGCCGTCTCTGTCATTTGCATTCAGCAGGCCTGAAGCAACAACGTGGGCGAAGGGGCCTCGTGACAGGGGGAGGATAAAAGGACGAGCAGGAGAGGTTAAAAGTTCAAAAAAAAAAATTAAAGGTGAGGTAATGAAAATGTGGGGGCGTAAAAGGAAAGGTTTCGGATATTAAGGTGGGCCTTGCATAACACTTGGTTGTTGTGGAGGCTAAGTTGAAGAAGGAGATCCGCCAACTGTCCCTGAGACGGTGAATGGGTGTCTGGGGGCCTGGCGGTGGATCTGTAACAGAAGATGATGAAGGAACTAGGAGTGGCGACTTTCATGGACCAGTGTTTAAAGAAAAAGATTTATCTGTTGAATTTTGTTAAAAATATTTGTGTTAATAAAAGGGCCGCTGCTGTGGCCAATTTTTTCCAACACTTTGAGTTAGAGTTTTATTTAAAATAATTGATAAAGAAGGGGGAAAGAAAATGGGGTGGGTGTTGGATGTTTGATTGGCTGAGCAGCGAGGACGTTTTTTATGCTGTACCCTGTCATGATCCTGCTTTACTTTATCTCTTACAGTAGCATAAGTGTAAGAGTAAAAATATATTTATAATCCTGGAATATATTAGGGCTATTGTTACTACCCTGCCTCCTGAATAATTTGTTTTCAACAGTTAATGTTCATTGGGCTTGGGAAACATACTCAAACATTGTCCTTAATATCTCCATGTCTAGTATAGTATTCCATCCAAATGAGCCATGCTTCTTTTTTATTATTAGAACAAATTATGTTTTAGTTGGAGACTCACACCTTAATTTCTAATGACTACTACCTGAAATATTATTTGGCATCTACAACCTACAAACAAAAAAGGTGCAGGTACTTTATACCAGTGGTCGCCAACCTTTTGGACATCATGGACCAATAATTTCACAGACTCCGGACCGCGCATGTGTGGGGAGTCATGTGTGACGTTATGATGCCAGAACTCGCCCAGGTCTGAGACTGCGATGGGAGAGTGGGCGGTTGGTGACTGCTGCTTTATACAATGGGTACTCCCATCAGTATTGTTCAAAAACTTCTAGAGAAATATTAGTTATAATTATATTATTTTGTTTAGGAACAGATTAGTTAATGGAAATTCTCAGTGCAATACTCAACAATACACTCCAGTCTATTTGTCCTCCAATCAATTAATAAGTTCCTTTTGTCCTTAGCACTGTATTATTATTGAATACCTAATAGAATATAACTGCACATATTATGGTAACATAGTTATCCAATATTATACTTAGTATTCAATTGTATAGCAAGTTATCCCAAAAAATCTTTTTAAATTGGATATATTTAGACACAGACATGATTTATTTAAAAACACTCCATTCAGAGATAATACCTTATTTACTCTTTTTCTAGCTTTTTTTTAATCTTTTTCTAATTATGATACATTTATCAAAAGTTAAGCACATTTCTTATTGTGTCTCGATAATTTCTATCTATTCAAAGGGCTTAACATAAGTGAGTTTGTTGAAGTCGTATTTTTATTCCAGTAATATTTGTTGTGATATATGGTATGTGATATATTTTTGAATTATTAGTTAACTTGTCTCAAGTTTCCTTGAGGAAGCCGTTAAGGCAAAATGCACCGGGAAGAGACTTAGGAACCTCATTGGTAATATTCAAAGTAATTCTTCCTCCTCATTAACTAAATAGAATAATATCCTTATATAAGCAGGAGTTCTTGTAAAGTTTAAAATAAAAAAAACCCTTTGAACATCATATGTTTGCATTTATTATGAATAGGCAAGAAAACCCTCTGTTAGTTGTTCAGGAAATTCATGGATTTTGGGATAGGTTTATATACAAATTGGTACAGAGGTGTTGTCTTAATGAACACGTTTTCCCAACATATTACTTTGTGGAATGCTCTGCAAAAATGAAATATCCATTTTATGTCTCTCCACCTCCTATGCTTCCGTCCTCTTTCTACTCTGGAGTCTTTGGCTGTCTTAAGTAGCTGCAATGGAATGACATGACTTCTGCAAATGCATACGAGAGTTGATTAATTTAGTTGATGCTGGGTTTGTACATTGAGCAATGCTTGCAAAACTGTAAGTGTAACTTTGTACAAACCTGCCAATATGTAGCCAACATTTTATGGAAAAAAAGACATACACTAATTACTTTCTTCTATTTTTTTTACACTACAAGACCTGTGAATGATAATAATTTAACAGGCTTCAATATATGATTCTGATTATAAACTAAGCTTTCTTAACACTGTTTATATTCGATGAAAATATAATTTCTGTAACCTTGGAGAGATCTTTAATGTTGTTGATAATCCACCTATGGATAAGGCTTTTTTAACATCATCACAATGTGCATGGCTCAAGCCAAGAATATCATTAATGGAAACCATTATTGGAAATGAGTTATTCTTGAGTTATACTTTTTATTCTGCTGGTATTCACTTCCATTCCAGACTGCACATTAGAGTATTATTTCTATTGTATGTTTTTACAATGCTCTTATAAGAAATGATATTGATATAAGCAGTATAATGCATTTTTCAAATATTTCATTTATTTTTTTCAATAGTAGGAAATCCTCTGAAAATTGCTGAACATAGTTGCAGCAGCTTTTGGACAGTATTATCCATCCAACATAATACTTCAAAATAACTTGCAAAAAGGCTAGCTTGTGTGAAGACATACCCACCACAATCAAGCAATCATAAAAAAACTGCTGGCCCTGATCATATGGCTAGTTTGTGGTGTGTTAAGAAGTGGCAGAGAGCACAACATGTTCCAATTACTCTGGCAAAGAATTCCTGAGTTTTCAAATATTTTTTTACTACCATCTCACAAAACATCAGCCATCTTTGATTCCTAAAACTGCCATTGTCAAGGAGTTCATTATTTTTTACAGCTCCATCAACTGATATGCACGCAGATAGTTTTCTTCCATTTTTACAGCCTTACCTTGACTTTTCTGTTATGGCAGCAGAAGTAGTATGAATATGACTGTTCAGTCTAATAGGCATCATAATAGGACCCAAATGTTCTTTTTATTATAACAGACCTGATGAGATACATCCCATTTCATACAATACAAACCTATGTGCAGAAACTTGTCTTAAGAAAATGTAGCTAAATGTCTGCCAGAACAGAGCACTGTAATGTCAGGGCTGGAAGCACATTTTCAATGAGCAAAATGTATTTTTAGCAGTCCCAGTCACCACTTTTAACAAGCAGGTGTACAGGATAATAGGGTGACATAAATGTATGAGACTTCTAAAAGGATTTAAAAGATAAATATTACTAATTTGTGCTGATCTATTAATGAATTGTTTATGTGCTGGATGCTTACATAAAACAAATGGCCCATTTGCAATGAACATATATGTGTATGAACAAAGTAGAAGGGAATTATCCAAACATAAACAAACTGATTAAATACCACAATGCAATTATTCACAAAGTAGAAAAGGCTTCACATGCTCAAAAGAGTTATTTTTACCAACAGTAGAAATATGATTGGCCTTGTTACATTTTGATATGGAGATATACTTAAAATTGTGAATAAAAGCTCAATGAAGCACACCAATAACTCAACATATAAACCTCAGCATATATTTGGCCATTGCATACTAGAGGTAGTCAAAGTCATTTGGCATTCAGGTAATATATCAGAGAACAAGGAATTGGAAAAGAAACACAGAGAGGGCCATACGTTTAGGAGGATGACCTAGTACTGTAGAAAATGGAGGAGTAGAAAAAGTAACAAGTAAGAAGAGAAGGAGGGAAAGGAAAAGACAGACAGTAAGGGGTTGTTCAGATAAAGTAGGTATGCTGGTCAATGCTTTGCACAGAAAGCATCCCAAAGCAACCAAACCTTATTAAAATGGGGCAGTGGAACAATTTGCCTAAGCTTATCGGGGGTGTAATATCAGTGATACAAAATTTTATTAACATTTTCCTTAAGTACAGACAGAAGTTCTTCTAGCCCTTTCCAGAATGATCAACCATACCTGCCATAGTAGTTCCCTCCCTATTATCTCTTCCCATATTGCATGTAGACATGCCAGATTGGTCCAAATATTTTGATATCAGAGATTATTTTGTAGCTTGCTGAAATCAGTTCTTTAGCCAAGGGGACAAGTCTACATAGCTGTTCAAATTTCTCCCTAAAATTTGGCCAGATATTCAGGGTAAATTTATTTGGGGTCAGAAGGTCCAGTTCAGATAGGGAGATGGAGCGACACAAAACAATGTGTTTGGGTGCACAGGGGCTAGCCATATCTTCTCAATATTTTTCATTTATTATTTGAGTGTAGTATAGACCAGGAGGTGGAGCAGCTGATGGAGGTGAGCAGCTGAATCCCTCAGACCCTTTGGACCTTTGTGGTTAAAAACAGGCCTTTGGGGAGGCATGCAAGAATCATTTTATTCTGCAAGCCCAAAATGTCTCTTCCGTGTATATGGTAGCCAAATTAGAAAACACCTGTTACTTCAGTGGCACCAAATAACATATAAAGAATAACATATAATTCAATATAATGGATGGTTGGGAAATATTGTTGGTATGTCAACCCAATTCATTTAAAATAGTTATTTTTGCAAATTCTATGCATTTCACAATAAAGATTTAACTTAAAGTCCCATGGGGAGGTAACCTTGCTATCCTCTTATCTTTTCAGAAGAATTAAGAAGATTTGACAAAAAAACAGAGAACAGGCAGACATGCATATGGTGGAAGGCTGGAAGGCTTAACTCATGTTGTGTTTAAATTTCAGTTTAAACTAATGAGCTTTGTAAATAACATATCTAATAGAGGATAGCCTGGAAAACATCTGAAAATGGAATGAAAGCTCCAGCTGCATAGTGAATTTTAAAACTATTCTTACATTTAAAACTTGGGCTGACTTCTCCTGTACTTGTAAGAAAAAATATGGGGAATATTAGGATAGATGTATTTTATGAGTTCATGTATATTTGCTTATCTAGCCTAATTTTGGGTTTTAAAAAAGTATTGGGTTTTATTAAGCTACTAGTTCACTAGTCTCCTGATGTTTCTTTACCCAATGTATGTCTTGAGACCATTATGGTCAGGAAACCTGCAGCTCCCAATGGTGCCTACTAGTGACATTGGTTTAGCATACATTACATGTACTTCCACTGGCAACCAGTCGGGGAACTTCCTGCAACTATGTTACACTTGAAGTTTGAGATTAGTAAAACTTCATTTTCTGGCTTCAGTTGCTTCCATCCGTCTTATCATTGGATCTGTATCCTTGGTCTCTGTTCAAATCACGGTGCATTTATGGGTGGTCAACAAAATAAAATTCATTAGGTTTGACCCAAGTAGGTTCTTAGCACCTTGGAAAGCATTTCTGCTATCTTGTGTATCAAGATACTTGTCCGCAAATACTAGACACTCTAGCAGATTCTGATAGCATATACAGATGTTTTAAGGCAAATAAATATTTTCTGGATTCTTGGGCAAATAATGATCTAGTATAAAAAAGGAAAGGTAGAGGTTTAATAGAAAGCCCCACGTATTCTATGCAGTGTTAGTTTTCTGTGCTACGTGGATATAAAATATACAAAACTTTTATAGGCAATACTTTTTTAGGCTGACTTAATAATAAACTTTTCTTTTCTTTCATTGTACATGACTAGAAAAATCTGCTTTATAGATGTATTTTTTACATTTTGCTAGAAATTAAATGAAATGTAATACATATTAATAAGGTTCAGAATTGCCACAAACATGGATTCTAAATTTAACCTGTGGGTTCTTGATTTGCAGTCAATTATTTCTTATTATTTAATCTTGAAGCTGTTTTCTGTTTTCATCCCTCAGGCCTATTACCTGTATTTAAAACTATCCTGCTGATTTCCAATTTTACACTGCTGTATCATCTGAGCTCTTTGAATTCCTAATGAGAATTTGATGGAAATTGGCCAGCAGCAGTTAAGCTTTGCGTTAGTTAGAACAGGGACAGCCTCAGTGAACTTTTGACCAATCTCTATCTGCCAGTTATAGAGGGACTATTACTACTTAGAGAAAGTCATGTGTTGCTTCTAAAACATTTTTTAAACCGAAATAAATCAGATCGGATTTCTGCTGCTAAATGTAAAATGACTATCTGTAAAAATGGTTCTGTTCCAAAACATCACATGCAGCTTTAAGACCCACCCTTCCCCTTTAAGTATTAGAATAAGAAAAGATATATATATTTTTATTTTTTTATAAATCATTTCTTTCAACCTAATACTCCCTTTCTTATTTTTTAAATTTGTATTCTGTTAAAAGCAGCAGTGAAGTAGTTAATTACATGCACTCTTGTCTCTCCAGCACAGGACAGAATTATTACATGGTAGCTCCTCAAATGTCAAACACACAAAGATTAGCCACTTCTATTTATAACTGAATCCTTTGCTCTTTCAGTACGTGTTATTGCTTAGACATATGGGAGAATGTTTTTTTTTTATTCTCTTTAATGTTCTTGTTTCTGATATAAGCTCAAAGGAGCAACAGGTAAAATAACATTACAGCAAATAAGCTTAAAATGTAAGCTTTTGCTAGAAAAATTAAAGATAATGCATATATTTTTAACTTTTTAAGTGCCAAAATAAAGATTTATGTACCTATAAGGGACAATATTTTTGATATTTTAGTGATTCTTTGCTAATTATTTCAAATAAACAATCCTAAAATGTGTGTTTTTTTGGTGCTGTGGTTACTGAATATGGGGTAAAATAAACTATTAACCAGAACATGTAGCAACTTAAACTGCACAAAACAACATTTCCCCTAACCCCAAATTTACAGCTGTGAAGAACTTACCCACTTTAAAAGAACTTTTTTATAACCTTTATTATATAGTCTAGAAGAAAAGGAGCTTATAGGCTTCAATCACCCTAATGCATCACAAATTGAACCACATTTATATTGTTGGTAAGGGAAGTCTGCATAATTCTTATATGGGGTGGTAGAGATTCCCTTTTTTAAATCAAAATTTGGCTATCGCTATGGCAGAAAAAGGAATAAAAACGCAGCATTAATTGTAAGAAATAAATTAGTGCTGTTTGTTTCAATGCTTATTTGTTTGCTGCTTGTAGAATTAAAAAATTAAACTATAATAGGTTGTACGAAGACAATTGTCATTTACACTGAAACCATAGAACTGACCCCACTGGGGTACATTTTGGAATCTGGTGGAATGAGTTACTTATCATTAGCTACTAGGAAGTATACTAAAGACACAATATGAAAGAATACTATAGAAAAGGTATAAAGGTGTGTCACATATTAAATAAATCATTTTTTAAAACAAATCCCTTCACATAAATGTGCAAAAAAGATGTTAACTAAAATATTCCTCTGTTAATATTAATATTTTTTACCCATTACAAATAAACATAGTTTCATTAAATTACATCACTTCCTCTTAAAAGCACAAATATACAAATGGATAGGTAAAATATTAAAATTTGAATTATTCACCAGAATTTTCCCTCCAAGTAGTAGTTTCCAAAATTAAAATTACTGGGTCAGATTTACTAAAGGTCTCTAGAACTGAAGAAGATAGATCATCACAGGAGAACATTGGTGATCCAGTAAACCTACAATGGAGTTTTTTTTAAAAACTAACTGCAAACTAACTAATAATAACTGCAACGTTATTGTACTTTAGATATCTCTCGCTTCTGATCAAGGATTGAAATCATTTGCTACCTAACAGAAAACAATTTTAAATGAAATAAATTCCAGGATTTCTGGATTACTTCTTCCATAATCTTCTTTAATTTGCAACAAACCTAGGTTATATCCTATTTGAGCCATGGGGGCATGGTTACACAGTCTGTGGTTACAACTGTAAAACACCAACAAAAGCATATGATACCGTAAAATGTTCATAATACACATACCTCCAAATACACAACCCAAGGCATTACCAGGGTTGCCACCAAAAGGTCCGCCACTGCCAAGCTGACAATTAAGTAATTGGTGGTGGTCTGCAAAGCTTTTTCCCGGGAAACTGCCATACACACCAAAACATTTCCAAAGACAATAACAAAGATAAGAAGAGTAAGGAGCATGGCATAATAGTTGTATTGTGTTTTCTCTTCAATGTCTGTACCATTGGTGCCATTGTTGAATTCATCATTGTATATTGACAGATTCCGTAGATCCATGAAGGTAAGAAGGCCCCTCTGCAAGTGAGCCCTGTAAAACAAAAGGAAAGTCAGTTTGACTGAATGCTGATGTAAATACATTTCCTTCTTCTACAAAGTCATATATTTTCCCAAGAAACATAAGTTTTTGTTATATATATATATATATATATATATATATACACACACACACACATACATTTGAGCCTTTAACTATATAAAATTTGCTTTCTCCTTATTATTAACCCCACAATAAATTCAAAATTCAAGTAAAACACCACCACCATTAAAGAGGACCTTGCACCAGATACTGTAAATTTGCACATGTTGAGGTACACCCTAAAACAAAATGTTATTCTAGTTTTGGATAAATTGGAAAAGGATAAGAATTAGGGTTTACTGCCATCTATCATTTCCATTTTAACATTTTAGCAATTACAAACATATCACATTTAAGCCACAATAAAGATTTACAATATTTTAATCTGTGTCTATCATTTTAACTCCTCATGGACAATCTTTGGAATTAAATCTATGGTTTTTGGAAATAAGTAGAAATGTAGGGGAAAAAATGGCTTTATTTTTAAATCGGTGATATTTTTAAATACTTCTCTGGGCAGCTCATACAACTGCGGAGTTTTCACTGAAATAGAATTTCAAATCTGTCATAGAATGAAGTATATATATATATATATAT